>NC_053041.3:29348815-29661017 GCF_002575655.3 Aegilops tauschii subsp. strangulata | reverse complement strand
ATTGGAGTGACTATGACAGGGAAGTTACTACTTCACCAGAAATTCGTAAGATATATCCTCAAGATACCATGGGGGTAATACAAGAAGGCAGATCAAAATAGAGGTTGGGCAGGCGTATTGATCTGCAGAAGGCAAGTACTCTAATTTGTCCGAGAAATGGAATCAAGAAGAAAATATGGTCGGAACCATGGTTGCAAAAGACCGATTCCCATATATAATATGAACTTATACCAAAGAGGGTTTAAGAGGAGCATCCATGATAAGATCAACATCGTGTCCATGGGCATGAACACAAGGTTCAAGGTCGACTCCCACTTCTCCAATGCATAACCTTTCATTCACTTCTCATTTTTCGAAGAAGTTGTAATGTTTAAATTTTATCTAGCAAAACTCCAGAAGAGTATGACTCGTGATAGCTCTCGGGTTTACCCGGATCTGGGAAGGCATAGGTTCAACCCATCGGGGAATCATGGAAACATATACCACAAGCTTCAATAGTAAGTACCACCAGCTCGAAAACAGAGCATGGTTGAGAAAACAGAGGATACAATTTACCCAAGGCTTTATATATCCGTGGAAAGACTCACAAGGTTATTTGAATATGAAGGACACTGTCGGATAATAATCCAACAAGAGGTCCGGTGGTCTACAACGGAGCTGGTGTGAGTATCGGTACTCTATCATAGGAAGAAGGAATGCAAGTGCATCGGATTATAGAAACAACTGACTAATTTCAGGCTTAATGCAAAGAATTTTATGATTTCCAAATTAAGGGACCAAAAGCAATCATTCTGATCGAAAATGAATAAGTTCAATAGAATTAGAAGCACAACTGATCAAGGCATTGATTGGTCAAGAACCAGCTCATATCCAAATGACGCTTGAGCCGGAAGGATAATCCTAGGATTCGACTGATGATTGTGAACATTCACAACTTATTGAATCAATGGACACAAAATGATATTAACAAAGGATGCTAATAAGATTACCAGACTTATGGGATTAATCATAATCCTAGTAAGCAAGAATTCCAAGAGAATTAGGATGTCAAGGATTTTTAGAAGAACGGTATTTCAAAGACTTTTGTGAAATACAGGAGTCAACTGTGGATGAACGGATACTCGATAAGTGTGAGGAATTATCCGAAGGGGTATTCATGTGGTAAAGAACTGCATGGCAGTGAGCTCAAAGGATTCTCGGGACAACAGAGAGTATTTCGGGACATCTTGTAATAACAAGATCAACGGGGAATGATTGTATGAATGGCAAGTGTATGCAGTTTTCATAGGGGTTGACGGTGGAGGAAACCGCAAATGCGATGGCACAAAGACTCGAGAGAACATCGTAGAGTAACTTCGGAATCTTCTAGTGCAGCAGGCGATCATCTGAAGTGAGGGGCTCTCCGGGAGAAAGTACTTTCGAGAACCTAAAGTTAGTTTTGTTTTTAGCAAAATCATTTAACCCGAATAGAAGAGAGCTCAGAGTCCCAGAGTAAAGATCGAGGAGTAAAAGATCCTAATACCACCCAATGGCGACGTGGGCCCTTAAGCCGCACAGCCATGTTAGTAAAAGTTTTGCACTGTCTAGACTCGACTTCGGCCAAGGAGTGTGGAAGGGGGATTCCTATAGGCAGTTGGCTCTGATACCAACTTGTGACGCCCCTGATTCAATCGTACACTAATCATACACGCAAATGTGTACGATCAAGATCAGGGACTCACGGGAAGATATCACAACACAACTCTAAAAGTAAAATAAGTCATACAAGCATCATAATACAAGCCAGGGGCCTCGAAGGCTCGAATACAAGTGCTCGATCATAGACGAGTCAGCGGAAGCAACAATATCTGAGTACAGACATAAGTTAAACAAGTTTGCCTTAAGAAGGCTAGCACAAACGGGGATACAGATCGAAAGAGGCGCAGGCCTCCTGCCTGGGATCCTCCTAAACTACTCCTGATCGTCGTCAGCGGCCTGCACGTAGTAGTAGGCACCTCCAGTGTAGTAGGAGTCGACGTCGACGGTGGCGTCTAGCTCCTGGGCTCTAGCATCTGGTTGCGACAACCAGGTAGGAAGGAAAGGGGGAAAAGAGGGATAAAAGCAACCGTGAGTACTCATCCAAAGTACTCGCAAGCAAGGAGCTACACTACATATGCATGGGTATATGTGTAAAGGGCCATATCGATGGACTGAACTGCAGAATGCCAGAATAAGAGGGGGATAGCTAATCCTGTCGAAGACTACGCTTCTGGGCACCTCCATCTTGCAGCATGTAGGAGAGAGTAGATGGTAAGTTCACCAAGTAGCATCGTATAGCATAATCCTACCCGGCGATCCTCCCCTCGTCGATCTGTGAGAGAGCGATCACCGGGTTGTATCTGGCACTTGGAAGGGTGTGTTTTATTAAGTATCCGGTTCTAGTTGTCATAAGGTCAAGGTACAACTCCAAGTCGTCCTGTTACCGAAGATCACGGCTATTCGAATAGATAAACTTCCCTGCAGGGGTGCACCACATAACCCAACACGCTCGATCCCATTTGGCCGGACACACTTTCCTGGGTCATGCCCGGCCTCGGAAGATCAACACGTCGCAGCCCCACCTAGGCACAACAGAGAGGTCAGCACGCCGGTCTAAATCCTATGGCGCAGGCGTCTGGGCCCATCGCCCATTGCACACCTGCACGTTGCGAGGGCGGCCGAAAGCAGAACTAGCCCCCTTAATACAAGAGCAGGCTTACGTTCCAATCTGGCGCGCGCCGCTCAGTCGCTGACGTCACGAAGGCTTCGGCTGATACCACGACGCCGAGTGCCCATATCTTTCCCACGTAGTTGGTTAGTGCGTATAGACCAAATGGCCAGACTCAGATCAAATACCAAGATCTCGTTAAGCGTGTTATTATGAAGTAACCGCGAACGCCGACCAGGGCCAGGCCCACCTCTCTCCTAGGTGGTCTCAACCTGCCCTGTCGCTCCGCCACAAATTAACAGTCGGGGCCGTCGGGAACCCAGGCCCACCTCTACCGGGATGGAGCCACCTGCCCCTTCAGCCCACATCTCCGAACAGTATCATAAGTAATGTAACAGTATAAAGTATATAGTATATGCCCAAGATCACCTCCCGAAGTGATCACGGCCCAGTAGTATAGCATGGCAGACGGACAAGAGTGTAGGGCCACTGATGGAACACTAGCATCCTATACTAAGCAGTAGGATAGCAGGTAAGGGTAACAACTGTAGCAACAATGACAGGCTATGCAGCAGAATAGGATTAACCGAAAGCAGTAACATGCTACACTCTTGTAATGCAAGCAGTATAGAGAAGAATAGGCGATATCTGGTGATCAAAGGGGGGCTTGCCTGGAAGCTCTGATGTACAGGGAGAAGGGTCGTGGGTGACGTAGTCGAACTGGGGGTCGCCGGCAGCCTCGGGGTCTACCGGAAGGAAGTAACGGAGGGGAACACGATAAATAACAGAGCAATCAAAGCATCACAAAGCATAACATGGCAATACGCGGTGCTAGAGGTGACCTAACGAAGTATGGGGTGAAACCGGCGAAGGGGGGAAAACATCCGGGAAAGTATTCCCGGTGTTCCGTGTTTTCGGACAGATGAACCGGAGGGGGAAAGTTCCATGTTCGTGATGCTAGGGATGTGTGGTGGACTAACAGGCTATCTATCCGGATTTGTCTCGTCGTTCTGAGCAACTTTCATGTAGAAAGTTTTTCGATCCGAGCTACGGATTATTTTATATGATTTTCTAAAGTTTTAATCATTTCCTAAATTATTTTAATTCAAAAATTAAATGTTAAATTGCTATGAGTACACAGAAGTGTACCCAGAGATGGGTTTGTGTGGCTGACCAGTAGGCCCGGTTGACTTGGTCAACTGCCCAGTCAGCAAAGACTGGCTGGTGGGGCCAGTCAAAGTCAACAGCCCAGTCAGCATTGACCGTTGACTGGTCAAATTGACCAGTGGGTCCCCACTGTCATTGAAACACGGACTAATCAACCGTTTAATTTGTTTAAGTAGTTGTTAGGTTAATTAAACTTAATTAGATTAATTAAACATGATTAGTTAAGTTAATTAACCTGGTTAATTAATTAATTTAATTACTAATTCTATTATTGTTATTTTTCTAAAAATGTTCTGGGCGGGGCCCATGTGTCTGTGGCCAAGAGGGGCTAGCGGGCAATGGGTTTCGGGCGCCGGGGCGGGGCGCATCCAGGCGCCCATCACGCGAGGGGATGAGGCCGGCCGACTAGGGCCGCGCCCGGCAGCGGCGAGGCCACGGCAGAGCGGCGCCGGGGCGTGGCGCGGGCGAGCGCAGGGGAGCAAGCCGCGGCGCGGTTAGGCGCCCGCGGGCGCAGCAGCGTCGGCGTCGACCGCACAAGAAGCAACAACAGTGGGTGAGCGGGAGCAGACGACGCAACGGCCGGCGGCTGCGAGGCCGTGGGACAGCCGGCAGCGGCCAACGCAGCGGCGAGGCGAGCGAGCAGAGACGACTGCGAGCGGCTGCGGCGCTGGCGGGGAGCGGCAGCAGTTCAACAGACAGGGGAGGCGACGGGCGGGCGCACGCGAGCGAGATGCATCCCGGGCGCGCGCGTGCGTGTGCCCGAGGCGCAGGGGAGCGGCCAGGCTGGGCGCGAGCGCCAGTAGGAGGAGGAGGCGGGCATGCGCGGGCGGAGGCGGGCGCGCGCGGCACGGCAGCACGGCGCAGGCGCGGGCGGGTGCGCGTGCGTGCGCACGGGGACAGGGGAGAGGAGAGCCCGGGGCCTCACCGGGGTTCGTAGGGACGGGGGCAGCGGGGCTCGGGGTGGTCGACGGGGACGACGGCGATGGAGAGGAGGCATACCATCGGGGAGGAGGAGGCAGTCTGGCAAGGTGCGTCGGCGACGGACGGCGTCGGGCGATGAGGATCAAGCGGCGCGGGCGCGGCTGGTCCTTGCCCCCGATCTCGATCCAGATCGGGGGGAGGAGCGGGCGACGTGGGGGGAGTGGGAGTGGTCGTGGGTTAGGGTTTGGTGGTGGGGCAGGTTAGTAGCCCAGGAGGGTTCGGCGCGGGTGGGCTGGCCTGATGGCCTAGCTGGGCCAAGGCCAACGAGAGGGGGGGTTTATTTTGTTTTGTCTGTTTTTCCTTTTATTTATTTTTATTTTCTGTTTTATTTTGACTTTTCAATTTATTTTAATTTTGTAAAAATATAATTTCAACTCCTAAATTTAGCATTGCCACTAAACCCACTGTCATAAAAAGTTTTACCCAAAACAAAACAGTTTAGTATTTTATATAATACAAAAGGCATTTAGTTAATTGTTTTATCTATAGTTTTATTCATCTTATAGTATTTAAATATTTAATAAAAGTGTGGTTTCTCCACCATAATTACCTACGCATTATTTGGCCCAACCCGAACATTTTAGTTTTATTGTTTGAAAACTTTTGTTGTTTGCCCATATTTTAAATTTGAATTTGAATCGTTTTGAACTAACGCGAGTTTATCAACAGTGACCAAGGTGACGTGGCATCATTAGCAGAGGTTACTATAGCTTGATTATTCGGGCGTCACACTTCTTCGGGGGATACACAGCGTTGAAACGCCCCTGTCACACTGCAATGATGTAACTCTCCGTTGATAATAGTCATGGACTTGGACCGCCGGATTATCTGCCTGGCCGAAGTTTCGTCGTCTGGTAACTCGCCCCGGTTCATATACGCCAAATATGGAACCGTCCATTCCGGAATAACATGAAGAGCCGCCACCAACTGAGCCTTCGGATCAGGAACAGCCAAATCCTCTTCACCAGGGAGCTTGATGGACGGATTATGCAGCACATCCAGGAAGACATTAGGTGGAACCGGTTTACGTTGGGAACCCAAACGGCTTAAAGCGTCCGCCACTTCATTCTTCCGCCGGTCCACATGATCCACCTGATAACCTTTAAAGTGACCTGCAACAATATCCACCTCATGACGATATGCCGCCATGAGTGGGTCCTTGGAGTCCCAAGTGCCGGACACTTGTTGAGCCACCAGGTCCGAATCACCAAAGCACTTAACTCGGCTGAGATTCATCTCTTTAGTCATCCGAAGACCATGGAGTAAAGCCTCATATTCAGCTGCATTGTTAGTGCAAGGGAACATTAAACGGAGAACATAACAAAACTTATCACCTCGTGGGGAAGTTAAAATGACTCGAGCCCCCGAGCCCTCCTATTGCCTAGACCCATCAAAATGAATAGTCCCATAAGTATGATCCGGCTTCTCTTCTGGCGCCTGTAGTTCTGTCCAATCATTGATGAAATCCACAAGTGCCTGAGATTTGATCGCCGTTCGGGGTATATATTTTAATACGTGAGGCCCAAGCTCGATAGCCAACTTAGAAATCCGGCCGGTTGCTTCCCCGTTCTGGATTATATCCCCCAAAGGAGCAGAGCTGACCACTGTGATGGGATGACCTTGGAAATATTGCTCAAGCTTCCGGCTTGCCATGAAAACTACATACACCAGCTTCTGCCAATGCGGGTACCTTTGCTTGGACTCTATAAGTACCTCACTGATATAATAAACCGGTCGTTGAACCGGATACTCCTTTCCAGCCTCCTTGCGCTCCACCACAATAGCCACGCTAACAGCCCGGGCGTTAGCTGCCACATATAGCAACAATGGCTCCTTATCAACAGGAGCAGCAAGAACCAACGGATTAGCAAGCTGCCCCTTAAGTCCTCAAACGCTTCATTGGCGGCGTTACTCCAGACGAAGTTATCCGTTTTCTTCAGCATCTGATATAAAGGAATGGCCTTCTCACCAAGGCGACTGATAAACCGGCTCAACGCGGCAATCCGGCCTGCCAGGCGTTGAACATCATTAATACACTTCGATTTAGCCAAAGAAGCTATAGCCTTGATTTTCTCCGAATTAGCTTCGATGCCTCTGTTAGATACCAGAAATCCCAAGAGCTTGCCTGCCGGTACATCAAAAACACACTTGGCCGGATTAAGCATCATTTTATAAACCCGCAGGTTATCAAAGGTCTCCTTCAAGTCATCTATCAACGTCTCCTTCTGTCTAGATTTTACCACAATATCATCCACATAAGCATGAACATTGCGGTCGATCTGATCATGAAGACAATTCTGCACACAGCGCTGATAAGTCGCCTGGCACTCCTGAGCCCAAAGGGCATAGACACATAGCAGAAGGCTCCAAAAGGAGTTATGAATGTTGTCTTCTCCTGGTCCTTAACTGCAATTTTGATCTGATGATAACCAGAATATGCATCCAGAAAGCTCAAACGCTCGCAACCCGCCGTAGCATCAATGATTTGATCAATACGCGGGAGGGCAAAAGGATCTACTGGGCAAGCCTTGTTGAGATCTGTATAGTCCACACACATACGCCAAGTGCCATTCTTCTTAAGTACTAGCACCGGATTAGCCAACCACTCAGGATGAAACACTTCGATGATAAACCCAGCCGCCAAGAGCCTGGCTACCTCCTCACCAATAGCTTTGCGTCTTTCTTCATTGAACCGGCGAAGAAATTGTTTGACCGGTTTAAACTTGGGATCAACATTAAGTGTGTGCTCAGCGAGTTCCCTCGGTACACCTGGCATGTCAGAAGGCTTCCATGCAAAGATGTCCCGGTTCTCATGGATGAACTCGATGGGCGCGCTTTCCTATTTCGGATCCAAGTTAGCGCTGATGCTAAACTGCTTGGATGAATCGCCAGGAACGAAATCAACAAGCTTAGTCTCATCAGCCGATTTAAACTTCAAGGCCGGTTCATGCTCTGTAGTTGGCTTTTTCAAAGAAGTCATATCCGCCGGATCAACATTGTCCTTATAGAACTTCAACTCTTCTGTTGCACAAACCGACTCAGCATATGCCGCATAACCTTCTTCACATTCCAAAGCGATCTTGCGGCTCCCGTGCACTGTGATAGTCCCCTTATGCCCCGACATCTTGAGCTGCAGATAGACATAACAGGGTCTTGCCATAAACTTAGCATAAGCCGGCCGTCCAAACAGGGCATGATATGGGCTCTGGATTTTCACCACCTCGAAGGTCAACGTCTCTGATCTTGAATCATGTTCATCACCAAAAGCAACCTCCAGAGCTATCTTACCAACTGGATATGCCGATTTACCAGGCACCACTCCATGGAAGACTGTGTTGGACGGTTTAAGATTTTTATCTGTTAACCCCATGCGACGGAAAGTTTCATAGTAGAGGATGTTGATACTACTCCCCCCATCCATGAGTACTTTGGTGAACTTATAACCTCCCACCTGAGGTGCCACCACCAACGCTAGATGACCCGGATTATCAATCCGGGGTGGATGATCCTCTCGACTCCACACAATAGGCTGTTCAGACCAGCGTAGATAACGGGGCACAGCCGGTTCAACGGAATTCACTGCCCTTTTATGAAGCTTCTGATCGCGCTTGTCCAGGCTAGTGGTGAAGACATGATACTGCCCGCTATTCAACAGCTTCGGGTTGCTTTGGTAACCCGAATGCTGCTGCTGCTGATTTCCCTGATGATTATAACCACCTTGGTTGCCCTGATTGCCTTGAGTGCCATGCCCACTCTGATTACCGTGAAAACCTGAACTGGAACTACCTCCACCGTAACTCGAGCCATGAGATCCGGGGCCTGAACCGCCACTCGGTCCATGATCATATCGAAAAAAATCAGAATTTTTGAACTCCTGCATGATATAACAATCCTTCCAGAGGTGCGTGGCTGGTTTCTCCTGCGACCCGTGCTTTGGGCAAGGCTGGTTTAACAGATAAGACAGGCGCTCCGGATTAGGGCTTGGTCCTCCACTACGCCTGGGCGTTTTACCTTTACGCCGCTGGCCCTTGTCCTGCGCGTTTGTATTAGCCACAAAATCTAAACTATTATCTGCTTTACGCTTACCGCTGTTTCCATGACCCGCCGGGTTATGCTACTGCCCCTTGGTGTTGCTGCTCTTCTTTCCCTTACCTGTCTTATCATCGTCAGACTCAGGATCTTGGTACTATCAGAGTCGGCATACTTCACCAGAGCGGCCATGAGAGTCCCCATGTCATTGCAGTGACGTTTGAGCCGTCCCAACTTCAACTTCAGAGGTGCAAACCGGCAATTGCCTTCCAATGTCAAAACTGTTGTATCAGCGTTGATGCGGTCCGATGAATGCAAAATCTCCGAAACCCGGCGCACCCAACAGGTTGTCGATTCTCCTTCCTCCTGGACACAGGCAGCTAAGTCCACAATTGACATGGGCTGCTTGCATGTATCCTTGAAATTATGGATGAACCGGGCCCTCAGCTCGGCCCATGACCCAATGAAGTTAGCTGGTAGGTTTTTCAACCAAGTGCGAGCTGTTCCTTCCAACATCATGGTAAAATATTTAGCGCACGCCGCATCGTCCACATCCAGCATCTCCATTGCCATCTCATAGCTTTCAACCCATGACTCGGGGGATAAATCGGCAGTGTAATTCGGCACTTTACGTGGGCCCTTGAAATCCTTGGGCAGGCGCACGTTGCGCAGAGCTGGGACGAGACACGGCACTCCCAAAGAGCCGGAAGTAACCCTTGGTTGCACCGACGTAGTTAGACTAACCGGCGTAAGTTGGTGGCCCTCATGCTGTGCTGCTAACTCGGCCTCTTGACGAGCTCTAGCGCGATCCACCACATCCTGAGCATCACCGCCACCACCCGCCGGGTTATGGCCACGGGGCGGATCACGGTTTCGCGCACTGCTTGACACGGCCGGTTCATCAATACGCCTGCTGTAGCTCCGGCTTGGGCGGGGAGTAGAATGGATCCTTTCGCGACTATATGAATAAGCCTGCTGCTGAGTTAAAGCTGTCTGAAGGAGCTCCCTAGCCCGTCGCGTCTCAACCGCTACTGGGGACTCGCCTTCGATCGGGAGGGCTGCCAGTCGTGAAGCGGCAGCGACAATGTTATCCATCGGGTTAGAATAGTGACCTGGCGGTGTTGAGATATGCTGTGACAGAACGTTATTCTGACGGTGCGGATCACGGTTATCTGTTGGTCGCGGTTGAACCGGCGCTCCTGTTTCAGGTGCCTCTGCCCGGTTTGCCGCCGGCGGATTACTGGTCCCTGCTCCTGGCGTATTGAAGAGGTTCCTGGCCTCGTAAACCGGCGGCAGGTGAGACCGGTACCTTCTTCTCATAACGTCGTTTGACGCACTCTGATCCAACATAAGCCGATAGGCCTGTGCGTCTAACGCGGCCCGTTCTGCAGTCATCCTGGCATCCTCTGCTGCCAAATCGGCCTTGGCCTACGTTATCTGATCCTTCACCTTAGCAATCTCCACAGTATGCTCATCCGGATTTGCCGGATTAACCTCCGTCATTAGTGTTGCCAAAGCGTCAAACAAATCAGATAAAACCTGAGCCGGCGGTCGCACAGGGCCTCCTGCCCCGGAAACCACCACCGCTGCGGTCGAAGAGTGGAGCGCTGGCTGTGTACCGGCCATGAAGATCGCAACTCGATTTGGCGGATCAAAGGGGTCCGGAATATTGTCGCCATCGGAACAGCCCCCAATCCGGCCATCTTGCAACTGATATAACGACTCGGTCTCTCCGGTCGATGACTCGTCGCCGGAATAAACGACAGTTTCACCACCAGATTCCGATCTATCCTCAGATTCCCCTCCGTGGATGACTCCCACGAAGGCACGCTTCATGACAGGCTTAACCCGGGCAGATCTCGCACGCTGAGCCGTTTCGATGAGGTCGGTGCAGATGTCCGGCTCAGGGCCCGGTTCGCCGATCTTGCCAATGAAAACGTGTATGCCGCCGAAGGGGACCCGGTACCCGTACTCGATTGAGCCGGCCTCGGGGCCCCAGCCTGCATCGTCAATGTAGATATTGCCACGACGACTCTTGGTCATCCGGCCCACAGCGTAGCCCTTGAGTCCTTCGAAGCTGCCCTCTAAGAACTCGAAACCATCGTGCGATAGCCCCACGGTGGGTGCCAACTGTCGTGGTTTTGTCACGGCAGATGTCCTAAGGAAAGGACTTAGTCGTGGAGCCATCACTACGGGTTAGCTTAAAGGGGTTAAAGCGGACAAGGGACGCAGAGAGTTTATACTAGTTCGGCCCCTTGCGGTGAAGGTAAAAGCCTAATCCAGTTGTTGTGGAATTGCTAGGGTTTCGATGACCAGGGAGCGAATACGCTTTGCCTGAGTCTCGAGTTGTCGTCTGTCCTCCTAAACCGCCGCCGGGTCGTCCCCTTATATACATGGGTTGACGCCCGTCGGTTTACAGAATCCTGAGGCCGGCTCATAAACGTGTCTGGCTCGGTCTCTACTCTTTCTTTCTTACAACACAAGTTTACATATCAATGCCGGTTTATGTCTACAGGCCTTAAACCGGCTTTGGGCCCTGGGCCTTCATAAATCGTCACCGTCTTTGTCTTCATGGGCTTTAGATATAGTGAACCATTATGGGGTTAACCCGACCTCTCCTGGCCGGTTTACGCCCAGTAGTAATATCCCCAACACATCGGCTCCTGTACATGGCCGCTGATTCCACCTCCGCATCAGTCCTGCTCTCCTACATATGGCCAGGTGGTTGTGCTTTTCTCTCACCGAAGTATGTCACCAACTACCCATCACCATCAAGTGCTCTCTCCCACCCGCATGGCCAGCAGCAAACCACATAGGAACCTGGAACCAGGTGCTGCGAGGGATGATGCCAGATTGACAATGACCCCAAGATGCGATCGATCTTCTTCATTGTTAGTGTCGCCGTGTCGCCCTTCATCCACCCGGGCATAAAAGTACAACCACGTCTATGCATAAAAAAGGCCAACTATCAAGTACAACATATAACAAGTTCATGGCTTCATGTTCTGAGAAAACTACAATGTAACCATGATAATAATTGCTTAACGGTTGATGCAGTGTGGGATGAGGTGTACCAATGGCGGTGTAAAGTAGATCCTATTGTTGTGGTAATTTGTAAACTGGCCATTGGAGAAACTACAATGGACTAGAAGCACAACGATATATCTCTCCAATGTTATTCAGTTCGTTGTTGGTTCTCCAACTCCACATGCATGTAAAACATATACAGAAATTTTAAATGTGCTACCTCATTTTTAGACCAGTGGACTCATGACAAATCAAAGCGTCCCATCAACATATAAATAGGTACTTACATGCCTATCCATGAGCATACTTGACCTCATTATGTTTTAGAGGAGCACACCAGATTCAGCTGGATCTAATGTGGCCAGGTGCAACGTAGTGGTGTCGTGATGCATACGTGCGCATACCAAGATTTTTAAAAATATATACTAATTTGCCTGACTTGCATGTGATTGGTGATTACATAGATTCACATGATTTTTCTACGTGCAGATTGCTAATACGTATCTCCATATGTAGTACATCGATGCATGTCTTTATTTTACCTTAGAATAAAGAGAAAATTAGCTATTAAGCGTCTTTAAATACATATAGATTACTCTGGATGTATCATGCGCCACAAAGATCTCATATAAACACTTGGTTATCTATGTATATAGTATGGATAGAAAACACTCCATCTGTAAATAAATTTAAATGTTTAGGTCACTACTTTAGTGATCTAAACTCTCCTATATTTTATTTTTACGGAGGGAGTATTAAATATTGCCATCCATATTAAAGAATTTATTGGTTGAGATGAAAAGATCAAATATGAATAATTTTTTTTCCGATACAAATGTGAATAATCGATGCTGCTTATAGTACAGAGAATATATGTATGTCATTTGCTACGATATCAGGTATGTTGATAGAAAATAGTGCACACATATCTCTATAATTGTGTATAGAAACAAACTTTTCATAATTCTACAGTGCTTGCGTCGCTCAAAAAGACAATATAGGTATTTTTAGGTAGAGTCTTTATATCTTTTAGAATCTTATATGTCACAAATACTTGATACATGCAAGAACATTTGCATTTGTAACCATGTTTTGTACCAACATAACACATATATCCTTGCACTTATAAAACTTTCATAACGTAGCACACCCATACTTCCACAAAACAGTCTGAAGCAATGTAAGATTTCTTGAATCCTATGTCCAACAAAGATTAGCATGCATACGTAACAATAATAACCCATAACCACATATTAATACTATTGTCCGGCATTTCCAATTCATGAAAACATTATTGTATCTAATATTAAAAGTACTAGCACGTGCAGGTGCACGCGTCGGCGACTAGTTATATGAACATGGAAAAATAGTAACATCAAATTTATCCAAACTACGCCTCCATCTTTTGCAAAAACCACTATAGAATAAAAGGTTAATAAAGTCTCATGGCGTTAAAATCAAACATATAGGTTTGGAATTTACCCACAAAAATGAATGCAGAGAGTTCAACTAAGGTCTTATATAATAATAAAAAGTATAATTATTTTTCAGCCCAACATATATGAATTTCGTCCCACTCATTATTTTTTTTATCATTTTTGGTTAAAGGAAAGGTCCAAGATGACTAGCAGATTTAAAAATAGCTTACAAAATATCTCAAACCATCCAATACTCACTCGATTTTACGTGTTCTGAAATCCATGAAAACCTTCAATACACCATCATCGGTCCTGTTCGAGAAGATATCTCGTTTAGCAAATGTCACAGTGAACCATTCAAAATTTGATACATGTTTTTAACTAGATCTATTACAGAAAAAAGAACTCTTTGACTATTTATCAATCACCATACTACACACAGGGAGATTAAGAAGTATGAATCAATTGACGAAATTATCAAAAGAAACATAACCGATGAGTGGAGATGGCGAGATTAGCTTCGGTTTCAGACAAGGCTTTGGGTTGAAGAAAGATGCTACATGTACGACACTCGTTGTATGATTTTTGTACGGCAACTTTACCAATATTTCCATCACTTATGTTTAGTGTGGCAGGGTCGTTGGATCACCTGTTGGAAAATAATTGGATTCAAAGAGTCGTATATAAAGTAGTTTTGTGGGTTGACTTGGTGAATGATGGTTGGGCAGCCCAAAATGAGCATAGTGTATGTACATGCTTATGTACTAGTTAAAAATTACAAATTGTTTGTGGGGGGGGGGGGGGGGGGGGGCATGGCCCCCATACCCCGCAACTTCTAGGCATTGTTCCCGTGCCGTGTCTCAGCTCTCATCGCCGAAGTTTGCACCTGTGTCATCATAAAGAAGAGTCAATTACACCGGTGGTGCTAGAACTTGGCACAAACGGTCACTTTGGTGATAGAACTTGTGGCATACATTGAACTGGTGCAATAAGTTGGTTCGGTGTGCAAATACGGTGCAAATCACGTTGAGTAGGCGTGCTAGTGCGTGGGGCCCGCTGTCAGCGACAGGAAGACAGAGAAGGGGCATATGGCCTTTTTTTGCGAAAACCCTCTCGATTTTTTTTCATTTCTCGCAAAAAAGCCCCTGCCGATGTTCGAGAAGTGGCATTTCATTTTTTCTGAAAAAATAACACAAAAAACTAGTCCCCCGACTCTCGAGCCAGCGACCTACGGCAATGACAAATCCGATCGAGCAACTTCATCGGTGCACCCTTCATGTGCACCATGGATAACTACACAGAATGTATTTAAATGCAGGCGCTCTTGGAGCCAAAAAGGGCTACAGTCTGTGCGGCCCATTTGGACCTGCTAGTTTCTTTTGGAAATTTGTAAAAGGTATGTAAATTATAACCTCAGTAATAAAAATATTTTTGGTGTATACATATTATATAAATCCAAACAAAAATAACTTACATTTCAAAAAAACACGTATTATTTTCAAAACATTCATATATAAAAAATAATATTTATGAATTATAAAAATGTTTTTATAATTTAAAACAATACAACATTAATATTCGTAATTTAAAATTTAATTATTTTTCATAATAAAATTACATACATAAAAATATAATTACAAACGCTTCAATAATTATACGCACATATGTATAATTCAACATTTGTATAATAAAAAATATTCGTAATTTAAATTTTAAAATGTTCATATGAATATTCAATCATGGCTACTATGTAAATTATAGATCTTTTATCAATATAAGTCTCAAGTGAAAATTATACACAAATGAATATTTAGTAAATGTTTGTAGTCACCATTTTGTTAATTTAAATATAAGCTGCATGTGTATAATTGTTTTGTTGTTCATTAAACATGATTATTTAATAAACTTTTAAAATTTCCGTACTTACTAAACATTTTCATACAATACATGTGTCTATATTTAAAAGTTTTTATTTACTAATCATTATCTTTATGTATAATATTTATATTCCCATAGAAAAATTATAATATTCACAACACAAGACTATTTGAACATTATTTTTAGTACCTACTTTTACATTTTTTTAGGATTACTTACTTCTACAAATATCTTAAAATAAGTAGTGCGTGGTAAATGGGCGCACTATTTGAAACTTAGGACCCACATGCGTCCTGCTTATACTACATTAAGGGCTGTTATGGACATAAGTAAGCATAACGCGAGTGGTGTATTGGCCATGACCGCATTCAGTCTTGTTGTACGTCGTCTGTGATCGAGACGTGGAGGCCATATTTTTCAGTTTAATTTTCCTGTATTGCAGGCGGGACCCATGTGTCATAGGGGTGAAAAAAATAAAAAAGACAACTGACAGGTACACATGGCCTTTTTATGAAATCAAGGGGATTTTCGCAAAAAAAATTGGCCACACGCGCTCCTCTTAGCCTTCTAGTCGCTGACAGCGGGCTCCATGCCAAGTCAGCTTCTATTTTGTATCCGGACGTGATTTGCACCGTATTTGCACGTCTGAGCCAAGTTATTGCACCGGGTCAATGTATGCCACAAGTTGTAGCACCAAAGTGATCGTTTGCGCCAAGTTCTAG
Source organism: Aegilops tauschii subsp. strangulata (assembly GCF_002575655.3). NCBI lineage: Eukaryota > Viridiplantae > Streptophyta > Magnoliopsida > Poales > Poaceae > Aegilops > Aegilops tauschii. The sequence continues at coordinate 29,645,109 of NC_053041.3, read as the reverse complement.
CACCACCGGTGTTTAGTGTGGCAGGGTCGTTGGATCACCTGTTGGACAATAATTGGATTCAAAGAGTCGTATATAAAGTAGTTTCGTTCGTTGACTAAGGGAATGATGGTTGGGCAGCCCAAAATGAGCATAGTGTATGTACATGCTTATGTACTAGTTAAAAATTACAAATTGTTTGTGGGGGGCCATGGCCCCCATACCCCTCAACTTCTAGGCATTGTTCCCGTGCCATGTCTCAGCTCTCATCGCTGAAGTTTGCACCTGTGTCATCATAGAGAACTTGTTTGTCGACGCGCAGAAAGAGTGAGGGAATACACCACAAATGCCACTGACCTTGCTAGCTTAGGTGTCGCGGGCGCGTATGTGGGTCGCAAGATCTACCTGCGGTCCGTGCTCCGCATTCTACTCGGAAGCGGCGGCGTCGTGGCCATAAATTACGGTGTGTAGAAGTTCTTCGGCTAGCAATAATGATCACTACAACTACGATGGAGAACCTGATCAAAGTACCCATTGTTGGATCTATGATTGGACAAATGGGGGGGGGGGGGGGGTTGTTATTGCACTGCACATTTATACAAATGTAAAAAAAGAAGTGCCCACCATATGGCCTGTCTCCACCCTGCACTGGCACTTGGCAGGGCTGCTTTCCCAGAAGCACAACCAAACTCTACTTCCGGGAGAGCACGTGCTAAGTGAGAATGAGAGCTCGGAGGGTAGTGTGGTGTGAACGAACTTGTTTGTCGACGCGCAGAAAGAGTGAGGGAATACACCACAAATGCCACTGACCTTGCTAGCTTAGGTGTCGCAGGCGCGTATGTGGGTCGCAAGATCTACCTGCGGTCCGTGCTCCGCATTCTACTCGGAGGCGGCGGCGTCGTGGCTATAAATTACGGTGTATAGAAGTTCTTCGGCTAGCAATAATGATCACTACAACTACGATGGAGAACCTGATCCAAGTAACCATTGTTGGATCTATGATTGGACAAATGGGGGGGGGGGGGGGTGTTTATTGCACTGCACATTTATACGAATGTAAAAAAAGAAGTGCCCACCATATGGCATGTCTCCACCCTGCACTGGCACTTGGCAGAGCTGCTTTCCCGGAAGCACAACCAAACTCCACTTCCGGGAGAGCACGTGCTAAGTGAGAATGAGAGCTCGGAGGGTAGTGTGGTGTGAACGAACGTCATATTCTCCAGCACCGTGATTACAAACAATTAAAACCTTGCCCATTCAGTTTTTTTTTCCTTTTCATGTAAAAATAGCCATGTACTACTCTGTTCCAACATACTTACGTTCAAATTTAAAATAAAAAAAAAGAAACGTGAACCTCTTGATTTATCTCAATTTAAACATCTTTAAATTTGACCAAGTCTACTCAGTAGAAAATATATCAACATTTATAACATCAAATTAGTTTTATTAGATTCGTCATAAAACATATCTTCACACTATATATTTGATATTGCAATGTTAATATATTTTCCCACATACATGCTCAAAATTAGGTAAGTTTGACCTAGGACAAATCTGTGACTTTAGGTATTTCAATGCGGAAGGATTACATATTACTGATGTCAACTGCACAGTCATTTATGGATCTAGGTTTGGTCCTTTGTGGGGCACATCTGCACATTGCAGTGCACAATTATATGAATATATAAAAATGAACTAAAAAGTAACATCAAAATTTGTCCAAACTACACCTCCATCTTTTGCAAAAACTACTTATAGTATAAAAGGTTAGGTTATAATAAAGTCCCACGGCGTTAAAATCGAACATATAGGTTTGGAATTTACCAAAAAAATGCAATATAGGTAGTTCAAATAAGGTCTTATATAATAATAATGAAGTATCATACATTATTTTAAACCGAAGCTATATGAATTTGTTCCCATGAAGTATTTTTTATCATTTTTGGTTAATGAAAAGGTCCAATATGTGGAATAAATTCATGTAAAAACTATATAAAAAAAAATTGGGGGGGGGGGGGGGGGGGGGGGGGGGGAGGGGGTATGGGTATGGCCCCATGCCCTCCACTCTAGATCCACCCATGCCCCTAACTTCCAAGCAGTGTTCCTGTGCGGCGTCTCAGCTCTCATCGCCGAAGTCTACACCAGTGTCATCATGGATAATGTGTTTTTCGACGCGTAGAAACAGGGACGGGAAAAGGTTGTTGTGTGCTGGAGGTGGTCGTAATGTCCCGCATTGACAGTGCATTGAACGGTACTTCCTGATTTTGGTTTCTCACAAGAGCAGATTGAGCACTTGTGCAAGAAGATTGCATACGAGATAAGTCACGGTGAAGGGGAATCATATAGTATTATTTATGAAGAAAATTAACTTGGAAGTACGTTCACCTAAAATAACATGAAAGTGTTGCGCTACGTATCTCTACATCGAAGGTCATTGAGGTTCAAACAAATTTTTTTATCAAATGGCTACATCACACAGTTATTCTGAAAACAATGTATAGAAAATGTATAAATGGGTAGCGCATAATGGATAGAGGGAGAATTAATAGGTTATATTATTATTTTTGCACTGGACAGGTACTGGTTGAGAGTTGGGACTTCAAACGTTAAAACATACACTAGTAGAAAACAGGGCTTTCGTTCGGGCCTGGCCAGCCCATTAGTCCCGGTTCCGCACGAACCGGGACCCATGGGGTGCATTAGTCCCGGTTCGTGAGCCCAGGGGGCCGGCCGGGCCACGTGGGCCACTGGTCCCGGTTCGTCTGGACCTTTTGGTCCCGGTTCAACGCACGAACCGGGACCAATGCGCCTCGCCCCTGGCCCATGACCATTAGTCCCGGTTTGTGCCACAAACCGGGACTAAAGAATTGGTCTTCGTTGCGGCCAGAGTTTAGTCCCACCTTGCCAAACGGAAGGGCGCTCACACCGGTTTATAAGTCCGTCCCTCTGCCTTGTTGAGCTCCAGTCAAAATGAAAATAGATGCCCTTATACAGGGAATTTGACCTAAATTCATAGTGAGTTTCTCTGAAATTCATAGAAATTTATTATGAATTTAGGTTGAATTTTCTCTATAGGCGCATCTATGCTCATTTTTTATGTTGGGGTTGGCGATCTTTACACACTTTTTGTGTGTTGAATATGCACCATTCAAAATCAGTCTCTGCTTTGAATGGTTCATTTTGAACACACAAAAAGTCAGGAGTTCAAATAAGTTCAAGAAAATGAAATCCCTTTGTAACAGATGAGTTTTCGTCCGAAACCCTGATACTTCGAAAGAGATTGTCCATTTTGTTCACGAAGTGCATCCACCTTTTGCCGGGACCCTCTCAACTTTTGCCGGGACCCTCTCAACTTTCTTGCACATGCTATGTGGATGAAATGATGATACCATGCCAACTTTCAACCTTTTCAGAGTTCATTTGAAATGCTTTTCAATTTTAGGGTCTTATAGCTCAAAATAATTAGTAAATACATGAAAAATAACAAATGAAGTCAGAAAGGATTGAAAAATGATGATGTGGCTTTGAATGGTGCATTTTAAACACACAAAAAGCCAGGAGTTCAAATAAGTTTAAAAAATAAAATCCCTTTGTAACAGACGAGTTTCCGTATGAAATCCTGATACTTTGAAAGAGATTGTCCGTTTTGTACACGAAGTCCATCCAGTTTTTGCCGTAACCCTATCAACTTTCTTGCACATGCTATGTGGATGAAATGATGATACCATGCCAACTTTCAACATTTTCATAGTTCATTTGAAATGTTTTTCAATTTTAGGGTCTTATAGCTCAAAATAATTAGTAAATGCATGAAAAATAACAAATGAAGTCAGAAAGGATTGAAAAATGATGATGTGCTTTGAATGGTGCATTTTGAACACACAAAAAGTCAGGAGTTCAAATAAGTTTTAAAAAATGAAATCCCTTTGTAACAGACGAGTTTCCGTATGAAATCCTGATACTTTGAAAGAGATTGTCCGTTTTGTACACGAAGTGCATCCAGTTTTTGCCGTAACCCTCTCAACTTTCTTGCACATGCTATGTGGATGGAATGATGATACCATGACAACTTTCAACCTTTTCAGAGTTCATTTGAAATGCTTTTCAATTTTAGGGTCTTATAGCTCAAAATAATTAGTAAATGCATGAAAAATAACAAATAAAATAAATAAGTAATTAGAAACAAAATAATATAAACTTTATTAAAATATATAAGTAGAAACAAAATAAAATAAACTTTAATAAAATTTATGAAACTAGAATTAACAAAGTATTTTATGTTCAAAACATATAAGAAACCTCTAGTATTATTGAAACTAAAATCATATAAAATTGATGCAACTAAAATTATCGAAGTATTTTCTGTTCAAAATCATTAAAAGCAAAAAGAATTTTCATAAAGAACTTTTTTTGATAGAAACTTTAATAGCAAAAAGAATTATAATAAAGTTAAATAAATAAGTAATTAGAAAAAAAATAAAAAAAATAAGTATTTTGTTGTAAGTAGAAACAAAATAAAATAAATAAAGCAAAAAGAAAACAAAATAACTGGAAAAAATAAAAAAAATGCCACCTATTGGGCCATCACGGCCTGAATACGACTAGAAACCCATCCATGGGCCAGGATTCAGGCCCGCAGAAGGCCCAGCAGGCCCACAGGCATAGCAGTGCAATGGAGATGGCGGGGCAGGGCTTATAAACAGGTCATGCCGCTCCTCGGCTAGCGAGGTGGGACTAAACATCCCACCACACCGCGGCTTTGGCAGGCGCAGGACATTGGTCCCGGTTGGTGCCACGAACCGGGACCAATGCCCCCCTTTGGTCCCGGTTCGTGGCACTAACCAGTACCAATGCCCCCCCTTTAGTCCCGGTTGGTGCCACCAACCGGGACCAAAGCCCTCTGCTTCTCGCCTTTGGGCTACTGAAAAGAGGCCTTTGGTCCCGGTACCAACCGGGACCAAAGAGGGGCATTTGTCCCGGTCCGTGACAAGAACCGGGACTAAAGCTTCATGTATATAAGGCACACTTGTGAAAATTTTGGTTTGCATCTTGCAGTTCGCCCCCGACGACGCGCGCGGAGAGGACGCCGCCAGGCTGCCGGACGCCGTTGCCGTCGCCCACGCCGACGCCGTTGCCGTCCGCCGCCCCCGCCGTCGCCCCCGCCCCGGAGCCCACGCCGACGCCGTCCGCCGCCCACGCCGTCGCCCGTGCCCTGCTCTGCGCGCCCGCCTGGATCCTCTGCACGCCGACACCGTTCGCCGCCCCCACCGTCGCCGTCGTCGACGCCGTCGCCGCCCCCGCCGTCGCCCTAGCCGGCCGGCCCCGCTGTGAGCCGCCGCCGCCCTGAATCCTTTTTTTCATTTTTTTTGTATATGTATTTTTTCCATGTATATATACTAGTAAGTGTTTAATAAAATTAGTTAGATTAGTTGAATTAGATGTTTTTCCATGTATTTTAGATTAGTTGAATTAGATGTTTTTTTTGTCAATTTATGTATATATATATGTGCATATTTAGAAAAAAATTGTGTTGAACTAGTTAAATATAATAGAACTAGTTAAACAAGTTTATTTTTAGTAAGTGCTTAGTAGTTGAACTAGTTGATTTAATAAAACTACTTTATTTGACTATAGAAGTAGTTTATTTTAGTAAGTACTACTTTATTTTATTTATAATAAGTGCTTAATTAGTAGTTGAACTAGTTGATTTAATAAAACTACTTTATTTTACTATATACAGAAGTAGTTTATTTTTAGTAAGAACTACTTTATTTTATTTGTTTATAGTAAGTGCTTAGTAGTTGAACTAGTTGAACTACTTTACTTTAGCATGAAAATTAATAGAACTAGTTTATTTTTTTAGTTCAAGCAATTAATCCCGCATCGACGTCGATGATGCCTATCCCGCATCCTCGTCGTCGACTCGGCTGAGGAGGCCGGCTTGATCAGAGGGGCCATGTCCGGGACTAGGCTCCGCCGGGCTGATTTTGGGAGGTGCTACCTTCCGGTGGGCGTAGGTTGGTGAGGAGCCAGCCCGTCGTTGACCCGATCCTTGTTTGGTGGCGGTCGCGTGGGCCAGTGACGGTGCCGAGGCTTCCGGACACCGCGGAGGTGGTACGTCACCGTGTCAGCGAGGAGGACCAGCACGTCCGTCGCTACATGGTTGCGTTGGAGGGCAGGTTCGACTATACCTGGCAGGTTCTTCAGGGATCTCACTGGAGCTATGATCCTGTGATGGTTCCGTCCCTTTGGGTGTCCACCGCCCGCGCTGATACCCGTCGGGCGCTACTGTTCTAGCTGTACTAGCGATGCTATATGTATGATAGTACTCGAGGTGTATTAGTGATAATATTCAACGATGTACGGACGCATGGAGATGATGTAGTTTTGCTTATACTTGAATGCATCCTAATTTGAATACTACTTTATTTTGTGATTTGATTTTGCTTATTGAATGCTCAAAGTGGAAAACTATTCCTACTTTGAATGCTAAAATTGGAGAGCACTATGCAAGGCGTATGCATATGATTAGTTGATAGCTTATAGGGTTTTTGTTTTCGCAGAAATCTAGGAGCCCCCGGCCCCTCCATCATCCCCACCGTCGTCCCCGTCACCGCCCCCTCCGACATTGAGGTGAGACTAGCCAAATCCTCTTTTAGAAAGATAATTAAACGATATTTCGGGTTGACTGTAAGTCTGTCGAGTCTCCACCATATATGAGAGGACGAAGAATCCCGACTGTTGTCGTGGGGGTAGCTTCTCCTTCGTTCCCGTGTGCTAGACAATTTGGTGTAATGCACTCGAGAACGAAAGGAGGAGCTACCATACCATCACCGACGGTCGCAAATGTCAGAGAGGAATCAGTGAGGGAGAGTTCCACCATATATATATATATGAGAGGACGAAGAATCCCGACTGTTGTCGTGGGGGTCGCTTCTCCTTTGTTCCCGTGTGCTAGACATTTTGGTGTAATGCACTCGGGGACAAATGGAGGAGCGGCCATCACCAACGGTCGAATGTATACACCACGTGAGCTGAGAGTTTTCAAGAAAAGACTCGACAAACCGATAGTCAACCCGTGATGAATAATAATGATCTAACTTAGGTTTTTTAGTACATATATTTAATTGTAGACGTTTAATATTTGAATTATGAACATAGGAAATGTCGTACTCGGACGACAAAAGTCTCCCGGAGGAGTGCGACTGGTGCCACGACGATCGAGGTCAGTGCGACAGGCCTCACCTGGACGAAGATCGGCGCTTCAGTATTAAGCAGGAGGAGACCTTCGATGTTGAAACGGTACGCAACGACGACAAGTGTTATTTTTTCGTAATTAAGCACGACTTCAACTATTTCAACGTGTACTTTTCATCTTTTACAATTCGGCTAGCTTATCCCATGCCATGCAAGATGCTACGTCTTGGAGAGGATGGGTTTTGAAGACCATGAAAGTATGGAAACAAAGAAAATTCACCTAAGGACCCATCATGATATAGATTTTGAAGTAAATCTGTATAATTCTGAGAGCGTAACCCATTTTGGTTGCAAAAATTGGGAAGCATTTTGCAAGATGTATGGTTTTGATGAGGGTATGCTTGTCACCATGGATCTTGGTGATCCTGACATCGAGCAAGACAATATGGACATTTGGGTCCTTGTTGATACGCCTCCAATTCTACCGCTATGTGAGTTTCTCAAACATAGTTATTAGCTAATTTATATTGTTCATTTCAAAATAGTTGACAGCTTATTTTCATTGACAGCTTATTTTGATTGTTCAAACAATGTGCGGAACATGGTAGACAGAACCTACTACACCGATGGCTCTGAGTTAACTTATAAGGAGAAAACTCATCTGGTCAGATTTTGTACTGATCTTGAGAATTACAATATCTATTATAAAACTCCTCCACATTATGGTCAGTACGTGCCACTAGTGCACGTGTTGAACTACGGTAACTACTATGGAGATACCCTGGTAAGATTTCTTACTATTACGACATCCGTGCATCTTTTGCATACTTCTAAAACTAGTACATCATTGCTAACTATGAAGTTATTACTATGTTTTTCAACAGATAATCCCAGAGGATTGTGTGCCTCATTTGATGTATCAGAATGGTAGGCTTGATGTTTTGAACATACAAGCAGGTCATCCTACGAATCTCAACTGTCCATACCGAATTTCTAAAAGAAGTGGAGACATGCAAATCGAAGAATGGAAAAAATGTATGGACAGTCGCAAGGAGGTTCTTGGAAGCAAAAGGAAGCGAAGCGCAAGAATTGGTGACAGGATGATCTCCATTCTCCATAATGGAGAGTCAGGGTCTATATTGTTTTATGCTATTTTACCTTAAAGAGGGTATTTCGGTCCTACCTAATACTGATGATCATGTGCTAAGAACAATTAAGTAGGGTTGGTTCGATGACTATGAGGATGATGATTGTATGACTGGTTATTAATAACGAGTAGAAGTTGTATGATGATGATTAGTAGGACTTGTTATTATATATGATGATGCATGATGCGCGCATGAAGAGTTATTATATATCAGCGGGTGAAATGAACATGGATTGGATTGAAGTGAAGGCAACATGCATGTGGTGCATGTCGAAAGTAGTACAATCCAAACTTAATCAAGTTAGGATTAGTATTACTTTCGACATGCACCACATGTTGCCTTCACTTCAATCTAAGCCATGATTAGGCATAGCAGTACGTAGCGTTGGTAAACCAAGCACGGAGATATAAAAGAGGACACTTCTCTCTAATAGCTACCTAACAACAACCTAAATTAACCCCCAAAACCCCTAAATCAGCCCCTTTCAAAAAAAAAAACCTCAGCTCCAGCCAGATACTGACGCGTGGATGCCTATTGGTCCCGGTTGGTGTCACCAACCGGGACCAAAGGCCCCCCGGCCTGGGCTGGCCGCAGCGGCCACGTGGAGGCCCATCTGTCCCGGTTCGTGTAAGAACCGGGACTAAAGGGTTAGGGCATTAGTAACGACCCTTTAGCCCCGGTTCAAAAACCGGAACAAAAGGCCCTTACCAACCGGGACAATAGGCCCTTTTTCTAGTAGTGATAGTCTGCAGATGCGCAGAAAAAAGTGATAGTTCTGAAAAAGGAAAAAACAACATGTCAGATCTAGCTACCTGTTCTACTCAGTGGCGGATCCAGGACCCAGGCCCGGGGTCTGTGCCTGGGGCGTGAAGAGTACGTTCCCTGAAGTATCATGGGTACTGTAGCAACACTGTAGATGCACTGTAGCAGCACGGGGCCCGGGGCCTGGCCCACTCCTGGCTCTGCCCCTGGTTCTAATGTAGGCGTGGGTTGCCCTATTTGTCCACATACATTGTTTACCAATCTAGGCGGCATAAGTTATTTCGTTAACTATTCTAGGATGGAGAGCTAACATTACTACGACCCCCTTCACACACAGAAAAAGGTACTACTACCCAATTAGAAGCACAAATGGAAATGGAAATAACGTGCGTATTTATGTTTTAAGTGTAACCATGTCACTCAGGTAGATCATTTCTGAAATGACACCCAGTGTGTGTGTGGCCCAACAACATATGAATTAAAGAAATCACCTAGTCAGTTGCAAGATTGTAAATTTACATAAAGTGACTAACTAGACAGCAGCCAGACTTCATCACCTCTGCAAAGTTGGCCCATATATTCCTAGAGCTAGCAACATATGAAAAAGGTAATCTTAAATCCATAGAGAAAATATACTGGAGAACACTCGGACTGAGAGAAAATAAATTAGTATGTTAAAAAAAGATAAGCTTTTAGCTGCCATGTACTCCCTCCGTAAATAAATATAAGATCATTTAAATCACTACTTTAGTGATCTAAACACACTTATATCTCTTTACAAAGGGAGTATGAAAAAGACGTACATGTGAAAGGCAAGCAAAAGCCATTGCCATCAACACCAAAGAGTTCCACCTAAAAATGCAAGCATATGCTTTGCAAGCCCTAAGTTCAACAAAAGATGGAGAAACAAATGAGTTGTAGTACGACAGATGAGGGGCACCTTTGGGCTGACGGGAGCAATTATGTCAGCTGCTTCACTCGGGTGCCTCCATACACGCGCAGAAAATATCCGTAAGCCTTCCAAATTCCAACCACACCGATGCAGCTCGCTTATCTAAGCGGAAGTTTATTTTGTTTCTCAACAACCTCCACCTGATTAGTGGTTAGCACAGGCCTGAAATTCTGTTATACACGGTCTGTGGTCTGAACAACATGCAGAATTGAAGACAAATTGTACACTAAATACAATTCGCCTGCCAATAAGTATCTGCTGCATTGCCGATTTCATCTGGTGGGCTGGGATGGGCAGGACATCAGGTACTAAACTCGTGTAGTTGCTCTGCTCGAAAATAAGGACAATGCATTTTTGCATTTTCGTTCTAGTTTTCTGTTGGGTGGCGCCGAACTGGATCGTCATCATAGTCTTGATGCCTCCTCCTATTTTCTCCTGATCTGAGGGTTATGGGAGGCTCATATGACATGTTTTATGACGATCCTCAGCCCGCTGACAATTGGCCCATTATATGCTAGGCATGTTGTGCTTGCACCTATACAGAAAGGGTATCATAAAAAGAAACCGCCCCACAAAATGCACTGAAGCCACCATGTCTAGATAATGCCAAGACGATGCTAAGAAATAAGAGCTAGGCCACACGGAATATAAGAGCTGGTCAGTTTACTCTAATCTCTCAAGTGAACTATGATAACCAAAAGTTCGTCTATATGATACCTAGTTATGAGATGATGTTTGGTAGATAAAAGCTGCATTTTGATTCTTAACTAAGTAATCAGAGAGCTAAACAAACAGTGCAAACATCTTGTGAAATATGTTAGGGTGTATATTGAGCCCAACGCTGAAGAAACCTAGCGAGAAAATGAAAGCATGTGGGAAGCGTGACACGAAGTTGCACAACTCATGAAGCTAAAAAATGTCTGATACAACTCATGATCAGTACGGGGGAGTTATAAATAAAATATATGTTAATAGTTAACCACATGTAACGGCTATAGTGGACTTGATAAATTAAGTTAATACCACTTTCTCCCGTGGTAATTAAGCCGAACGTCCCTACCTCTCAACATATAGCAAACTAAAACTAACTTCAATCTTTAAGCTTTGTGTTGACAACAAACAAGATGCTTCCCCAGTAGTAAAGCCGTGAAACTCATCGTATGAACTACACACGGGAGCAGACACATATTCAGGAACGAAAGAGATGCAGCAGCTGGAGGTATTGGAACAGTAGGAGGCTTTTTGGCTTTTCGAATGTTGTCAGTCAAAAGATGAGAGTGCATGAGAGGAATATTTGTTCGGCCTGATGATGGGGGAGAATAGTTTCCGATGCCGTCAGTTTTTCCGCCTCTCGGTGTTTAATGCCACCATTTTCTGTTGCGGTTAGTATTTGTTTTGCATTGTGATTATTTATTTCGAGGCATTAGAACTATGCAGTCTAGCAGCCCTCTCATGCGTGGACTCTCCTGCGCTGCCCAATCGCATTTGCAGCTCTCATGCATTTGACCCCGTTTGGAGAAATATATTAATTTGTCCCAAACATGGGAGATATTACCCCAGATTAGATGTGACGAGTGTATCCATTCTACCAGAGTCTACTCTAAATGACTGTTGACACCCCTTCATCTTCATCACATTCTGTTCTGACTTGTCGATCTGGGCATTGGCCAGCGTAGCTGCTGGCCGGTTCAAGTCTACTTCTATTTCTCGACGATTTCGATTGATTAGGTCAGTTAACACATGCTTCAAACTCTGTTATGCTTGCACTGTATTTTTTACACAAATATGATTACACACGCTGGCATGAAGCATTTTTTTCTTCTCGGCATTTGTGCATCAAGGTGTCCGTTAGAGTTCAAAGAAATAAATTCTTCCCTAATAATAATTCCCCTGTCCTTTTCTAAAAAAATCCCTGCCAATGACTACTTGGAACGTGATGGTCAAGCCCACTTTATTAAATAAGGAGTAAGTTGCTTTGCGGGGGAGGGGAGGAGGATCCACCGAGTAACACCGCCGATTTCATCTTGTTGGACGGGCAGGTCATCAGGTAAGCATGGTACTGAATCAGTGTAGCTATTCGGCTTGAAAAGGTGGCTCATATTTCTAGAGGCCTTCTACAGTACATCTAAATAATATGAGCGGTTCATTTTCTGCCATTCAATGGATTAGATTGATCAATACTACCAGACAAAATCAGTGGTATTATTTGGTCAAGGGATAAAATTGGAAGAAACACAAAACAATTACCAATCTCTAAATGCAGAAGTGTTTTCTTCTCGTACTCTGACCGGAGGCCATTCATCCATTCCGATACAGGGACCGATCCCACCGACTACTTCCCGGCGAAAAGGAAATACAACGAAGAGTCGAAGACAATTTTTACGTAGTGGATTGACCCTTGCCGACAATATTCTTGGAGCAGAGGAGATCACCATGTACAAAGCTAGCCAAGCTAGCCTCCTAGGTTGATTCACTATGGGGGAATCATTTTTTACGCCGACCGCCAAAAGCCGTCAGCATACAACCGTCGTCTCCGATTACCTCGGCATTTTGTTGGCTGGCCGACGGCTTTTGTCGAGCCTGGGTGTGCCACATGGCAAGTTTATGCTAATGGCAGCATATCTATGAGCTATTGCCATCGGCATAGACCTTCCATGTGGCGCCGCCTGGGTGCTCAATAGCCAAAAAGGCTAGCAATTTACAAATACATATTTGTATGGATGAACACATGGGTCGCTCAGTTCAAAATTCACCTTGATTTGTATATATCTACTTAAACATACAGTAGCTCATATACTCATATATTCATTCCTAAACAGCAGATAATCCAGAATTAACCTCTGAATTGCAATGGACAAAAGAATAGAGTATTGTATCACAAGATCCTTTTGTTATAAAAACAGAACAAGATAACTTGTGTGTGGAGTTTGTAGAGGAACTGATTTTCTTTTCAGTTAATCTTCCTCCACTAAATATTCAGGGTTATATATACACTTTATAATGGAAGAAAACTCAATCTGCACCAAAAGATTTCTTCTCCAGGCATAAGAACTGACAAGAAACATCATGCGAGTACACATGAGTGGAGGACATGTACATGTTCTAAAAGGGATTCATATGATGGCTGAATTTTTATCTGCTTGATCCACACAAATGTTGGTTGCTCTTTTTTTAGTAGTCTAGTCTGTGTAACATATTAGAACTGATATATCTCTTGGACAATGTAAGGCTTAATCTGAGTTACTGTACAAGTGCAATTCTCTCATTAAGTAAGCTAATGCATGCTCACAGCTAGGAGGTAGTCCGTTATATCTACTAATTCGAACCATACCATACTAATTAAAAGAATGTTTGAATTCATATATCGACTCAACATACTCACATGTTTGAGAGCCATTCTTAGAAAGATTAAACAAAGTGAAATCCCCTCAGTTGTACGGTTTTGGAAACTATTTTTAAGACCAAATTTATGAACCCTATCAGAGTATACAAGCCGATCAGTTTCCTCTAATATCTCAACATGTGCAATGACAAGCACAATGTTGTAGACGTAATGGCTAGCTTATTGAAGATGGTGTTTGGGTACATAGAAATTGGATTCTGATTTCTAAGTAAGAAATCAAAGAAGAGAGTTAAACGGATATTGCAGCCATTGATGGAGAAATATGAGTGTATATATTGAGCCCAATATGCAAGAAACTAAACATAGGAGCAACATGTGAGAAGTATGATACAAAGGTACAAAACTCGTGATCACTACTGTTGGTTACGTTTATTTAGACATGTGAGAGATATGACTCATTTCGTCTCGCACATCAAACCGAGAAGATGTATGAGTTTCGAAGTCTAGCATGTGTGTTCGCCACTTCAAAGTTATCACGGCCCTTGGAGGACCAAAAAACCTACATAAGCCCTTCATTAAAGATATGCATGTTATGGAAACTAACCACTATATATGGTACAATAGATTGAATTTTAGATGGATACACTAGCTTTAGTTTATGACACTTTCCTTGTTGGTACATAAGCCGAACCCACATCCCTAAATAGAAATATGTAATAAACTTTTATCACTCTACATTGTGTACAAATGGCTCTTTTTGTGTGTGGAATGGTGGTACCGTAGTTAATGCCCCATAAGATTAATCAAGTTCCGTGACCAAGTGAAAAAAAACACAATGTGTTGCTGGAAAGCCGGATCCGAAACAAGCAAGGAAACACACATTCCTTAGGGTAATAGAATTCACATTTTTCCATTGATGATGTGTTTTCCTCAATGGAGGCCTGATGATGAGCATGGACATCTCGAGGTATATCAATTTGCAGGGTGGACTATAATGGTTTATAGCCAGACACACATGGAGCATCCAATTGCAGATCATCGGCATACATCGCGTTGATTTCTTAGCACCACTATAATGAAAATTAAACAAAATGAACTGATTACAGACCCATACAAAAAGATAAACCTTCGGCGGCAGTTACAACACACTTGACAACGTTGTGCTTGATTTAGAGATGGGAGCGACTAACAGTCAGTCGCCTGATATTCTAATTTGGACCATTCATTTTTTTTGTCGTGTCCAACAAGTGGTTTACTCTTCAATTAAGGAAAACTGACTGAAAAGAAAGAAAAACTATTCAGTTGAAGGCCCAACTAGAAGAAAAACAATCCAAGCTAATAAAGTCCATGTTGATTTGGTCTAATAAAGTTATATTAAATCGTACTGGAGCCCAAGTACTACGGGGTCACATAACACCGACTAGCAAAAACGTATTCCCTCCGTTCCAAAATTCTTGTCTTAGATTTGTCCAGATACAGATGAACCTAATACTAAAACATGACTTGATACATCTGTATTTAGACAAATTTAAGACAAGAATTTTGAGACGGAGGGAGTATCATCATGATGCACTAGCGGTCCGTCAGTGTCTTCCAGTTAGTGATGACCTCGCAACTCGACCGCCAGCCGGTCCCTGATAATAACATACAAAGCGCACATAGGATGATCAATAGTGACTCGTTGTTTACCCCCGGTTAGTCAGTGATGACTTGCAGTGGTTGTGGTAGCTTGGGGCAGACCTAAGAGACTAAACATCTTTTGGATTTTCAACATCCTCTGCCTGCTAGCAGCATTGTTGATCCACTGTGGAGAAACATATTTGTCCAAACTTGGGAGATATTACCCCAGATTACATCTGAAAAAGAGCCCCCTACACCCATTTCTATCATGTACATTGATTTGTGGATCTGGGGTTGGCCAGCTGGTAGTAGCTACTACTCGCCGGCTCAAGTTTAGTTTTTTTTTTTCAACTAGTTCGAATTCGGTTTAGATCTAAATTGGTTAGCGGGCGAAGGAGGCGGACGGCGCTTGTGCCCTTGTCGCAGAGGATGAGGAGGCCGTCGAGGACGCTCATGAGGTGGCAGTCCGCCAACACCGGGAGGTCCAGCGGTGTTCCTGAGGCGGAGACGTGAGGGGGTCGCCGCCTGCGGGAACACCGTCGTCAGGTTGGCCCAATCCCTCCTGCCACGTAGGCCATGCTGGAGTGAGCAGGTGGCAGCCAAGAAAGAACGAAAGGGGAGAGCATAGGACGTTCGTACCATTCGGTTGCTTCTGGATCGCCGGTGGCACGCGCGCCGCCGAGATTTCGCGTCCCCAGACGGCCAGATACGGTGTCTGCTAGGCACCGGCGCCGCCGCCTTGCTTGCGTCGTTTTGCCCTCGGATCAAAGGAGATGCATGCAGCCACCGGCGAGGTGACACTGCGACCGTACGTGTCCTCGTCTGCTTGCCACTGCCGCTGGGTATGACGAATTTTTAAATTTAAGAGTTGAAATCATATTACTCTTTTTTCTTTAGGCGACACTGCAAAAGTACTCTTACTGTAGTACTTTCCACGTTCCATGGGATTGCTATTTCCAGCGAGATTTTGTGGGGGTGGGGGGGGGGGGGGGGGGGGGGGGGGATTTATCGAAGGTGGGAGGAAAAAATTTGTTGGCTAATTTTCTGGAGATTAACAGCAATTAGGGAGATGCGGTTTTTTTTTTCCGGTGGTGTGGCGTATGCCTCCTTTAGCACTCACACGTTTCCTCTTACTTTTCTGTACCTTCGCGTGGTGGAAAATGTCGAAGAATTTTAAACGGTATTACATAAAAACGTCTGAACAACTCTTATTCTGAGTGGTTCTTGGCAAAAGATTGAGGTGGTCGTTTTCATAGACGAGTCGTTGGCTAGAAGCTGCACGTAAAACTGACTAAGGCCGTGTACTAGCACGTCTGGCCTCAGAACTTTAGAGCCCGGGGGAAATATCAAAATGGCCATATATCTGAAAAAATCATGTAACTAAAGAACTAACACACCTAAAGTATACTCCGATTTCTGTGATGGCATGCGTGATGGTGAACTACATATTGGTGATGGCGTGATTACTTTGGGAATCGAGCAGTTAGCATGTCGCCATGTAGGGGCCAAACAACTGAACGGTAAAACAACCGAACGAATCGAAAATGGAATGCGAGATGGACGTTGGGAGCTCGGAGCTTGGGACGCAGATCTCTAATAGGGCTGGTCAGTTTCCTCTAATCTCTCAAGTGACACCATATCGTATATATGATACCTAGCTAAAAGATTATATTCGTAGCCAGGACACCCAAGCATGCCAATCCAGCTGGACTCTGGCAAGAAAGAAGAGACGGTGGTGCAGGTCAAGGAGAAGACCAGGACCAAGGGCACCCGCCGCTCCAATCCCCTCTAGGGTCCCAAGGCTATGATATATGCGAAGTATGTAAGATGAACCCTAATCCTCATTCTTATTATACTCAATCCGGATCGGGAACCTCATATCTACCGGTAGTCATGACGATGTTATGATCACCCCCATGGTGTTTACTCAGATTCCCCATTCCCCTAACGCGGATCAAATCTAAACTCGAATCGAATGCGAAGTTGTATGTGACGAGGGGAAAAATTGCTTACCACCATTGCCGAAGTGCTGTTGTGGATGCCGGTGAGGGTGGCCGGAGGTCAACTAGTCGTTCTTCGATCTGCTGCACGCTGCCGCCGCCGCCGTCGATGAGAGTGGGGAGAGGGGAGAGAGAGCGGTGAGGGAAGGTGTGGGTAATAACTGTCGGCGCTTCGAGAAGCAACGCGGCTTCTGGAGGATGGCTCCTCGCGTGCAGCCCGCACCGCCCATGTGCCTCGCACGGGCCTAGCTTGCGAGAAACTGCCAATTCGAGCTTGTCTCGCGAGACAGGCCCAGAGGTGCTTTATGGTTCGTGTCATGTAGGCCCAATAGTGTATACGGGCAACCAATCAACCCGTTTTATTCCCGCGCGCGCCTGATTAAACCTTATGCGGGCAACCAAACACGAACCTATTGAATCATTTTTACCGACTTGTGCATCTGGCAGTAGCCAAACTAGCTAGTAGCCATTCCTCATAGCATCTTCAACATATGGACAAAAGTTTCGCACCCTGAAATAGTTTTAGCGCGTCACTGTAGCATTTTTAACGCGTCAGGCCCAACATTGGTTTACCAGATCCCAAAAATGCGAGTCCAAAAAACAAACAGTGCAAATTGTAAAGCGCGCGCAATCCAGCGCCCTAAATTTGCAGCATGCGTGCCCAACCCTTTTTTACGCATGCACTATTTTACAGCTTTTGCTGGAGCTGTCTGGCGCCTAAAAACCCCCAAATTTTAGCGCACGTAGTAGTTTTTGGTCGTCTGTTGGAGATGCTCTCACCGGCTGAAGTCCAGCTCTATTTCCCAACGAGTTGGATTGATTAAAACTAGTTAACACATGCTTCTAATTATGTTATGGTTGCATTGGATTTTTCTTCTCGACATTTGTACGTTAACACAGATCGTCGGCTGGGGAGCCATGTTTTGAAATATGGATGGGCTCTAGACCCATAAAATAATTTTCAGAAAAAAAACTCTAAGGGCCGATGACTAGGTAGTGGGGAATTTAACACCACCTTAGAAGTGGATTAGAGTTGAGATGCCTTTATAAGCGTTTCTCTCATGCTATTAGAGCTTGAGAATAAAAGTGGTTCCCGCATGCTCCTTCGCTGCCGCGTCCACACACATCATATTCCATGATCAAGCCGAGCCGAGCTCAGACCTATGTCATGCGTGCGTTTACTTGATGGTTAAGGAATATTTTTTATTTTCCCAAAAAAATCAAAATGGTGAATTTTTTAATATGCAAACATTTTTTGAAATCATGAACATTTTTGTAATCCATGAATATTTTATTATTTCTTGAACATTTGTATTCAAAAATTATTTTTTAAAACAATTCGAAACTTTTTTGAGTCTCAAATTATTTAAAGCAGAAAAACAAAAACAGAAAAGAAAAGAAGGAGGAAAAAACGAAATTGAAAAGCAGGGCACCCCGCATATGGGCCGGACTAAAATTGCGTGGCTCCGCAAACGCGTGTGTTCTTGGATCAGGCCCAACCCAAGGCGATATCATCATGTCACACGATCCGCTGTCCGAGTCGGACGACCGCCCGGGTGAGTCGAAACTCGATTCCTCACGGACCTCAGCAATCTTCCTCTTCCATGTTACTATAAAAGCAGAGCACCCCTGGACGCACCAGCACCACGCAACTCTCGTCAAGTCGCTTAATCGAAACCCAGCAGGCAGCAATGGAGGTCGACGAGCTGATGGCATCCTTCGGTACGGTCACGATGCACGGCTCCAACCGGCCACGGGCCTCCGGCCAGGCGGCGACGGTGGACAAGCTGACGGCGTACTTCAGGGCGGTGACCATGCACGACTCGGGCGCCGCTGCGGCCGTCCCGGTGGCGCCGGTGGACCACGACGAACCGGCGATGGGCGAGGAGGCGTGCACGCTGCGGGTGCGGCTCCCGGACGGGCGGTTCATCTGCAAGACCTTCGGCGCCGGGCGTCCGGCGTCGGCGCTGTTCCGGTACTGCCACTCAGCGCTTGCCGCCTGCTCCGGCGGGGCAGCCGCGACGCCGCCATTCCGGCTCTTGAGGCTCGCCGGTGGACAAACCGAAGAGATACGCCCTGACGGATCGCCGCTGCGGGACCTCGGGCTGCACCATTGCACCATCCACCTGGTCTTCTGGGTTTAGCCGGCCGGTTGTAGCCCTAGCCGTCGCGCATCGAGTCGGAGTTGCTATTAATTGTACCGAAACGCTCCAAGTAACAGGTGATCAACGCGGTGGCAAGGTGCACGACGAGACCAACAAGAACAGGCGATCGACGAGGTGCAGGACGAGTATAATGTTACAATAACAGTTGATCAGCAGAAGGTCATGCGCGAAGACGATCGATGGACGCCGAGCCATGGACAGGGCAGGAAGCAGATATGTCTGAGTCTGTACAGCCATGATTGCTTTCCAGCCATGGCCGAGCCATGCTCGGAGAAGATGAAGGACGAGGAAGCTATGTACTGTTTACAAGGAGGGATCATTCTGTAGTGTTGTGTTCGCCCATGGGAGCCAGAACCGGCTGTAAATCTGCAACGTTTTCGTTGTTTTGCATGCTTTGTACTGTTTTCTTGTTTTGTTAATGGAGCTTTGTACTATACTAGTAAGAGCAACTCTAACCGATCCTCTATGAAGCTTTAGAGGAATCCTCTAAATCGTACCTAGGCAATCTCTTATAATCTTTAGAGTAAAAAATATTACTCTGCAATCTCCCTGATGATAAATATACTCGACCGAGCAGGTCCCGAGAATAAATCTTGTGGCTCCCATCGTTCACTTCCGCGCCGCCGCAGCCAGCACCCTGACTGCTGCCACTGCAACCCACTGCCTCCGCCTCCGCCCTCGCCTCAGGTCATCGGACAGTGCCGCCGGATCCCCTCTCCTCCCCCTTTGTCCTCACCATAGGTCACCGTAGAGTGTCGCCGCCGATGAACAAACAACGCCACGGAGAGCACCCCATGGTTTCGGGGATCTCGCCGGAGTTAGGGGATGGGGTACCTGCAGCGAGTCTGTAGGTACGGCCCAGCTAATCGTCGCACGGCTCGGCCATTTTCCTGAGCCGGGCTGAACTGTCTCCGTCACGTGGACTCGTTAACGCCCACCTGGCCAGTCCCTCATAAATGTAGCTCCACAGCGTGCCCCACCCAATCATACTGGCACGTCTTGATTCTGGAGAACAATCGTCTGTAAAATTAGCAAATCCAAAAGCAAAAGGAAGGCCAGCAGCGATTCTGGGCGATCAAGGAAGCCAACTTCCAGCTGATTTTGAAGTGCCAACTTGGATTCGGCATGACCAAAATCCAAGTGTATATGAAAAAAGATAGAGATTATTGGTTCATTAGGTAGTGTTACATAACCATGGCACACGAGACCAGCTTACTCTGGCCTTTCACCTAAATTCTCAGCAGCAGAAACGGACCGGAACCATGAATGTCCAGATCTGCAGCTGTTCCTTATGCACTTCACATTCCCATCCAACTCGCAATGTCATCATGCATGATATATGCATCTCCCGGAATCAGAACACAGTCATGCAACTAGCTTCAGAAAAATATCTCCATCGCCGCCAAATCGGTCACCTAAACCCGATGAAAGTTTCAACCTCAGACATGGTTTCTGTCTCCATTTTGAAGATAGCTACTCAATTTTGGTATGTAATGCATCATACCACAAAATCACAAATAGTTTTAACATTGCAAATTCATAGAGATGGTCATCTCTCCACATTACATATCTTCAACTACGTTTACGTCTGCTTAGGGTTCCATCCATAAATTCAGTACAAGTCCATAGTTTTTCAGCTACAAGCTCGTAGGTTTTTGTGCTTCAAAATGCCCCAGCAACTTAATTGGGACAACTGAACAGACAAGCACATGCGCAGCCAAAAGATCTTGCCGGGCCGCATGTAGACTGAACGACTACTCTTCATTTCAGTCAAGGATCTTCTTGTAAAGGAACTCCGGGATATCTCCCTTGTTCTTGTTCCCCTTCATCGTCACTATCTCGTATGCAATCTTCTTGCGCAGGTGCAATCTTCATCGTCACTAGCTTCTGTGGGAAACCATAAACAGGAAGAACCATTCAATGCACAGTCAATGGGGTACATTACGACTATGTCCACAACTAACAGAGTTTCCGGTTCTTTTACCTGGTTCAGAGTTGATCTCAGGTAAAGCCCAGTGAACACCAGTATGTAGTGCACTGCATACACTCCACTGTCTTGCCTGCGAGCAAAGTACGTGGGCAGTTAGGGTCACCGCGGGCAACTTGTTTTCCGCTCTCGCCTATGTATGCTCAATGCAGAAGCACTCACCTGGAACATGGCTCGTGCTGTGCAACAAACGGGTACAGAAATGACCATCCACTTGTATCTACCAAGCCTGCCCCAAACATGTCATTAAAAAGGTTGCAAAACCTACACTGGAACTTCTTCGCGAGTGCGTCATGCTTTCTCTTCATCTCATCTGATGGATCTGTCTCTGTTGGATCAAGTACCATCACAATCTTCTTCTGAGTGTCTAGAATGTACTGTGAGTCTGTGACCAGCAATCCATGAACAACATCAAGAACATGAACTGAGATTCCATTTTAAAATAACAGTTAGTAATCAGTGAGGACGAAGCATATGGTTTTAGTACGTCTTCAGTTACTGGATACACCTCCTTTACCTTCTTTATCTAGTCAATTCTGTAGCCCATCACTTGCGAGTTCATCATCATGCTGATGTAATCAAAGTCCATTTATTCTCCTTCCTTTCAAAGCTCGTCCTACATTGAATCAAATACACCAGGCTCCTACCGCCCGATCTCTCTCCAAAATTGTCCCGTCAAAGCCGCCGCCAAGATCCTCACAAACAGATTAAAACCGCTGATCCCACTGCTTATTCACGGAAACCAGACTGGTTTTATCTCAGGCCGTTGCATCGCGGAAAACTTTATCTATGCTACGGACCTTATCGGCTCCTGCCATAATCGAAAAGCCCCAACCATGGTCATAAAACTAGACTTCAGCAAAGCCTTCGACACTCTCTCCTGGGAATCTCTCCACGCCATCCTCCACTGCCGCGGCTTCCCGCCAAAATTCACGGCCTGGATCCAGGATATCCTCTCAACATGAAAAACGGCCGTCATGCTCAACGGGATCCCAGGAAACTGGATAAACTGCAAGAACGGACTCAGACAAGGAGACCCCATATCACCCTACCTTTTCATCATCGTTGCTGACCTCCTTCAACAAATGATCACACAACACTGCGACGCTCGACACCTCACACACCCCCTGTTCACACACCTGCCACCAACCATTCTACAATATGCCGATGACACCCTCATAATCGCCAAGGCATCCAATGACGCCGCCATGCAGCTAAAGCACATTCTCCAAAATTTTGCCATGGCTACAGGCCTCACGATAAACTACACAAAAACCACTCTCGTACCTATGCATGTCTGCCCTTCTGTGGCGGACTCCATTGCTACCACCTTGCAATGCACAACCTCAACCTTTCCACAAATCTACCTAGGCCTACCCTTGCACCGACCCGTCTACCCCCAAACGCCTTTCTACCCATTATCGAACGATGCCGAAAATTCTTATCAGGTTGGCGAGCAAAAATCCTATCCAAGGGCGACCGGCTCATCCTTCTGTCTGCTGTCCTTGACTCCATCTTAGTCTATTTTATGTCAGTCTTTCTCATCCCAAAAAGCGTGCTGAAAACCCTAGACTCTATACGTCGCGCTTTTTTTTGGGCCGCAGAGGAAACTTGCACCGGTGCTCAATGCTTAGTTGCCTGGAAAAATGTTTGTAAGCCTAAAAAGCTAGGTGGTCTAGGGCTAAAAAATCTTCATGTTCAGAATAACTGTCTATTAATGAAATTTGCCGTAAAAGCTCTGCTACCGGACCAAACTCCGTGGCAAGATTGGATCGACCTTCAACACCCAAATGCTCTCATCGCTCCACAAAATAGCCACTCCTTCCTCTGCCAAACCATAAACCACCAACTACCAGCTCTACACACCATCTCCTTCGTCATCACAAAGTCTGGAACAAACACCTATTTTTGGCTAGATATTTGGTTACACCAACAATCACTCGCTACTCTCTTCCCCTGCCTCTACTCACATACCACCACCCCCCTCGCTCGTGTGGCTGCTGTTATGAACCGCGGTCTAGAATCAATCCTAAGGAACCGCCTAACATCTAATGCCGCTTCCGAGTTGTGCTCTTTGTTGTCTCTCCTGCAGGACTTCCAGGTGTCGCCGGGACCGGACGAGCGCTACCTAAACGGTGGCCTCACTTTCTCTACACGGGCCGCCTATCAGCTGGTCATGGCCGACACTGATGACGACGCTCATGCCATTGCAATTTGGTCTTCCTGCGTTCCAAACCGTGTGAAAATCTTTGCATGGCTTCTGTTTCGTGGAAGACTCAACTCCAAAAGCAACCTTATCCGCAAGCACATCGTGCCAGACGCGCTATGTCCCTGTTGTGGGTTCGACGGGGAGACCGCCTCGCATATCTTCCTAGGCTGCCCCCTCGCTCAGAGAATATGGCAGCGAATCGGTCTATCACCACCCAACTCCATCGACAACCTTTGGGACTGCCGCCTCCCCAACCAGCTTGACGCGCTAATTTGGCACTCCATCCTCCTCATCATCCTATGGAAAATGTGGGACTCCAGAAACGCCATGACTTTCAAGCAACAGAACCACCACAGCATCTTCACCCTCAAGCGAATCATTGATGGCCTTATGCTCTGGACGCACCGGATGAAGAAACCGGCGCATAAGCAGGCCGCCTCCTCATGGCGTTCCTATTTCTTATCACGCTTACACGTGCTTATGTAATTCACCTTTGTAATCGGACAGACGTTGGGTTACAAAAATGAGAAATATATTCAGGTAGGGGAGCTCCCCCCCCCCCCCCCCCCCCCTTGATTTTTCAAAAAAACATTGAATCAAAATACATCTGTCTCAGTATCATATGCATTAAAGAGTACACACAGCAGAAGCTACCATCAAACAAGACATACCACGAAACTCCGATCGAAAATCCCTCTATATCTATCAAGCCATCCGCAGTAAATTTTCTTCCCCTTTTCACTGAGCATCCACTGAATGCATCTCCACAAATTCAGTGTCAAATCACCGCCAGGAGTGAGCTCACCATCAAATGCTGACCGGACGCCACCGCTAGTATTGGATGGAAGTGTTTGAACCATTTCCTGCAAGATAACATCATTTAATTTTTGCAATGATCAGCCAAAACAATCGAAGCAATGCATTATGATCAGTCTGAAGTATTTACTTCTTCAGGACGTTTTCACCACACCCTAGCATGTTTACATGGAACTTCAGGGCGTATTACACTTTTTGTAGGTTCCTCTGCGTACTTGCTAATGGACTGCTCCAGGGCACTCATCCTAGAAGGACATGGCATCCTGTCCGTTAGCTTAATCTTGATCACTTGTATCTGCATATTTGCTTTAGTCCTGCATGTAGGATAGGTTAGGGAGTTCTTGTCCGGCGAGGTCTCGACTGAGCGCGCAAGGGAAGCAAGATGCTAGCTGCTGTGTGATGCGGCTTGCAAGTTGTGATGCCATGGTGCTGGGTGATGCAGCACTGCCATGAGAAGCGGCAAGAAGGTGCATGACGAATCGAACAGTAGAGAAAAATCTCGAAGTTAGTTAGTTTGTTGGTGCGAGCAGTTGTTAGTTGCATGGCCGGTCGTATGGTTCATGGAGAGATTCCAGCGATTTGTTGGGTAAGTGGCCGATTGTGGCGGCTGGAACGTGCCTGCATGTGTGTTATAGAAGCATTGTGCAGTCATGTTTGTTTTGATGACAAGAGAAATAGACAAGACAAAGGCATGCTGAGTGAGGCAGAGGACACCAGAAAAATTCTAGTTTCTTGTGTTGGTGTGTGAGCTGTGTGAGGCAGCTGTGAGGAAGAAGAGGGTGTTGAGGAGCAGCTCCAACACTCTCTGGTGGTGCACTGTCAAGGCGTAGCCTGAATTATGCAAACATGATAATTCAGTCCAGCAGTTCTACTATAAGATGAGTACTGACGCAAAATCTGCCCTGGTTCAGATTACTGGTTGAAATGGTCCTTATGTAAAACGATTTTCAGAAAAACTCTATATGCTACCTAACATTTTTCGCACGGATGAACATACATACATTCTAAACAAAATCAGACAGTTCAAGATGGAGAAGGACTGGGCGCAGACCTCTTTTTCCAACAAGGGCCTTGGGGTCGACTCTGTCAGTTGACTGCGCCGAGCAGGTCGCTGGCGCACTGCCCCCAGTCTCTGTGCCCTCTCAGCGCCATCGACAGCCCACCTGTTGCCCGCAACCAGACGCGGCATTTGAGTCTGTCGGGTCAGCATAATTGGCTTCGCTTGCCGGCAACAACACCAGAGGAACCGGATCTGGGTGCTCCAGGCTGTCGGCGAACACCTCCCGGAGCGGGAACCTGGGAAACGGCCGGCAATGGGCGACGGCCAAGCCCGGCGTGAGTTTACTTGTATGGAATTCGCCAGCAAACAAAACGCAGACACATCCAGATCTCTAGAAACTAACCTGTCCACAGCGTCCAGCAAAAACTCAAGCCCAACATCTTCCATTTCCTTAGCCGCCGGTGCAGATCGAGAGCCGCCGCCGGACCCAGTGTGCTCCAGGAGGGGGGAATTAAGCAGCTTATGTGGGGGGCGCGAAGGTGTGTGGTGGACTGGTGGTTGTGCTCATGCGTTAAAACACTATAGGTACGCCAGACGGCTCAGCTAAATCTTAACGTCCGGTACGACTTTTTGTTCCATGGCTCGGTTCACAAGACAACGATCTGGTCCACGGACCAGAACGCAGGTGCGCGTCGTCCGTTCCCGCACATACGGTCTGGTCCCACGCAGCAAAAACTCAAGCCCAACATATAGGTTTGGAATTTACCCACAAAAATGAATGCAGAGAGTTCAACTAAAGTCTTATATAATAATAAAAAGTATAATTATTTTTTCAGCCGGACATATATGAATTTCATCCCACTCATTATTATTTTCTCATTTTTGGTTAATGGAAAGGTCCAAGATGACTAGCAGATTTAAAAATAGCTTACAAAATATCTCAAACCATCCAATACTCACTCTATTTTACGTGTTCTCAAATCCATGAAAACCTTCAATACACCATCATCGGTCCTGTTCGAGAAGATATCTCGTTTAGCAAATGTCACAGTGAACCATTCAAAATTTGATACATGTTTTTAACTAGATCTATTACAGAAGAAGAAAAAAAGAACTCTTTGACTGTTTATCAATCACCATACTACACACAGGGAGATTAAGAAGTATGAACCAATTGACGAAATTATCAAAAGAAACATAACCGATGAGTGGAGATGGCGAGATTAGCTTCGGTTTCGGACAAGGCTTTGGGTTGAAGAAAGTTGCTACATGTACGACACTCGTTGTATGATTTTTGTACGGCAACTTTACCAATATTTCCATCACTTATGTTTAGTGTGGCAGGGTCGTTGGATCACCTGTTGGACAATAATTGGATTCAAAGAGTCGTATATAAAGTAGTTCCGTGGGTTGAATGAGTGAATGGTGGTTGGGCAGCCCAAAATGAACATAGTGTATGTACATGCTTATGTACTAGTTAAAAACTACAAATTGTTTGTGGGGGGCCATGGCCCCCATACCCTCCACCCTAGATCCCCCCATGCCCCTCAACTTCTAGGCATTGTTCCCGTGCCGTGTCTCAGCTCTCATCGCCGAAGTTTGCACCTCGTCATCATAGGGAACTTGTTTGTCGACGCGCAGAAAGAGTGAGGGAATACAATGTTGTGCTGGAGGTGGACGTGTCCACCCTGACCTTCATTGGCATTTGCAGTTTGCGCCACAAACGCCACTGACCGTGCTAGCTTAGGTGTCGCAGGCGTGTATGTGGGCAGCAAATCTACATGCGGTCTGTGCTCCGCATTCGACTCGGTGGCGGTCCGTGCTCCTCATTCTACTAGGAGGCGGGGTCGCCGTGGCTATAAATTACGGTGTGTAGAAGTTCTTCAGCTAGCAGTAATGATCACTACAACTACGATGGAGAACCTGATCCAAGTAACCATTGTTGGATCTATGAATGGGCCAATGGGGGGGGGGGTATTGCACTGCACATTTATATGAATTAAAAAAAAAGTAACATAAAAATTGTACTATGGCAAGGATGAGGAAGGCGAAACTCGGAAACAGAGTCACCACGCGCGTGGACACGAGCTAGATGCCGAGTGCTCACCATATGGCATGTCTCCGCCATGCACTGGCACTTGGCAGGCACCACCTCCTCAAGTGCACTGGCACTTGGCAGAGCTGCTCTCCCGGAAGCACAACCAAACTCTGCTTCTGGGAGAGCACGTGGTCGGAGTGAGAATGAGAGCTCGGAGGGGAGTGTGGTGTGAACGAATGTCATATTCTCCACCACGTGATTACAAACAATTAAAACCTTGCCCATTTAGATTTTTTTTTCCTTTTCATGTAAAAATAGCCATGTACTACTCTATTCCAACATACTTACGTTCAAATTTCAAAAAAAAAAACTTAAGTTCTTGATTTATCTTAATTTAAACATCTTTAAATTTGACCAAGTCTACTCGGTAGAAATTATACCAACATTTATAACATCAAATGAGTTTTATTAGATTCATCATTAAACATATCTTCATATTGTATATTTGATATTGCAATGTTAATATATTTTCCCACATACATGCTCAAAATTAGGTAAGTTTGACTTAGGACAAATCTGCGACTTTAAGTATTTCAAAGCGGAAGGATTACAATTTTTCTGAGAACTGCACAGTCATTGACGGATCTAGGTTTGGACCTTTGTGGGGCACATCCGCACATTGCAGTGCACAATTATATATGAATGTATAAAAATGAACTGAAAAATAACATCACATTTTTCCAAACTACGCCTCCATCTTTTGCAAAAACTACTTATAGTATAAATGGGAAGGGGGGGGGGGGGGGGGGGGGGGGCAGTGTCATCATGGATAACGTGTCTACGCGTAGAAAGAGGGTGGGGAAAAGGTTGTTGTGCGCTGGAGGTGATCCCCACTGGACGCACACAACATTTGCCGTTGTTTTCTTTTTCTCTTTTGTGCAGGGGAGATCCGCCCGTGTTATTTATTCTCGGGAGATCCGCCCATGGTTGCGGCATGGAATTGTCCTACTGTTGTTGGTTAAATATTATAATAGCTTAATTTTGTTTCTTAATACTTATCTCACTACCTCATAATTATTCTAGCAAGTTGGTAATGGTATATATTTGATCATTCGCATGTATCAAAAAGTGTTATTTTAATAACAAGGCAACCATTCCCACGCGTGGCAGCTGAAACCAAGGGCTCCTATTCAGTGTTGTTAAATCAATAGGTGAAAGAACCGCAGATTAGTTTCAAGTGGATGGATCCTAAGTGATCAAGTCATGGATTATCACAATAATCCATGACTTGATCACTAAGGATCCATCCACTTGAAACTAATCCGCAGTTCTTTCACCCAATGGTATAATAACTCATCATCATCATATTAATATAAAAATTCTTGCATCATATCATCACCAACAACACTGCTAATAATCATCATAGCCATTACCATCAACACTATTTAATCATCATAGTCATAGTGTAGCTATCTAATCACCATCAACACTAGCTAATAATAATCATCATAGTCATTACCACCAACACTAGCTATTTAATTATCATAGTCATAGTGTAGCACATCATCACCTTCAAACTCATTCTAGCTAGCTAATCACTCCTGCTGCTCTCTCTCAGGTAAAATAGCATAGAACATGTGTAGCACTCCTGCTTCATCATATTGGAGCATGCAGATGAACCTGTCTCCTAATTGTGGGCTGCGCTTCTGATTGCTGCCCCCTAGTACTTCTCTGCGATCCATCACAATTTTGCTCCAGTCTTTGACTATTAAGACTTGCCTGCTTTTAGAAATTCTGAATGCACTAAAGTGCAATGTAGGATGTCTTGGTCGTAAGCTAACCATGGACATGCGACCTTTAGCCTCGATCCGATGACGCATGCTACCTCTTGAGCATGTGTTGGTTTTCCATTGAAGAGGAAAGGGTGATGCAGCAAAGTAGCGTAAGTATTTCCCTCAGTTTTTGAGAACCAAGGTATCAATCCAGTAGGAGACTACACGCAAGTCGCCTAGTACCTGCACAACAATCAAGAACCTTGCAACCAACGCGATAAAGGGGTTGTCAATCCCTTCACGGCCACTTGCAAAAGTGAGATCTGATAAAGATAATAAGATAAATATTTTTGTATTTTTGTTGTATAGATTGAAAAAGTAAAGATTGCAAAATAAACAACGGTAGAAATAGCAAGTTGATAGGAAAATAATATGATGTAAAATAGATCCGGGGGCCATAGGTTTCACTAGTGGCTCTCTCAAGATAGCATAAATTATGGTGGGTGGACAAATTACTGTCGAGCAATTGATAGAAAAAGCGCATAGTTATGAGAATATCTAGGCATGATCATAAACATAGGCATCACGTCCGTGACAAGTAGACCGAAACGATTATGCATCTACTACTATTACTTCACACATCGACCGCTATCCAGCATGCATCTAGAGTATTAAGTTCGAACAGAGTAAACACATTAGGCAAGATGAGATGATGTAGAGGGATAACCCAAGCAATATGATATAAACCCATCTTTTTATCCTCGCTGGCAACAATACAATACGTGTCGTTTCCCTTTCTGTCACTGAGATCGAGCACCGCAAGATTGAACCCAAAGCTAAGCACTTCTCCCATTGCAAGAAAGATCAATCTAGTAGGCCAAACCAAACTGATAATTCGAAGAGACTTGCCAAAGATATTAAATCATGCATATAAGAATTCATAGAAGAATCAAATATTGTTCATAGATAATCTTGATCATAAACCACAATTCATCGGATCTCAACAAAGACACCGCAAAAAGAATTACATCGAATATATCTCCAAGAAGATTGAGGAGAACTTTGTATTGAGATCCAAAGAGAGAGAAGAAGCCATCTAGCTAATAACTATGGACCCGAAGGTCTGTGGTAAACTACTCACACATCATCGGAGAGGCTATGGTGTTGATGTAGAAGCCCTCCGTGATCGTATCCCCCTCCGGCGGAGCGCCGAAAAAGGCCCCAAGATGGGATCTCACTGGTACAGAAGGTTGCGGCGGTGGAAAAGGTGTTTCGTGCTCTCCCCGATGGTTTCAGGGTATAAAGAGTATATTGGGGGGGGGGTGGGGGGGCCCGGAGGTGGAAAAGGTGTTTCGTTGCTCGTCCCCGATTGGTTTCAGGGTTATATAGAGTATATTTGTGGCTTCCTCGCTGCTTCCTTGATGTCCACTCCAAGTCTCCTGGATTGCGTTTGTTCCAAAAAAGATCCTCGCGAAGGTTTCATTCCGTTTGATATTCCTTTTCTGCGGAACACTGAAATAGGCAAAAAAGCAGCAATTTGCACTGGGCCTTACGTTAATAGGTTAGTCCCAAAAATAATATAAAAGTGCATATTAAAGCCCATTAAACATCCAAAATAGATAATATAATAGCATGGAACAATCAAAAATTATAGATACGTTGGAGACGTATCAAGGCACAACTATCATCGGGAGTCCCTGTTGAAGAACATCATACTAACATACTAAGCAATGAAGTTTAGCTTAAAAAATAATGTATGCAAAAGATGCACTGAGGACAAATAGTAAAAATCTTACCATCTTTCCTAAATAGATGTGACCTTAGTTTAATACGAGCACTATTGGTTGCACGTTTTGAGTACTAACATTTTCAAGTCCAGGAAAATAATTTGTCTTGACAGTATCAAGATCCTCAAGTCATGAAACATAATGACTTATCTCCTCGCAGTTTAGTTCAGCCCCGGGATAGCAGTAGGTCATGTCTACCAAGCGTCGGACATGTTTGCTTGAATGGAAATAAGCTGTCAATAGAAATTAGTTGTCAACTATTTTTAAATAAACAATATCCAAGACATAAATATGGTTGAGAAACTCACATAATGGTAGAATTGGAGGCGCCTGCACATCGACCCAGATGTCGATATTACCTTCAATATCATCTTCCGGACAAATATCGAAGGTGATAAGCATATCAGGCTCAAATGCATAAGCCTTGCATAGTGCTCTCCAATTTTTTGCACTCAAAATAGGTGTAGGTGTCTGCATTGTATAATTTTGCGGTAAAAGTATAACAATGCTCAGTCCTCAAGTGAACTCTCTTTGCCTTCATAGTTTCCATAGGACTGAAACCAATCTTATCCAAGACAAAGATTCTTGAATGGCAGGGGATACGCTAGTAGAATAGTAAAAAATTAAAATTATAAGTTGAAGCAAAAGAAGAAGAAGTCATGCTTAATTACGAAAAAAGACTTGTCGTTGTGACTTAGTGTATCCACTTCAAAGGTCTCATCCAGCTTGATGCTGAAGCGCCTACCATCAATTAGGAAATTTCTGTCGCACAGGCCTCGCTCGTCTTCGCAGTATTCGCACATAACGAAATCCTTTTTGTCGTCAGACATTTCCTATATTCATAGTTGAAACATTAATTGAAAATCGATAGAAGGCAACTACCAGGAAACTCAACACATAGATCACTATTACTCAATATGCAACGGGTTGAGTTTAGGTCTGTCGAGTCTTCCTTCCTAAACTCTCATCTCACGTATATGGTGGGCACTCCCTCTCTGATATTGCGACCGTCGGTGATGGTCGCTACTCCTCCTTTCCCTAGTGTGTTACAAATATCTAGCACAAGAAAAAGAAGGAGAAGCAACCCCCACGACAACAGTCGGCATTCTTCTTCTCTCATATATGGTGGACACTCCCTCACCGTTTCGACCGTCGATAATGGTCGCTACTCCTTCTTCTCCTAGTGCGTAACAAAGGTCTAGCACAAAGAGAAGAAGGAGAAGCGACCCCCACGACAACAGTCGCCATTCTTCCTCCCTCAAATATATATGTGGTGGACACTATCCCTCACTGAAAGACACACAAGGAGCTGAAACAGACCTAAAGTCAACCTGTTCCATATATCGAGCAATGACATAGAAAAAATGCCCTATGTTTTGCCGAAATATCATTGAATCCCATTCTGGCAAATCACAAGCACTCGATATGCCCTACATTGTACCACAAGTCATGCTAAAATTCATGAAAAATTTCGGCATGACCTTTGCTAAAGACAGGACATATCGAGCGCTTGAAATTTGTCGGGACGGAAACGAATCAACATTCCGGCAAAACATAGGTCACTCGGAATGCATCATCATCATCATCTATATTCAGAATGCATCATCATCGACATGAATGACATGGCGACTAGCACTAGCATTTTCATCACCAACATTTACAACACATTATCATCTATATCAACAACATGGGGATTTGGCTATTCTCACCTAGAGGTCTTAAGGGGTCGGCGATGGGGACGACTGCGGGGATGAGGCAGGGGCAAATACTTAATTTCTGCATAAACAAACTAGTTCTATTAAGCACTTACTAAATAAACTAGTTATATTAACTACTTACTAAATAAACTAGTTCTATTAACTACTTACTAAATAAACTAGTTCTATTAACTACTTACTAAATAAACTAGTTCTATTAAGCACTTACTATAAATAAACTAGTTCTATTAAGCACTTACTATAAATAAACTAGTTATATTAAGCACTTACTATAAACAGAACTAGTTATATTAAGCACTTACTATAAATAAAATTTCTAATCAAAAGACCTAAAATTTCCTATTCTATTCAAAACACCTAAAATAATCTAAAAAAATATTCTATTAAAAAACCTACATTCTACAATGTCTACATTTAAATTACCTACATTCTACAAGAACAGAGACAAGGAAGGGAGGGAGGGAGGAGGGGGAGGAAGGTGGGAGGAGGCGGGAAGGAGGGGGAGGAAGGAGGAGGGAGGGAGGAGGGGAGGGAGGAGGGAGGAGGCGAGAAGGAGGGGGGAGGGAGGAGGAGCTACCTTGGTGGCGGTGACGGGGGGGGCGACAGCGGCGGGATGGAGGAAGGAGGGGGCGACGGCGGCAGCAGCTGGCAGCGGCGGCTGACGACGGGGTGAAGGAGGGGATGGAGGAGGGACTGAAGAGGGGGAGAGTGAGGGGCGGGTGGCCGGGCGGAGAAGAACCGCGCTGCCTTATCAGTAGCGCTCTTTAGGGAAAAGCGCAACTGCTAAACGACATAGCAGTAGCGCCCTCCACGCAAAGGCGCTACTGCTATGCCTGTAGCAGTAGCGCCTTCTACCCAAATGCGCTACTGCTAAGGCTAAGCATGTAAAATTAAACATCAAAAATACATTGCTCATCGATGATCTTTTTGTGTAGAATCTGAATTGTCAATAGGAATGGGGTCAAAAAAACCAAAAAAAAAAGTGATTTTAGCCCTTATAAAAAGAAAACGGATTCTTGAACCTCTTTCACTCTCATGTCACGTCGAGGTACTGCAGAGAAAAGAACTGCAAAATCCGATCCAATTTTTGGTAATCGATTAGTTAACATGATGGTTAACCGTATTATGAAAGACGGAAAAAATCATTGGCTTATCAAATTCTCTATCGAGCCGTGAAAAAGATTCAACAAAAGACAGAAACAAATCCACTATTGGTTTTACGTCAAGAACCGGTGAAGATTCCTATTGCGGTCACAGATCCTACACATAGAGTTCAATGAAGACCAAGTGCTTGTCATGGTTTGAGAAGTAACGTATTTAAGGTGATAAACACTCTGTTCGCTTAGCAGTATGGGACTAAGTTTAGGTGCGAGAGGGGATGATACGTTAGTAGTAGCGAGTGTTGGGAAACGCGCTACTGCTATGGCTAAGCATGTAAAAATAAACATCAAAAATACATTGGTAATGAATGATCTTTTGTGTAGAATCTAAATACTCAACATGAATCCTCACCTGTTTAGGTATAGGTGAAGATTCATATTGCGGCCACAAATCCTACAGATAGAGTTCAATGAAGACCAAGTGCTTGTGATAGTTTGAGAAGTAACATATTTAAGGTGGTAAACACCCTGTTCGCTTAGCAGTATGGGACTAAGCTTAGGTGCGAGAGGGGATGATATGTTAGCAGTAGCGAGTGTTGGAGAAACGCGCTACTGCTAAGTCTATGGAAAGGGCGCTACTACAATACATAGTCTTGGGGCAACCCCCTGGCAATTGTAGTAGTAGCGCTCTTTTCTCCTAGCGCGCTACTGCTACTTGGGTATTAGCAGCGTGGTCTTTTGCAGCGCGCTGCTGCCAAGTACCAGTAGCGCTTGTTTTTAAACCGCGCTGCTGGTAATATTCTGTGTATAAGGTTTTCCCTAGTAGTGTGCAGCGTCGATTGCCTTGCAAGGCATGATGACCCAAACGGAAACAAGGGAGGAGATGGGTCGGCAAGATAAAGAAGAGCAAATGAAGACCTACTGGAGATACAAAGGAAGAAGCTTGAGATGGAGTCGGAGATGCAAGCGAAGAAAGCTCGAGATGGAGGTGAAAATGCACGCGAAGAAGGTAGAGATGGAGTCGGAGATGCAAGCAAAGAAGCTCGAGGTGAAGGTGAAAATGCACGTGAAGAAGGTAGAGACGGAGGCGGGCGTGCAAATGAAGAAGCTCGAGATGGAGGCGGAAATGAACGCGAAGAAGCTCGAGATGGAGGCGGAAATGCACGTGAAGAAGGTAGAGATGGAGGCGGACATGCAAATGAAGAAGCTCAAGATGGAGGCGAAAATGCAAGCGAAGAAGCTAGAGATGGAGGCGGACGTGCAAGCGGGAAAGCCGAAGATCAAGCCTATCAAAGTCAAGACCAAAGCAAAAGAAGTGGCGCTCGCTTGCAAGATGAAGGAGGTGAAGATCATGCCGGTGGATTTGAGCATGGTGTCTTCGAGGAAGAGGCTTGATTCAAGAAGATGCAGAGGGAGATGCTCAAGCTTGATGATGGATGTACGGCAGAGAGCGTCACCTTTTTAGTATGCCGGTATGACCGCCGCAGAGGTGTATGGCGTGGTTGAACTACCACTTTGTATGTGCTGGTAATTATGCCGGCCACTGGCAAGTGTGCCAGCATGAACTACGAGGCGCTCTTTTAGAGGCTGGCATCAGGGCCGGCCCTGGGGTATGGCGGATGGGGCGGCCGCCTAGGGCCCAGGTCTGGTAGGGGGCCCATGATCGGTGATGCATGTATGTATAGTCCAGTAAAAAAAAGATAGAAGGAGCAGCGTGAATGCGTGATGTACTTGGCGGCTGATCGCTAGCGAGTAAAAGGTCAAGCGTCCGCATCGCTTCTCGCACACATCCTTTCATCCGTAGGGATCGCTACTTTCAATCAAAGAATAGAAAAAACACATCGCGGTCGCTGCCTCATCGTCTTTGTGTTCGTCGCTTGAGAGTTGAGGCTCAACCGTCGCTCCAGTTTCTTGCCACTTGCCGCCGCTCAGCGCCCTGCTGGCTGCCGGTCCGGCCGTCCGTGAGGGATCCGGCTTGCCTGCTCCCTCTTCATGCTCTCATCCGTGCTCCCACTTCATCCTACTGCTGTTTTTTTTCCTTTTTTTTTCTAATCTAATCATCTCCCCCCTGATTTTCAAGGGGTGGGGCCGGACCTTATTTTCTTCCAATCAAATCAAGCCACGTATGTGGGAGCACGGATGGGAGCATGGGAAGGGAGCAGGCAAGTCTCGTCCGTCCGTGAGGCTAGGAGTTCATTGATCACCGTCCTCTCAGTTTTTCAAAGGTACGCAATGATTCACCCGTCAGCAATTTTAGTATACATGGTATAGAATTGTTAAGGTGTTTCTAATTGTATGTACTATTTTTCTTCATCATGTATGGCTGAAAAATTACTCTTAAAACTTGGCAAATGAAGTTAGACATACCCTACATGCTTATATAATGTGCAGAAACATACATATACATATAGTATTAGGGCCCACGTTGTCGAGTTCGCCAAAGGCCCTCCGAAACATAGGGCCGGCCCTGGCTGGCATGGCTGCCGGCATGAACTATGGGCGCTGGCATGGCCGCTGGCCTTTTTCTTAGTTTAATTTGCTTTGTACGCAGACAATAATTATGTCAACCGGCGGCAGGGCATAACAGACGGACATAGATGGACAAAGAGTGCTCGACCAACCCAAACAAACAATAGACGAAAAAACCACGCGTCTGCTTGAGTTGCTCTAACCGCGACGAAACACAGAGTCGCCGCGTTAAGCCGGGCGGGCGGGCGGCAGGCACGTGGCGTCCCGCCTCGGCACCTCGTGTCAGCCCGGCAGCCCCGCCACGTACCAAAGAGCACGCAAAAGGGCAAGGTTAACCTGACGTGCGCCGCGGATCGTCGTTATCGCCGCCCGGCGTGGGCGCGCAATCAGTTGACAGGCCGAAGCACCGTCCGTCCCACGCAGCTGCTCTGCGGGACAGAGTACTGGTACTAGGATCATAACGGCGGGCGGCGCCAGGGCACGAGCCGCCCATCCGGTCCTGCCGCACGTGCTGGTACTAGTACACCGTAGTGTGACGCACTGACACAGTACCATGCCGGCCGCCCAATACTAACAGGAAAGGGGCGTCTTTGTCGCCGTCTCCACGTGGCCCCCTCCGGTCTCCGGTCTCCTTCCTTCCGATGCAAAGTGTGCAAGCCCGAACTCTTCTAGTTGTAGGTCGGATGAGATCGCGACGTACGGACGACTGCTTTGCATCCCGGGCGAAGCAAAAGCACCCCGCCACGCCAACACGGCCGGCTTCCATCCGCCACCGTGTCCCGCCACGCGCCGCCGCTCCGAGCCCGCCACGCGCCCCGGCCGAATCCTATATATTCATGTCGCTCTCCTCGCTCCCTCCCGACCATACAAACCTCGATCACAAGCCAACACCATTGCTACTTGCTACTTGCTACGGACAAGCGAGCGAGCTGCGGACAAGCGAATCGAGCGGTCGATACCTTGCAAGATGGAACAGTGCGGCGTGGGCCTCTACGGCGTCGTCGAGGGCAGCGGATACGCGACGGTGACTACCGCGCCGCCTAAGCGGCCGGCGGGGCGGACCAAGTTCCGGGAGACGCGCCACCCGCTCTACCGCGGCGTGCGCCGGCGCGGCGCCGCGGGGCGGTGGGTGTGCGAGGTGCGCCAGCCCAACAAGAAGTCGCGCATCTGGCTCGGCACCTTCGCCACGCCCGAGGCCGCCGCGCGCGCCCACGACGTCGCCGCGCTCGCGCTCCGGGGCCGCGCCGCCTGCCTCAACTTCGCCGACTCGGCCGCGCTTCTCGCCGTCGACCCCGCCACGCTCCGCACGCCCCAGGACATCCGCGCCGCCGCAATCGCGCTCGCCCAGGCGGCCTGCCCGCACGACGCGAGGAGGTCCTCTGTGTCCGTGGCGTCCGCGCGGGCGCCCGCGATGGTGATCATGGAGGAGGCCGCGGCGGCACCGTACGACAGCTACGCCATGTACGGCGGCTTGGCGGACCTGGACCAGCATTCCTACTGCTACTCCAACGGGATGAGCGGCGGCGGCGACTGGCAGAGTATCTCGCATATGGACGGAGCCGACGAAGACGGCAGCTACGGCGCAGGAGACGTCGCGCTCTGGAGCTACTGATCGCGTGGGGTCGATCGGGCAGATTGTTGAGCTCGATTCGCTTGCTCCTCAGTCCTCCGAAATCGACGATCGATCAGGGAGGTCAGCCTGAGCTCGGAGGGGAGTGTCGTGCGGATGCACCCGGCACGCCATATACTCTGCTTTCCCTGTTCTTGGAAAGTGGCGCTAAAACTGCACACTACAGCTTGTCAGGAAAGATGCGCAACCCAGTTTGCTGAGTGGTTACAAACAATCTAAACATCACTTCTTCACCTTTGTTACATTCCATGTGAATAGCTCTGTCAAAATAAATATATCTTGTAAATACTGGAAAAGCTTAATTTGATTTTACTTTCTTTCAAAAAGATCAAATCAATTATAAGGAATCATCAAAACTACTACATAACACCTCAAACATAATAAAAGCTACTCCCTTCGTCCTACAATATAAGACATTTTTGTAAGTTTTTACATCAAGGTCCATGAATCATCGAACCACTACAGCCACCAGAACGAACCACCGACATGTCGTTGTCGCCGCTCCCATATCACCCGACATGTCGTTGTTGCCGCTCCCATATCAAAGTCGGCCTGACCATTTCGATGAAAACCAGGAAGTCTTTGTGCACGTTTCTCTGAGTCCGAAGCCGCAATCATAGTTGTTAAATCCTTTAATCTACCTGAAGAATCTTACACCAAAGTCCAACGTAGCTTGTGGCATAACCACACCGCACAAAGAAGCTAGCAGGAATCTACGACGAAGCTTCATCTAATATGGTCCGAAAAGTGAACTTGGGGAGGACCGAAGCTCGAAAAACTGAATCGAAGAAGAAGAGTTGTCATCCGCCCGAATATCGCTCCTATGAGGACTAAAACCCTACATATCTACTTGTCAGAGTTGAGGCACCATGATTCCCCTCCCGCCATCGAAGACCGGAGTGGAAGGTAGAGGAGTGACTAATCCATAGGCTCATGGGTGGAGATCAAGAGGAGGAAGGCTTCCCCCTTGTCGCCTTGCGCCATAGTTATTTCCGCTACACTTAAGGGACGCCTCCCATCAGCCTCACCCTCTAACCTCTTGCTCAACGCCATAGACCGCGACCACCCTCGACCTCGGACAACCACGAGCGCACCCCTAGTGTGCTCTTCTCTGCTTCAGGTAAGATCCAACTCACTGGGCGAGGGTGGGAGCTCCTTCCTCTCTCCTCACTTCCACAGGTGGTAGCCATGGAACTCGTGATGATAAAACAGAATGCCAGCGGGTCCGATTGAGCAGAAAAAACAGAATGCAAATTTAATGCCCTACGTGGCATGCACGACCAGCACAGAAACAAAAACAATAAAATAAAATTTGGTAATTTATGGCACAAGATTGGTTAAACATGTGAAAATCCGCTGAATAGGATAAACCTATGGGATCGGAACTGGCACGCGGCGACCGCGGGCTAGGTGGGGTGATTCGGCGGCTTTCTCCCGCGCATGGCGGCGCCATACCATCTAATGGTGGAGGCTAGCGATCTGGTGATGATCCTGCTGCATGGAGCGGTGGGATCCCGATGGTGAGCGCGGGCCGGCGTTGACAGTGGTGGCGTGGCTGCTCCGTGGTGGGGGCGCCCTTGTTGCTACGGATGTGGGCACCGATCTTGCGTGGCCCAAATGGGCTTGGGCGGGTCGACGGCTCTCGGACGTGACTCCAGGCTGGTGCGGTGGTGCCTGACGGTGTCGGCTGCTAGGCACCGTGATGGTGCTGGCGCCCGACATGGAGGCGACAGGCTGGATCACGGCGATGTGGGGGCGTGCTGCCATGATGATAAAGGTGGCGGTCCTCGTGCTCTTCTCGCATCACGGCGACGCCTTGCATGGTTGGTCCTCCTTGATCTGGCCATCGACGTGTTCCAAAATGACCGCCGGAGATTTTGCTCAAGATATCTGGATCGGTTAGTTTTTGGTCGTGCACGTCCATATCAGTCCTATGAGGTTCTGAGGGCGTGGCGCGAAGCTCTATTGGCCGATGACACCTTCGGACATGTCGGCTTCTCGATTTCCATGGTGGAGACAGTGGTGGAGAACGTCATGGCGGGGGAGATCGGATGATCGGTCACACGGACAGAGCCTTGGAGGGATGGAGTCAGCCAGGTGTTAGATAACTCTCAGGAGTAGTGGTGATAAGTAAGGGCGGCAACACTAAAGGATTTCATCTTTGGTGGTACTCCACGGGTACCGAGCCGTGATTTTTAGGGTGAAAACCCAAGGTCTAACCTTCATTTGTTGTGCCTGGCGGTTGTTTTGCTGAAAGAATTATTTTGAGAGCACAGACTTTTCTTCAGGGTGAAAACCTAAGATCTTAAATCGGGCAAGGACGATGTTTGTGCACTGTGTTCCCTTTTTGGAGGCGTTGTTTTGGAGACCTTTTATGTTTTTGGGTGTTGTATTTGATAGCGGTATGAGTGATGTTGTCGAGAGGAGTTGATCGCTGGGGGGACCTTTATCGATGCAGAGTCCGGATGTAAGTGGTATCTTCGTGAGATTAATATATCCCTCTTTTAGAAAAAATAGGATAAATACTGTTACGTGAAACTAGGGACGAAAAGGGAATCTACTCTATACGCATACACGTGGCTATCTCGTGATTTTCCATGTTATTTTGCACACGACCTCACTTTAAACTTTAGACACGTGTCGCCTGGGAAGCGAAAAGCATTGCTCCCTGGACTTTCTTTTCATCGCTGTCTGAAAAAGCGTACTGTGAATGATTGTGACTTCACTTGTCTCTTTCCGTTCTGTTCCTCTATGTGGACCGACGGTGACTCTCTGCAGAATTAACAACGCGAGCGAGCGAGACGGCAGAGCACGGGACGCATTCACGCATCTACCAGCGACGTGCCGAAGATTCATTCACCGACCAAATCTATCCTCCCTAGCCCCCGCGACGCCTACATACGTCACGTGACAGTTCGTGCTCCGCTGGGCCGCCCGCGCAAACTTAACGCGCAAAGGTCAAGCTTAACCTGACGTGCGCCGCGCAGAGAATCATCGTTATCCCCAGCCGGCCGGCGTGGCCGCAGTCAGTTGACAAGCCGGACCACCGTCCCACACAGCTGCTCTCCGGGGCAGAGTACTAGGAGTAGTACTAGGATAGCGGCGGGACGCTGACGCGTCCGGGCGGGCGGCGCCAGAGCACGAGCCGCCGCCCATCCGGGCCCTGCCGCACGTGCTTCCTTGGAGGTACTATGAAGTAGTACTAGTAGCTCACCGGAGTGTGACGCACTGACACAGTACGGTGCACGCCGGCCGGCCGAGACCAGCAGAAAAGCCCGTCTCTGTCGCCGTCTCCACGTGGCCCCTTCCGGTCTCCTTCCTCCGCATCTCCAGCAAAGTGTACAAGTCCGAACTCTTCTAGTCGGAGGTCGGATGAGATCGCGACGTACGGACGACTGCTTTGCATCCCGGGCGAAGCAAACGCCCCCGGCCACGCCAACACGGCCGGCTTCCATCCGCCACCGTGTCCCGCCACGCGCCGCCGCTCCGAGCCCGCCACGCGCCCCGGCCGAATCCTATATATCCATGTCGCTCTCCTCGCTCCCTCCCGACCATACATACAACCTCGATCACAAGCCAACACCATTGATTCTCTCGCTAGCTGCAGATGATAAGCAAACAACCGTCGCCTTGCAAGATCATGGACCGGTGCGGCGTGGGACTCTACGGCGTCGTCGACGGCGGCGGGTACGCGACGGTGACGTCGGCGCCGCCCAAGCGGCCGGCGGGGCGGACCAAGTTCCGGGAGACGCGGCACCCGGTGTACCGGGGCGTGCGCCGGCGCGGCGCCGCGGGGCGGTGGGTGTGCGAGGTGCGCCAGCCCAACAAGAAGTCGCGCATCTGGCTCGGCACCTTCGCCAGCCCCGAGGCCGCCGCGCGCGCCCACGACGTCGCTGCGCTGGCCCTGCGCGGCCGCGCCGCCTGCCTCAACTTCGCCGACTCGGCCGCCATGCTCGCCGTCGACCCGGCCACGCTCCGCACGCCCCAGGACATCAGAGCC
This sequence comes from Aegilops tauschii subsp. strangulata, assembly GCF_002575655.3. Classification (NCBI taxonomy): domain Eukaryota; kingdom Viridiplantae; phylum Streptophyta; class Magnoliopsida; order Poales; family Poaceae; genus Aegilops; species Aegilops tauschii. Next base: position 29,603,420 of record NC_053041.3, on the reverse strand, counting down.
GCTGCCATGGCGCTCGCCCGGGCCGCCTGCCCCCAGGACGCGCCGGCGCCGTCGATGGGCGTGGCGTCCGCGCCCGCGCCCACCGCGATGGTGACCATGCAGGAGGCCGCGGCGGCGCCGTACGACAGCCTCGCCATGTACGGCGGCTTGGCGGACCTGGACCAGCGTTCCCACTCCTACTACGATGGGATTAGCGGCTGCGGCGGCGACTGGCAGAGTATCTCGCGTATGGATGGAGCCGACGAAGACGGTAGCTACGGCGCAGGAGACGTCGCGCTCTGGAGCTACTGATCGCGTGGGATCGATCGGGCAGTTTCTTGCGCTCGATTCGCTCGCTTCCGAGTCCTCCGAAATCGACGATGGAGATCAGGCCGAGCTCGGAGGGGAGTGTGGTGTGAAAGCACGCCAAAGTTTAAAGCGCGCCTACTCTGCTTTCCCTGTTCTTTCAAAAGTGGCGCTAAAACTGCACACATGAGCAAGTTTTGGTAGGGGTAAAGATATGCAACCCAGTTTGCTGAGTGGTTACATACAATTTAAACCTCACATCAGATTATTTTTCCCCTTCCATGTAAATAGCTCTGTTCAAAGAAATAGTATATCTTGTAAATGCTGCAAAACCTTAATTTGATTTTTTTTTCTCTTTCAAAAAGATCAGACCTATTATATAAGGATTCACCAAAAGTGCAAAGCACCTCAAACGTAATAAAAGCTACATCTCAAACATAATAAAAGCTACATCAAGGTCCATAACAACCCAACCTTGTCGCCCATATGTCGCTGCCGCCCCTCCTATGCCGAAGCCCGCCTCGATGAAAGCCACAAAGTCTTTGTGCACGTTTTCTAAGGACCAAAGTTGTAGTCTTGTCGCTTTAAACGATATGAAGAATCTGACATTAAATCTCGTCGTTGCATGTGCACTACCTCGCCGCACAAAGAAACTGACAGGAATTTACACCAAAGCTCCATCTAATCCGTCCAGATTGATGAACTTGAGGAGGATCGGAGCTAAAAAAAAGGCGTTATCATCGGTCCGAGCGTCGCTCCTGCGTGGACTAAAACCCTACCTATCTACTAGTCAAAGCCGAGGCATCAGGATTCACCTCTCTGCCACCGACCATCAGAATGCAGGCAGAGGGGCGGCGACTCCACGGGCTGATGGGCGGAAATCGAGCGGAGGAAGGCTTTCGGATAGTAATTTCCGCTACACTTTGGGACACCTCCCATCAGCCTCACCCTTCACCCTCGACCTCGGACAACCACGAGCGCACCCTTGTGTGATCTTCTTTGCTTCGGGTAAGATCCAACTCACTGGGGAAAGGGTGGGGGCTCCTTCCTCTCCCCTCGTTTACGGAGGTAGTAGCCGCGGAAGTCTTCCCTGCTCCTGACCACGGTGAGCGGCGCGGTGGACCATGCAACTTGACTAGGTGCAACGTTAGTGGTTCTGTAGGGGTCTGGTTTAGCGAAAGAAAAACAAAATAGATAAAACTCAACCGCCCATATGGCTTGCACGTTCAACATCAACCTGTGATTGAATGGTTAGAAGGACAATGGTATACCCAGTCCATCAGGGTTTAAGTCTTGATGCTCGCATTTATTCTGAATTTATTTCAGAATTTTCGGCAATACGCATTCCGTTGGAGGAGATGTTTCCGTCAATTACAAGACGCCTATGATGAGTTTGTGAATCTCAAAATGATATGCCGGCTCGGTCTCCTGGAGAAGCTCATAGGGATAGAATGTGCGTATGTACGTTCATAGATATGAGTCTATGCGCGTATATATGAAGGCTTGTGTTTGTACCGCGTTTAAAAAGAAAACATATGCAAATAGGATAAACACCGTAACGTGAAACTAGGGGCAAAAAGGAAACCCACTCTATACAAATACACGTGGCTATCTCAAGATTTTTCCATTTTATTTAGTAACTGGCCTCACTCTAAACTACAGACACGTGTCCCCTGAGAAGGGAAAATCATCGCTCCCCTGGACATTTCTTTCATCGCTGTCCGAAAAGCGTACTGTGACTGACTATGACTTCACTTGTCTCTTTCCGTTCCGTTCTCTCTCTCTCTCTCTCTCTGGACTGACGGTGACTCCCTGAATAAACAACGCGAGCGAGCGAGCGAGACGGGAGTGCCCGAGACGTCTCGGCATGCGACGTGCCGAAGATTCATTCACCGACCGAATCTATCTATCCTGCCCTGCGTGCGAGGATTACATAGAGTACGTCACGGACAGTTCGTGCTCCGCTGGGCCGCCCGCGCAAACTTAACGCGTCTTCGTGCTGCGTGATCACTGATCGGCCATGGCCGGTGCCAATAACTAACCAACACTTGCCCGACAACCACTACTAGTAGTCGTATTCTTAATCGCCCGAAGAATTAAGCTCCGTGGAGTAGTACGTTGCACGTGCAAGTGCACCGCCCGTTGAATGAAGCAGTCACAGCAGACACTTCACCTCCACGCTCGAGTCCAGAGCTTGGATGCAATGCAACAGTGACGTCATGCTTGGGGTATCCGAGTTCAGAGTACAACATAAATCCTGCGCAGAGTTTGTGTTCTTCTCCCCGATGAAACTATTTGGATGAAATTACTTCTCAGGATATCTTTTTGTGCTGTTTGGATGAAATTACTTCTCAGGATAAATCTTGCGCAACTTCCGTATGAAATTACTTCTCAGGATATTTGTGCACTTCCCATGATATTTGTGCTTGGATGATAGTTCGAACTGACAATACACTTCTCCGCAACAACCAAATGACACTTGTTATTACGCTACTAAGCAGTGACTAAAGCTCGGCTGCAACAAAGGAAGCCTCGGCGAATTTTTATTTCAGATATATAGTACTATTAATTAGTAAAGCAGAGTTGGTCTCTTATTACTCTACTCCAACACATGTTACAAAATTTCCAGCCAACAAAAGAATTATCAAAAAATGAAAAAAAATAAGGAGGGAAACAGGCTGATGCAATTTGCATTCCCGTTCTCTCTCTGCTTTACGAACACATAAATAATAATACTACTACTACTTCAGAACTGAAGCTCCCGACTAACTCTGCTTCTTCTTCTTTATCCTACGCTGATGTTGTACAGCAGCCCCATCGGAGCAAGCCAATCGAGATGAAGAATGGCCCAATCGAGAAGCTCGATCAGTAGCTCCAAAGTGGGACCTCGCCGGCGCCGTACCCACCGCCGCAGTTTGAGTCGTCGTCGGCTCCGTCCATGTGCGAGCTGCTCTGCCAGTCGCCGCCGCCGGCGCTCAACCCGTCGTAGTAGTACGAATGCTGGTCGAAGTCCCCAATGCCGCCGTACTGCATCGGGTAGTCGTCATACTCCACCGCCGAGGGCTCTTGCATCATCGCCATCATCGCGGGCGCCGGCGCGGACGCCTCGGCGGCCACGGGCGCGGCGGGGCAGGCGGTCTCGGCGAGCGCGATGGCGGCGGCGCGGATGTCGTCGGGGGTGCGGAGCGTGGCGGGGTCGACGGCGAGCAGCGTGGCCGAGTCGGCGAAGTTGAGGCAGGCGGCGCGGCCGCGCAGGGCCAGCGCGGCGACGTCGTGGGCGCGGGCGGCGGCCTCGGGGCTGGCGAAGGTGCCGAGCCAGATGCGGGACTTCTTGTTGGGCTCGCGCACCTCGCAGACCCACCGCCCGGCCGCGCCGCGCCGGCGCACGCCGCGGTACACCGGGTGGCGCGTCTCCCGGAACTTGGTCCGCCCCGCCGGCCGCTTGGGCGGCGCCGACGTCACCGTCGCGTACCCGCCCTGGCCGGCCTGGTCGCCGTCGCCGCCGCCGTAGCTGTACTGGTCCATGGTGTTGCACGAGGTGGTGTCTAGCCGGTGCCGATGGGTCGATCTGCTCTGCAGCGCGGCAATGGTGGTGACTGGTGAGTGAGGTGATGTTGGTTGGGTGTTTGTGTGGATGAGCCTTGAGATGGGAGTGAGGAGATGGGGATGTATATATAGGATTCGGCGGCGGGAGGGAGAGAGAAATCAAGGTGGGTTTGAATTGGGGGGGTAGGGGCGGCGCGTGGCGGGAGTGAGGTGTGAGCTGGAAGGCGCGGGGAGCAGAGGCCGCGAGACGGGTGGATGGATGGATGGGGAAAGCGTGTTGCCGTCACCCGAGTTTCCTTCGCCCGGGAGGGATGCATCGCTCTTCTATTTCTGGAAGGAGAGGGGAAGGGGGGAGGGCCACGTGGAGATGGCGACAGGGGATGCCTTTTCTGGTCCTGTGGGCGGCTGGAAATCGGTGCTGTTGCCCGTACCTTGCCACGGTAGTAGTGCCTCATGCTGCTGTGTATACTGGTTTTTGTTAGTAAAATTAACACGGTATTTGTTCAACAGTAGAGTACAACTGAAGTGGCTCACAAACACGAGCATACACTCACCCCAACATCTTAGGATTTTACAGACTTATTATAGACGTCTCGCAGTCGATGAAAACGCTTCCTTCCACTGAACGAACATCGCCGGAAGCCTGAAATAAATCCAGGAACAATGCGTGTATCAATGTCAAGTCTAAAACATGAGCCTTGATGGGCTGAGCATACCACTGTCCTCCTAACTATCCAACCACATCTAGGTTCACAAATTAATACAGCTTTTATGTTACCATGAAATTAGTTTGTTCTAAAAACCGCCCGTAATTGTTGTATATGCGAAAAGACTCGGATTTACTAGTACAAAGATTCGTAGAAGTAAAAAGCGTCCAAAACATAATAAGAAAATTCAATTAAGATCTCCAGACAACCTTCGGCTGCGCATCGCTCCCATACCGGAGACAACCTACCTTGCCAACAACAATCAAAAAGTCTTTGAGGACGCGCCCCTAGAGACCATCATCCCAGAGTCATAGTCGTCATACTTGAACCCTTGAACATATCCAAAGAAGTTGTCACCAAATCTCGCCATCACATATGCACGGGAAAAACCCTAACCTCGCCGCCTCGAGGAGCCGAAAGATATCGACCGCTGGAACCCGGTCTAATCCCTCACGGCGGATGAACTCGAGGAAGATTAAAGCCCGAAAGTCGGACTCGAAGATGAAGCATGTAATTTATGGTCAAAGTTTAGTTTTGAGATGCGGGCGCGTCTTATTCATTGGAACGGAGGGAGTAAACTTTCTCTTACAACAATTTACATGTCATTTTAATTTGGGTAGCCTTTGAAATCGTATACATACATCTAGAAAAATAAACTTATTTTATTCATTCTGAAGCTCTGTCCATGTCTCAATAAACGGGGATTTTCGCAAATGACAGTATATTTCGAGAAGTACCACTTGCACTTTTTTAACAGAATTTGTATTATGCATGATCTTTCATTAGCGCTTTATTCTAACAGATATTGTTTTTATAGAATATAATATAAAACATGTTTTCCTAGTTAGATTGAAGAAGTAAAAACTTGTGTCTGAGACTCTAAGTTATATATATCCAACAGAAGGAAGTAATTTTTTTTCCATAAGACTTTTAGGTATAAAAAAGTGTGTTCATTTGGTTGCTCAAAGAACGAAGTTCCTGCCCAAAACATGGAGGGTAGAGACAAAGCATGACGTGATGGTGCCGCCATGGACAGGCCGGCCCCGCATGGGGCAAGCGTGACGCCCGTTCACACCACACTCCCCGAGCGTGGGCACGTGAGGAGGCGGTTGCCACTCTACTCTACGGTCTACAGAAGAAGCGCACAGTGAAAAAATAAAAATAAAACAGGCGGCGGCGACCCGCCGCTGATTCGTTCGTTCGCCAGACCGCGCGGAGACAGGCCGCATGGCCGGCCCGTGCCCTCGCGCCGCCCGCGCAAACGCGTGCGCGCACCGCCGCTACGCTCCTAGTACTAGCTGCGTGGGACGGTGGCTGGCTCGATCGCTCGACTGGCCGCCCGCGCGGTTGCCCACGCCGGGATGACGGACGATGACGGCCTCGTCCACAGGCCACAGCCACGACGAACGCCACGCGCGCGCGCCGGCCACGACGTGGCCCCGCACGGCGGCACGACCGGATCCACTCCCGTCAACAACCCAATCCACCACGTGTCCGCCTGCCCGGTTCGTTGTGACATTTTGTGCTCCCGCTTTTGATCGATTCGGGGACACGAGTCGCCAGGGATGGGTCGTGGGTGGCCGCGGCGGATTGGGGGATGGATGGATGCGCCTTACGTTGCCGTGGTCGGTCACTCTCTCATGCCTGGGTTCACGTTGACCCTAGGTCGATGTATCGCCCCGAGCTAGGCAACCTATGCGCACATGCTGAATTGCTGGCGATCCTATTTCCATTCCACATATTAGTACTGCCTTCGTCCGAGTTTATTGGTCCCGTTCGTACTTATACTAACCCAAGCTAGACGACCACACCATCGATCGCCTGGGCGGCACCAGGGTGCTCCGACGAGACGGCGATCGTCCCCGCTGGGTCCTTCATCTTCGGTGGACGGCGGAATGGAACAGAACGGTGGAGTGGGGAGTGAGGCGCTTAGATTACCGTGGTAACCGAAAAGTACGTGGCTATTTTTCACACTATTTTCTAAAAATAAATAAGTTTGAATTCATTTTCAGGATTAAAGCTATCTTGGTTTGATCCCTACCATCAACATTTACAGATTTATAGACTACCAAATTTATATAAACTAGAAGAGTTCCGACGACTCGAGTTCGCGACCTAGAGGGGTACGGTGCCAAAGCCCATGACCCCACAAACATTCTGCAAAACCTTTTATCCCGACTAGATCCGATTAAGCTGACACAAGGACAGGATGTGCTTCGCTGTAATCTCACTACATCCGGGTCCTTCACAGTCGATTCTATCTGTGTACTTTACGCTCACGCTTTCTGAAGTCCTAGGTAATAATAACGAGAAAATTTGGAAGTCGAATGTTCCACTAGAAGTAAGAAGTGACATTTCACATGGTATCTTCAGAGGGGAGTACTGCTAACCAAACACAACCTCGCTCATCGCAATTGGCAAGAAAGTAAGAAGTGTAGATTTTATACTCATGACGAGACAATTAAACATCTCTTTATCGAGTGGAAGTTTGCGCTATCTACATGGTCGGTCGTCTAAATAGCGTCCAATTAGTATTCGCCCGCAAGCGTCACTAATATTTTTGATCATTGGTTGGTATTTCAAATAGCTTAAGAACACTAATAAGCCTTGGAGTGTATGCCTTGTTATGGTCACTTTGTCTATGTACAAATGATTTGATTCTTAATGAAAAAACTCTTCTCCACTGCGGGTTATTTTTCGCTGTATGCAGTCGCTTTCTACATGGTCTATGTTACACCGAAAGGAGTACCAACTGCCATTTAAGGTTGTATATACTTGGTTGAAGAGAGCGGTTATGGAGGTTTTTACCCAGCTTGAGTGGCAGTATAATCTCCAGATCGGTCCATCACCTCCTTCGACATAAGCATAGTGTCATATGACCTTACTGCTGCCGATATATCAGCTATTTTTACTATTTTTTGGTAGACATTGGTGTTTGGTTGTGCGATTCTTAGTTATGTGGAGGTAAGATGTTGCCCATCTTGCTTAGTATCCACTTGATGCTACATTTTAAGTTAATAAAATCACCCATTATAAAAAATGAAACATTTTGCAAAACATATTTTTTACTAGTGTGTTCATGTATGTCCATTAATCCATTACACTAATTTTGGTGCACCCTAGATATTACTCCCTCCTTCCTAAAATCTTAGGCACCTAACTTTTTTCGTAAAAATCCTAAAATCTAAGGCGTTTTAGCACTCACCTCCTGATATTCTCTCTTGTACAGTTAGTGTAAGCTAACCATTGATTACCACGGATCGGCCAACCACGTTAGTTAAAGGATATCATGGAGGAAACTATCTTTAAGCATGACTCGGTAATTTGTGATCAGCGTCTCGCTAATTTCAGTGTTAAAAGCTTACACACCCTACATAATGAGAATGAGGAAGCATCTACTACCACTATAAAAGGAAGAGAGAGGGCAGATCCAAACAATCACATCCATCCATCACCAAAATTTAATGGCCCTTAATCCTTCTGTATTTAACGCTACCAACCATGCTTTAAGCCACAATCGATCGATCGATCGCTAATCTGCCCCGCAGTAAAAAAGAAAGAAAACCGCCCGCACGACCTCCTCCTTCTCCTCCCGCACGACCTCCTCCTCCTCCCGCGTCGTTCGCCTCCCGCAGCCGTGCCCTTCGCCGCAGCTGAGGCAGACGAGCCCCATGAAGGTGAGGTCCCTCCAGGGACGGCGTAGTCGGCGAGCGCTGCGTAGGCGTCGGCGAGGACGTGGACGAGGGAGGTGGCCCTGTTGTGTGCGACGGGGAGGTAGATGCCGATGGCGCTGGCGACGAGGATTGATGCCGACGGCGCTTGACGGCCCCGCCCCGCCTCTCCCAGCCGCCGCCACCGTCGCCGACGACCGAGGGTTCCGGCTTGGCGCCCCAGGTCACGGCCTGGGTGACCGGCGGCGCCTGGTGCGCCCAGAAGGAGCAGATGCCGTTGCCTCCCCGGCCGTCGCCGGGGGGCGGCGCCGGGGACTGTCGAATCGCCGCGGCTGCCCCGCTTGGAGAAGCCGCATGGTAGTCGCTGCGCCGTGCTCATCTGATGCCTGGACGACAAGGAGCAGCCTTCCAACATCCCTGAGACAGGCGTCACCAGCGGATGCAGCAGTCTGCAACGTAACTCCTCCTCTGAACTCTGCTCTTCTTCCTCCTGTGCTTTGCTGATCACACTCACTCTCTAATCTCTCTCTGATATGTGGGCACAGCTTGAGCTACAGTGAGGTGTAGTGTATCAATGGATGGATGGATGAATGTGGAAGTAAGAATAGGGGGAATGTTGGCGTTCTTGGAAAGAATTTGTCAGTCCAAAGAAACAAAATGAGAGAAGAAAAGAAACTGAAAAAGGAATGTAATATGTTTGTGTATCTGCTGTATATGCAGGAAAGAATTCAGTGGTAGTGTTTGGACTCTGCAGAAATGCTGCTTAGTACAAAAGAATCAACCAATCTTGTGCGAGAACGCTGCGGCGCTGGGCACAAGAAACGCTGTCTTGAGTTGCGTCGCCACAGCCACGTCATGGCAGACCCCTCCGTCTCTGTGCCCGGGCGCTCTCCCCCGCTCCAGCGCCGCAATCTGGGCCGAATCAGCACCTTCCTCCGTCGTTGATCTGCGGCCCCTTCATGCTTCATGCCCGTGGTGTGCTCGACATGCCGCCTCGACACGCTGCACTGGTATGTGTCCGACAGCGCCATAAAATTTCATAGTGATATTCAGCTTTGTCGATGTTGCAATGACAATTAACTGTATATATAACTCTTCCCACCGATGGGCGATGGCTGCTATCTCCTTTTTGTTTTGGGAAAGGACCTCAGATCAATTAAACGTCCAGCCAGAGATACAAGGCACCCCACACAGTGTGAATGATTTACTCAAGTTCTAAGCTATCCAAGGCGTTGGATTTTTTCTGGACATGTTCAGAACGAAGACTGTACTGGCATATAGTAATTGCAAAGCTTACATCACATAATGATATAAGTAAGAAATGATACTCAATGTATTGGAACACTGATGTTGGTTTTAGATATGGAGTAAGAAGTTTCCCAGGAAGAATCACTTTTCTGAACCATGCACATTTTCTCACATTATGCCAGTTAGAAGGAAGAGAATTAAGAACATTAACACATATCTTTGGTGAATATCGTTATACTACATATGTCCAATGATATACCATGTATACATATGTAAAAGGTTAAAAGTGGCAAATATCTACCAAAAGAAACCATGCCCAGGAGCTAGATAGATTCTGGCCAAATAGATTTTGAAGAAGGGAGTTGGAACTTTGCAGTTGATTTTCTACATCAAATTTGGTAGCCTGGAGATGCAGAAGGAGTAGGCACAAGGAGGCGGACCGCGGACGGACGGGGGTAGTAAATTTACTATGTGTTAGTTGTTAAATATAAGCTACAGGTCCAAATGTTGATGCTCCTGCTTACAAGTCGTATGAAATGTTTTTCAAACGCTTTATGATGTTTTTGTTTAGTTGTCTCTGAAGTACATAATTTTATTTTCTCTACTACAGGGAGGCTGCGGTCATACGAGGACATCATCAAGATCTTCGATCGGTGCAACCGACCGATTGATGTTGCTGTTTGGATGGCCTGTAGTTCGAGTCATTCTGGGTTTTCTACTGTTATACCTCGCATCTAGAAGATCTTTGGTGGGTTTCATAATCGTAAGGACAAATGTCATTATACAAATTGAGTGCTATTACCATGCATGTGACTGTTCTGTTTGAAGTAAGTCAAACTATGTTAGTTATGTGAAGCTTCCAAATTGAATAAGTAGAAGTGCACATCTGACATATATCTCGAATTAATGTTTCTAGAAATAATGAGTTAATTTTATGAACACCGATGGGCAAACGTTTTATCTTTATTTGATGATCCAGAGAGAGGTCAACTTCCATTTTTTACTTTGATTAACCTTTTTATTGCCATCTTGATAAGCACATGGTGAATTATGTACTAAGTGTATATTTCTTGCTTGTTATAAGGTCTCAGATCAATGTTGATGCTCCTGCTTCTCCTTTTATTTCTCATATATTAGAAGCTGCTGGAAACATTTGTAGTTTCCCTGCCATGTTTAGCATGTAGTTATTTCCCTTATTTAAATGCAGATGAAAAATAATAATCTAGATGCATCTATTCCCTTTTTGGACCAGGGGAGTGTTCCCCGTTTGAATAATGAATACCTAGAGTGGCAGTATTGCTAACGGTGAAATGCATTTAAAATATCTGTAGGTTGTACCAGCTTGAAGAAATATTCTGACTGAAAATATTTGCGTAGGTTATACGGGCCAGAGTATCCATTGTCGACGCCACCTTCGCTGCTGTACCCATATTTGGGGCCAACCAAACTGTGTAGCCGTCTGTCATCCTGGAGGTCTCAAGACGAGGTCGTGCCCAAGAAGCTCCGGTGTCAGGATAGAACGGTAATACATGCCTGTGCTTTAAATATATGTTTAAACCATAAGAGTGATTTGTTCCTTTCAATGGTATGTCGACATGCATTTCCAAGTATATGCACTACATGTTGCTATCAAATGACTCACCTCTAATGCATTGCTTCTTTGCTGAATATATGTTTGTTTATTGTATTTTTTCCTTAGAAACTACTGTTCTAAAGTGGAGAGTGGAGACACGATTGTAAAGGTCATCCCTTGTAATCTCAACTGAAATAAGCGGATGTCTAGCTGATGTTGGCATACATGGAAATTCGTCTTGTCTTTTATGGGTTAACTCCCAATAGGCTTCACCAAAGTGTTTTGAATTTTGCTTTTATACATCAACTAGATGCTTGTCATTATATTTAATTGGCAACATCATGTAAAACCTGTGTACAAGAAAAATATTGGAAAACTCAGGCGGCAGTTAGCTATAAAGCATATCCATTTTATTACAACTTGCTTATGATGTACTATACTTGTCCACAACACAAAACTCAAACTCACAACACAGGTACCTAAACCATACTTGTAAATCAACATTAGAAAGGAAAAGGAAAAAAAAGTTGGTTCCAACGAACAGGTCGAGCAGCCCACGCCGCTTGCAGCTATTTCTTTGGGTATAGTTTCATGCTTCATCAGGATAGAGGGAGGCTTCAGCATGCACCAAGTCTATGTCATCTTTCCCAAGCCAGGCACACATGAAGTCTTGTCTTTTTTTTGAAACGATGTCTCATCTTGTTGATGCACATGAATTTCATGTGCATGCTTACTAGTAAAACTAAAGCCACAAAAGCATAGGATTAGGATTCAGCCAAACATCAAATTATCATAATGCAACCAAAAGGCTAGTCCAACCCATCTCTTACTCCCTCCGTCCAAGTGCATACGTCACCTTAGAAAAATCAGGTATTTCCAAAACATTTAGACGCTGGTCATTAACTTCCCATCTCGATCCCCACCCAGCCTCATTCGCCCGCGAGCTCCCCGTGGAAACCCCTTCCCTCCTATTTTTTTTACAAGCAATGACCAATGCAAGCATCGTTGATTAGGCAAGAATTCAAAGCTGGTTTGCATGCATGAAGTGCGTGGGCCTGGTGGAGTAGCTAAAACAGCATCTCTTAATTGTTGTGATTAATTGATGTGTTTAGAAGAGAGAAATCGGGATTTTCATTGGACGGAGGACCGGTCCAGTTTCTTCTTCTCCTCCAATTTGCTTGCACCTAGGTTGGGCTGCAACTCCCAATGTGACTTATGCACTTGGACGGAGGGAGTATATTATACGTTCGGCAAATTTTGTATCCATGTTTCAGAATTATGATGTCACAAGACTTTATTAATCATTTGTAATGTGTTTCGGCACAAAAAATGGCTACTCCTTGTAATTTTTGTCCATGGTTTCTCACACATTGCTTAAATCCTAGACCGACCACTTACTAGTCGGTGTTATATATGGAATGCATATGGTATATAGGTTTACTAACAAAATTCAGAATCACTAAGAATTTTTTGTACTGGTAAGCAACCAACTTTTTTGGCCCGCCGGGGGTAGGAAGGGGAGCAATAAGGATGGGCATGTGACCGTTAGAGAAGTAGTGCCGAACTATTATATTTTTTTCATAGAAAAACATTTGCATGAAAAAATGAACGAGTAAATGTTTGCTTACTAGACATCTAAAAATTGAAAATCAAACTTGTAGAAATGAACCTACACCACAGGCCGATTATACACACGATGTAGTTACAAATAAATCTGATTTGACACCGGCTAGTCTAGTTATTAGCAGCTAATCTATCTTCGTTAAATATCGTATAAGTCATACTGAAGGCTATTTAATCTTAATGCTGTTATTTTAGTACAAGTAATTGCATCACCATTCACCAATAGTGTATTCAATCTATTGTAATATGTAAGACTTGCTTGACCCACAAATAAGATATATTTGTATGCGGAAGATTCATTGACAATCTCCTCGTAAACACCTTATGTACTCTATTTTTTATTGCACACATTTATCATAAACTAGAAAGTGATTATGGAGATATTTATTATACCATACACTTAAAAATATCTCTACGAAGATATTTAAAGTTACACACAAAGATATAAAATATATTAATGCAAATGCCATAAAGTACTATAAGAAGGTATGCAACTTTGTCTTGATTTTTGTCCCATATAAATAGATTTTAAAGATACAATAAATTAAAAATAATTTACTTTTAAATGTAATATTTAACACAATATATTAGACATGGGTGTGATTTGACAAAAATGAGTTATAGAATGGTTAGTATAAATAATTATATTTATTCGTATGAACCAAATCTAGTTTGAATTGGAGACACGAAAAAGCATATTCAGCATGGGACAACGCACCACTGGATCCAATGGTGATCAAGCGTCTATCGGTTTAGCATCTTCAACGCAACGGCGGGAAGATGGAGATATGCATAGAACTGACTTCCCATAGTAGAAGAAAGAGGCAAAGTACAGACTTAAGAGGACCAACTAATTTAGGCTCACCATATAGTCTCTCCTTACAAGATACACCCTCAGCAGAGATCACTAATGGAGTAGAACCAAGAATATAAAGCAGCTGCCCGGCACGTCCGTGGAATCCCGCCGATCCACGCCGCTCCTGGCTTAGGTCCGAGCATCACAAATAAAGCAACCACAATGTTAATGGAGTGCGAAGTTTACGGAGCCACTGTCGGAGCGACTCAGTCGGGAATCGAATTCATTTATTCTCTCATTGTGTGCTTTCTGTAGTCTCTGCATCGGTTTGCAAAAGGAGAGCAACCGATCACTATCAAATACTCATGACATACAGAAATTTATAATTAGAATAACATTAACTTCGTATAATGATTATACCTTTACAGAAAGAACCGTTCTTCTTATCCGCCAAATACTTCTTGCAGTTACGCTTTCAGTGTCCCTTCTATTTGTAGTAGAAATATTTAGTCTCTTTAGAGGCTCCGCCATTGTTCTTCTTTTGAGACTCGGTCTTACCAGTTTCAGTAGATTTCTTCTTCTTGGACTTGCCCTTCTTCTTAAAACTGGTAATCTTGTTGACCATCAACATTGTTTTGTTCTTCCGCATTTTAGCTTCCGTAGTTTTGAGCAGAGCAAACAACTCGTTTGCACTTTTCTTCATCCCATGGATTTTATTCGTCAGCGGAAGGTTTTTCGTCCTGGGTTTGATTTTGCACGAAATCGCATCATGTGTTCTTTTCGTGATATTATCATACCCCGTGTAGGAATTCTTGTACAATGCAAAGTGCTTGTAAAACTGAAGCGGTTTTTGTTGGAGTTAATCTTGGTACGATTTGTACAAGAAGTTAGCAAGACACGATCTCTCTAGTATGGCAGTGAGATTATTAGTAAAAAAGAAAGAAAAGTGACTGCTAGTTGCTGGCTTGGTGAGTAAGAAAGGGCTGCAGCAAGCAAAGCAGTAGTAAAAGCAAAGCATGAGTTTGCTACGGTCATATGCTGCTTGATATGCAAGGAAGCTAGCTAGGCTTGCGTTGTGTCCAGTTGGATGCTGTAGCAAGTACAAAACCTCTATATAAGGAGAGGCACCCCATATGGAGCGAAGCCAAGATGTGGTAGCAAGACTGTGTGTGTATGACAGAAGCGTGTGGGGGGGAGCATGTGTTGCTGATGAGCTTCATGTGAGAATGCATTTGTTGCCTGTAAGGGTTGGTTGCTGAGGCAAGTAAGTGTCTCTCCCCTGTTTTCCCCTCCGTTGTCCCTTTTGGTGTGATTGCGTGTCCACCAGGAATGAGCTGAGACATTGAGAGAGCACATTTGGTCATAAGCACCGGTGCTTAAGTTATTTGTATAGCACAGAAAAAGTAGGCTTATTGTATTTTTACAAGCACCTCTCCAAGCAAGCAAGTCAGGTGGCGTAGCGAACGAAGCCTGTAATTTATTGTCGAAGTTGAATTTTAACATGCCTACGTGCCGTATTCATTTGAATGGAGGGAATAACTGTTATCTTACAACATTTACCTATCATTTTAGTTCGGGCGGCCTTTGAAATTGTGTAGATACATCTAGAAAAAAAGCTTATGCTATTCATTTTGGAATCTGTTCATGTGAATAAACGGAAATTTTCGCAAATGAAAATCAATTTCGAAAGTACCACTATCACATGTTTAACCTAGCTTGCGTTTCTTGTTGTATAGTATAGAATCCCCCCCCCCCCCCCCCCCCCCCCCCCCCCCGCCTCACATTCTACTTTTGTCGTCCATTGCAGTGCGAAGATTAATAAGTGGGCACATACAAGTACATTTCACCAGTGGCGGAGCTACAACAGTAAGTTGGGCCGGCCAGATTTGGCTAAGCTAATGGGAAGGCCACAAACTTTACCTTGTTTGAGCTAACTTTGCCCTGACACCTATTGATTTAACCATGAATTGGGTGGGCCATTGCACAGTTTTGCCCGTGCATAGCTCCACCATCGCATTTCACTACTCCCTCCGGCTGGGTTCACGGTATTTAAACATTGATTTTCCTAATAAAATAATAAGCCAAGCAAAAAATATGGTTGAAAACTACATTGGACAACGAATATTATTTCTATGAAATAATAATACATGTTTTTCTGGTTAGATTGAAGAATTAAAATCTCATGTCTGACTTATACTTCCTTTGTAAAGAAATATAAGAGCGTTTATATTTCTTTACGGAGGGAGTATTTTTTTGAGGGGTCATGTTGTTGGGGAACGTAGTAATTTCAAAAAAATTCCAACGTACACGCAAGATCATGGTGATGCATAGCAACGAGAGGGGAGATTGTCGCCCACGTACCCTCGTAGACCGTTAAGCGAAAGCGTTATGACAACACGGTTGATGTAGTCGTACGTCTTCACGATCGACCGATTCTCAGTACCGAACGTACGGCACCTCCGCGTTCAGCACACGTTCAGCTCGGTGACGTCCCATGAACTCACGATCCAGTAGAGCTCGAGGTAGAGTTTCGTCAGCACGACGGCGTGATGACGATGTTGATGAAGCTACCGACGCAGGGCTTCGCCTAAGCACTGCTACGATATGACCGAGGTGGATTATGGTGGAGGGGGGCACCGCACACGGTTGGGAGAGATCAATGATCAACTTGTGTGTCCTAGGGTGCCCTCTGCCCCCGTATATAAAGGAGCAAGGGGGAGGCGGCCGGCCAAGGAGGAGGGCGCGGCAAGGGGGGGAGTCCTACTCCCACCGGGAGTAGGACTCCTCCTTTCCTAGTAGGAGTAGGAGAAGGGGAAGGAGGAGGTGGAGAGAAGGAAGGAGAGGGGGCCCGCCGCTCCCTTCCCTTGTCCAATTCAGACTGGGGCAAGGGGGGCCCACGCCACCTCCTGGCTGCCCTCTCTCTTCTCCACTAAGGCCCAACAGGCCCATTACATCCCCCGGGGGGTTCCGGTAACCCCCAGTACTCCGGTAAAATCCTGATTTCACCCGGAACTCTTCCGATGTCCAAATATAGGCTTCCTGAAGGAAATATGCCCTAGAGGCAATAATAAAGTTATTATTTATTTCCTTATATCATGATAAATGTTTATTATTCATGCTAGAATTGTATTAACCGGAAACATAATACTTGTGTGAATACATAGACAAACAGAGTGTCACTAGTATGCCTCTACTTGACTAGCTCGTTGATCAAAGATGGTTATGTTTCCTAGCCATTGACATGAGTTGTCATTTGATTAACGGGATCACTTCATTAGGAGAATGATGTGATTGACTTGACCCATTCCGTTAGCTTAGCACTCGATCGTTTAGTATTCTGCTATTGCTTTCTTCATGACTTATACATGTTTCTATGACTATGAGATTATGCAACTCCCATTTACCAGAGGAACACTTTGTGTGCTACCAAACGTCACAACGTAACTGGGTGATTATAAAGGTGCTCTACAGGTGTCTCCAAAGGTACTTGTTGGGTTGGCGTATTTCGAGATTAGGATTTGTCACTCTGATTGTCGGAGAGGTATCTCTGGGCCCACTCGGTAATGCACATCACTATAAGCCTTGCAAGCATTGTAACTAATGAGTTAGTTGTGGGATGATGTATTACGGAACGAGTAAAGAGACTTGCCGGTAACGAGATTGAACTAGGTATTGAGATACCGACGATCGAATCTCGGGCAAGTAACATACCGACGACAAAGGGAATAACGTATGTTGTTATGCGGTTTGACCGATAAAGATCTTCGTGGAATATGTAGGAGCCAATATGAGCATCCAGGTTCCGCTATTGGTTATTGACCGGAGACGTGTCTCGGTCATGTCTACATAGTTCTCGAACCCGTAGGGTCCGCACGCTTAAAGTTAGATGATGATCGGTATTATGAGTTTTCTGTTTTGATGTACCGAAGGTAGTTCGGAGTCCCGGATATGATCACGGACATGACGAGGAGTCTCGTAATGGTCGAGACGTAAAGATCGATATATTGGACGACTATGTTCGGACACCGGAATGGTTTCGGGGAGTTTCGGACATATACCGAAGTACCGGGGGGTTACCGGAACCCCCGGGGAGTTTAATGGGCCAAGATGGGCTTCAGTGGAGAAGTGTAGGGAACGCAGCAGAAAACAAAAAAAATTCCGACCTACGCACCAGCCCAGGACCACTATGGAGACTGCATACAAGGTTTGATCTTTTTCGTTACCGACTCGTAGCGCAGCGGGAAGTAGAGTCGATGACGATCGGCGGTGCAGATCCCCGCAGCTAGGATTTACAACCTCCCAACCGCGAGGATGTATACCCTCATCTGCTTCTCAGACAGCCCTCCGGGAGGCGGTCGAACAGCCCCCCGGACGGTGTCGCGGACAGCCCTTCGGGAGGACCTTCGAAACTCGAACGGTCACTCGGACAGCCCTTCGGGAGGACCTTCGAAACTCGGACGGTCACACGGACAGCCCTTCGGGAGGCACTCACGAACTAAGACCGAAACTACGATCTCTCTACAGAGTTGCACACATACGGTGTCATCTATCCGGCAGGGCTTCGCCGTCCAGAACTAGTTCCCACCGGAACCCAGACAGCCTTTCGGCTCTACGAAACTATTTCGCTGGGAGGGAGAGAGAAGCCAGATCATGCATGGCACTTGTATGTGAGAAGGGATGATTCTTTAGGCAGCCCCCTCCACCCCTATTTATAGGCCAAGCCCAAGGGTGGCTTCTCCAAGAAGCCAAGGGGGAAATACCAAAAAGGCCCTCAAGGTGGCTTCTCCAAGAAGCCAAGCAAAAAGCACTTTCACTATTCATGACGACATTTTTCAGCGTCCGTTTGAACTGAAAATATTTATGTGGGCTCAGAACATTTCCAGTACCCACTAAAATAATTTTCAGCGCGTTCCGAAACCATTTCGGTTTAGTGATTTTCATCTGCGAAAAGCAAACAAGAATGCGTTTTCACTATTCATGAAGACAATTTTTCGCGTCCACTAAATCCGAAAATATTTCTGTGGGTCTTAGAATAATTCCAGTACCCACTAAAATGATTTTGGATTCGTTCTGAAACAATTTCAGATTAGTGAATTTCATCTGCGAAAAACAGCCAAAGCGGTACCGGCAGCTCCGAAACATTTTCGGTTTTTATTTCTGAAAATTCCAAAAAGTTTCCAGAATGATTCTGGCACCCTCCAAGAATTATCAGGCATGTGCCGAAACCATTTTGACTTAATGGCATACCCCGAAACAACTTTTTCGGTTTCACCGAAACTCATCCGGTGACCTCTCTCTGCGGTACGATTCCGTTGTCCGAAATTTTTTCGGTGATTTTCTCTCAGACTCCCTGTCTAGTATTCAGCAGATAGATGACCCTTAAGCGTGTGACCCTATAGGTTCGGTGAAGTATAGAGATGACCTGGAACCCCTTCCGATCAATGATCAACATCGGAGCCCTGGACACCCATATTGACCCCTATACCCACACGAATGAATATTCGAGTGAACCTCTAGTTGAGGTGAGCTATTCCTGTTGCTTCACGATATATCACAAACACCTGAGGTGAGATTTATTGCATCCCCGTGGGCCAACACTTTGTCCACTATGCAAGTTACCTCGTTACCGGTTTTGTTCTCTTTTCTCGTTTCGTGTTCCGGCATCCCCGTGATCAAATCACAAAGTGTCTGGCCAGACGATGATGGACACCGTAACACCGAGTGGTCCCGAGTATATCTCTCCATCGTCGGAGGAGCAAATCCCAATCTCGAGCTATCAAGTTACTTAACATACTTTCCCATGAACCCGTAAGCCGCCGTAATAGCCATCCAGTTACGGATGACGTTTAACAAACCCCAAAGTTCATGAAGCAAGCATGAAGAAACTCGATACTCTCATGGTCTAAGGAATTATGCAAACATTAACTATCTCTGTGTTATAAACCATTAACTTGTGACGAATGTATCTCATAGCATAGCATCAATTCGGGTCGATTCAACACAAATGTCCTTCCTGACATTGTGCCCTCAAAGTTGCTTGGCATAGACATGCCCATGATTGGGAAAACATAATCATCATGCAACACTTGAGCTAGTCTTAGAGGCACGACTAGGAATACATTTTACCGTTTATTATTCCACACGTGCATATGGGTTCTCCCCAGAGCCTTTATGGATATACGGGCTCGGGAACCACAGCAGTTATAGCATGGAACATAAACATAATTATGAACAGGGAGATAATCAATAACATTTATTATTGCCTCTAGGGCATATCTCCTACAGACTCCCACTTGCACTAGAGACAATAATCTAGCTTATGCTAATGCACTTCACACCTGTGGCACACCGGTGTAAATATGCTTCGCTTGTGGTATAGCCAGATGTCCAACGGATCTGACGATTTCAGTTCCGTGTGTATCTTTGCATGTCCTCGCGTTTTCACGTTTTCACAAAATTCATATTTTGTGTGGACTTGGCTTTGTATGTATGTGAATCACAGGTCGAACCTGGATTCCTCAGACTGAGTTATGGAGCAACTACCTGCAGTAGTGTCCCATTGTCAAAAGCCATCTTGGAACTATACTAAGTTCATGAATGAACTATATGATTCAACATCTTCTTTGTCGCTTCTAAAGCGTCAACATACTTAGCCCTTGTTATAGAATTCGCCACAGTAACTAGTTTGAACAAATTCCAACTAACTGTGCCACCACATTGTGTGTTACACAAAACCCTTAATTTAAATCGAAAATCGCATGGAGAAAAGATGAAGACTATATCGATGTAACTTTTTACAACAAACTCTTCATGATCTCTGCTTGCGAGAAAACCATGTCATCAGTACTTACTCTAGTACTCTGTGACATCTTTCACTATTGTCCCATGATCAGTAATTTGATCACTTTGGTATCCATACTCGCAACACCTTGGGAGTATCGGACATATCTGGTTGTTTTACATACCATGGAATACATGATTAATCCAAACACAAAAGTGTGTGGAATCTGCATCATGTATTTTACTCATCAGTGTTTTGGGACACCGAGTCTTGCAAAAACTCTTTCCATGTGACTTTGGCAAGAATCACTCCTTGGCGTTTTAAATGCTAAAAGGTTTTAGCATCTTGTCAATATGTATTCATTGCTTAGCCCCATTAGGTAAATCTATCTCCATAGATCATCATGCCTAATATTGAGGCCATTTAGCCTAAGCACTTCATCGAAAAACTATTTTCAAATGAAGTCCTAATTTGTGTCAAGAAATTTATTTCCAATTACCAATGTGCCAAGCACATAAGGTTTTTAGAAATATTATTACGCTCCCACTTACTTTCTTGAATTACAAGCATCTTCGTTTACCCATTGATGAAGTCAAAACCCCTTTGACCATTTCATCAAAACACGAAGATTCTCCATTTTGCTCTCTTCTGTCCATTGCTGGAACTCTGAAGTTTGCATACCTACTAGCATCCTCTGGATTGACAAATTACTTTGGACTGTATCATATACAAGTCCTAGCTTTCATTTCCATCAGATGGAAATCCTTTTATCATCCATGTTTCATATCTCATGATTGAAATATGTATTAATTGCTAGTTCAACCCGAACCGACTTTAAGCATCGCTATGATGAAAACAACCTCATCGTAGTCAACTCTTGAACTTGTTATTTCAACAAGTCGAGCTTTATGGATAAAACATTTTATCCGTATCAGTTTTAAGTTCCATAAATATTCGCTAGACTCTAAGTCTTCCGAAAGGTGTATCAAGGTTTTAATCTTGAATCACTTATATGGAAACTAACTCGGGTTGTATTGGCATTTAGGCAATTCCGGAGTCAGGGCCCATCAACGCTTCCTTGTGTATCGTAGGTATAATGTTGTCTAACAACAATATCTCGTTTGCGCACCTGAGAGGTTTGCACGAGCCTTGCCTACGTGGTTCAGCTGCAAGTTCGACCGAAGTTCATACATTTTATTGTAGAGACTTCCGTATCAGTCGCAGTAGGAAACTCTGGAATTACTTCCAAGGTCTCTTTCCTTTGATCTGATGACGTAGATACTGTTTATCTCGTCGAGTTGCACTATTCTCCCACTCACCTTTTTGAAAGAACCATTCTCTTTAAAAGCACACTGTTTCGCGGCAAAACTATTTGCCTCGGTATAGTGAGGGAGGAATACCCAACATTTTGGTATAACCTACAAAGTAGCACTTGTCTGATTTGGAATTGGTTTGTAACCTTTTACACAAGCCCCATATTCCAAATGTTAAGAAAAGATATAAGATGGTTGGGCATACCATACCATGGCTTCATTTCAACAGACCCGATGTAGCTCTTTTCAGTGTAAAAGCCGCAGTCTCTAAAGCATCACTTTAAAAGGGATAATGGCAAATTTATTTATGTCATCTTTGACCTTACCATGTCATAAATGGTTTGATTACATCTCCACGGACTTTCCACTTGCAGTGGTGTTCCGGGAGGTGCAAGTTATGAAACCCCTTTCACAACTCATCAGACATTCGCTAAACATGTAACTCAAATATTCCTTTGTGCAATCAAATTGCAGAAACATAATTTTCTTGTTACAATAACTTCTACTTCATTTTTGAGAACCTTTTGAATGATTTCAAAAGATCCAGACTTACGTCTCATCAAGTAAATATCCATATATCTACTTGAGTCATTTCTGAAGATAAATAAATCCACCACTAACAACACTTATCGGACTACACAAATCAAATGTATGATCACTAATAAGTTTGTTGTTCGTTCCTTATGGCCTGTGAACGGTATTTTAGTCACTTCACTTTTCGGAGGAAAGTTGCAAGTGTCAGATGATTCAAAATAAAAAAGACTTCAAAATCCATCATAATGGAAATTTCCATGCGGGTTTCTCCAATGTGACCAAATGTAGTGCCACACTTGTGTGGTATTCTTTTAGTCTTGCGACATTTAGCGTCAGTGTTATGGATGTATCATATTACCCTCAATATTCATAACATACGTCCCATCGATGATGGAAGTATGGCCCTTATGTTATTCATAATACTTAACAACAATTGTTGTTTTTATGAACAACTCTTTTGCAACAAACACTGTGCAATGGGCTAGAGTGTATGAAACTCTAAAATGAATTATGAAAGTAAACCCAGAGGTATTGTATTATTATCAATATTCATAACATACATCTCATTCATAATGAAAGTATGGCCCTTGTGTTATTCATAACATCGAACATAAAAAGTTCTCTTATGAACAACCTTCTTGCAAGATACCTTATGCAATGGGATAGAGTTTGTAAAACTCTAAATGAATTATGAAAATAAATACAGACGGCAATACACCGATGGAAGGTATAGTAACATTTACTATGTTCCCTGTGTATACCTTAACCTCATTTCTAGCTAGTCTTTCAGGCCATAGTAGTTCTTACATCGAGTTGCAATAGAATGCAATCGAGCGGACATTTTTGTGATGAACTCACAATACCCAAGAATTAGTGATTAACATGTTTAACCATAATTCGCAAGAACTATATCTTTGACCAGCCTTCTATACATCAAAAACTTGTATGACATTCATACATGAGCTGGATATTCCAGTCTTCTTTCCTTTTGCCTTTATACTTCTAACAGTTTAACTTTCAGTATTTCTCCTACTCTCAGAAGAAGCACCCAACTTAAGAGTGGCATTAGCCCCGGACTTCCTAGGCATGTAAGTCATACTAACACCCTTTGGACACTTCCTTTCTCTTTAAGTTGTTGTTTTATTCACCTTTCATTATATGACAGGCGTTCTGCTGGATCCCTTTCCCAACAGTCAAATGCATAGTAAACATTTTTACTAATACTTGCAAACAAACATTGCTTTGTTTGTATCTGAAAATAATTTTCAGTTCCATGAATATCATATAACTATCCCAACTTTTGAAGTTTGGGTTTCATGGAAGCAAACATATTCCACTTGACCGTAACAGAATTCTAGCTTTTGGATCGAAGGACGAGAGTCACATGATCCATAGCATTAGCGGGAGGATACGGAAAGCATGCGATAGGACAAAGTCCTTCTCGACACTTTTGAGGACAATCCTCATATTACGTTACCAATCGTAAAGTTTTAACCAGATATTTAACAGCTATTCAATTTTAATAGGGAAGGTGGAAATGCGAGCCATTATTCTACAACTATTATGCAAGAAACACTTAGACAGTGTTCATAATTAATTGCACTGAGAATTAAACATGTTAATTCAACAGTGTGCTCCCACTCAAATCAATATCTCTCACAATTAATTTTGAGTGATACAAGATCCAGACTTCAATTCATCGCCATAGAATCATCATCTCATAACGGGAATTTTAATCGGTAGGCCAACTTGCCGATCACATCTCTATGTGACTCTTGCTCATCTTTCGATGCGTGTGTTCCGAGCTCAGGACGATCCTGCCATGAACGTCAAGACAACCAAGTGATCTTGCTGCGAGGTCTGACCTCACCCGCCTCACACTTCTCTAATCGTTCGTACCCATGCATCCATGGCGCACCCTGAAAAGATAGGTGCCGTGACGGTGCTACACTTGGGAGAACACTAACTACTTGATATTTTAAGTGGGAGATCACCCTAATAAAAGTGACTACCGCGCAATCAAGAAGGGTGCATCATAAGGGATAAACATCTCAGGCAATTCATAATAGCATGATATGGTATAGCCCTTTCTGACGGAGAAGTATTTCATTTCTTCGTCTTCGGCATTCGCGTCGGTGTTCACCTTCGCGAAGATTGCCACTACCTTGTCGATGCACCAGATAATATTTCTATCTCTATAGCTAACAAAATAATGCATTACAACAAGGTTGACACGCAGGTCATTAAAGTGCAATCATATGGCTCCAGCCATCATGCCGAATCATGACCCGCAGGTCATGTTAATCAAATTACATCATATAGTCATCTCATACATAATCGAATTAGTATGAGCACTGCTATACCACATCACATGCACATCCTACAAAACCAAGTTAGACGCCTCTAATCGGTTTATGCAAAATTTATTTTACGTGGCTTCTAAGGTTTTGACTTAAACCGCAGCTACCAACATTTTATCATCAAGTATGATTATTCAGGTTGCTATATTAACATCTCGGGGTGTATGAAACACGGGATAATTAAATCCCGAGCCCCATACTAAACTTCATCATACGCATGACCCCCGTGCAGATCATATCTGCAATGCCCTTTCATCTGCGAATTTCATCTTTCTTTTGACTACGGGAGAACCCAAAGAACTGATAGCACTTCCATGATCAATCAGGATCACGGATTGCCAGAACTTTGTCAAATTCCACCATGCTGTCTCGAGATTGAGCAAACGCAAATTCTAGGGAAGCAACAAGAACGTCGAGTAACAGATTTCATCTGTCACCCGTATAAATAATTTTCAGCAATAGATCTCATCCACTCCAAAATTATATTATGCAATACCCATACATCTCTATGTATTATAGATCGCAACCTGCATCTACGCATAGCACGGCTCATGATGCCACTGTAGGGGAACGCAGCAGAAAACAAAAAAAATTCCGACCTACGCACCAGCCCAGGACCACTATGGAGACTGCATACAAGGTTTGATCTTTTTCGTTACCGACTCGTAGCGCAGCGGGAAGTAGAGTCGATGACGATCGGCGGTGCAGATCCCCGCAGCTAGGATTTACAACCTCCCAACCGCGAGGATGTATACCCTCATCTGCTTCTCAGACAGCCCTCCGGGAGGCGGTCGAACAGCCCCCCGGACGGTGTCGCGGACAGCCCTTCGGGAGGACCTTCGAAACTCGAACGGTCACTCGGACAGCCCTTCGGGAGGACCTTCGAAACTCGGACGGTCACACGGACAGCCCTTCGGGAGGCACTCACGAACTAAGACCGAAACTACGATCTCTCTACAGAGTTGCACACATACGGTGTCATCTATCCGGCAGGGCTTCGCCGTCCAGAACTAGTTCCCACCGGAACCCAGACAGCCTTTCGGCTCTACGAAACTATTTCGCTGGGAGGGAGAGAGAAGCCAGATCATGCATGGCACTTGTATGTGAGAAGGGATGATTCTTTAGGCAGCCCCCTCCACCCCTATTTATAGGCCAAGCCCAAGGGTGGCTTCTCCAAGAAGCCAAGGGGGGAAATACCAAAAAGGCCCTCAAGGTGGCTTCTCCAAGAAGCCAAGCAAAAAGCACTTTCACTATTCATGACGACATTTTTCAGCGTCCGTTTGAACTGAAAATATTTATGTGGGCTCAGAACATTTCCAGTACCCACTAAAATAATTTTCAACGCGTTCCGAAACCATTTCGGTTTAGTGATTTTCATCTGCGAAAAGCAAACAAGAATGCGTTTTCACTATTCATGAAGACAATTTTTCGCGTCCACTAAATCCGAAAATATTTCTGTGGGTCTTAGAATAATTCCAGTACCCACTAAAATGATTTTGGATTCGTTCTGAAACAATTTCAGATTAGTGAATTTCATCTACGAAAAACAGCCAAAGCGGTACCGGCAGCTCCGAAACATTTTCGGTTTTTATTTCTGAAAATTCCAAAAAGTTTCCAGAATGATTCTGGCACCCTCCAAGAATTATCAGGCATGTGCCGAAACCATTTTGACTTAATGGCATACCCCGAAACAACCTTTTCGGTTTCACCGAAACTCATCCGGTGACCTCTCTCTGCGGTACAATTCCGCTGTCCGAAATTTTTTCGGTGATTTTCTCTCAGACTCCCTGTCTAGTATTCAACAGATAGATGACCCTTAAGCGTGTGACCCTATAGGTTCGGTGAAGTATAGAGATGACCTGGAACCCCTTCCGATCAATGATCAACATCGGAGCCCTGGACACCCATATTGACCCCTATACCCACACGAATGAATATTCGAGTGAACCCCCCTCCACCGTAGTCCACCTCGATAATATCGTAGCGGTGCCCCCCTCCACCATAGTCCACCTCGATAATATCGTAGCGGTGCTTAGGCGAAGCCCTGCGTCGGTAGAACATCATCATTGTCACCATGCCGTCGTGCTGACGGAACTCTCCCTCAAAGCTCGGCTGGATCGGAGTTCGAGGGACATCATCGAGCTGAACGTGTGCTGAACTCGGAGGTGTTGTACATTCGGTACTTGATCGGTCGAATCATGAAGACGTACGACTACATCAACCGCGCTGTGCTAACGCTTCCGCTTTCGGTCTACGAGGGTACGTGGACAACACTCTCCCCTCTCGTTGCTATGCATCACCATGATCTTGCGTGTGCGTAGGAAATTTTTGAAATTACTACGTTCCCCAACAGTGGCATCCGAGTCTGGTTTTATGCGTAGATGTTATATGCACGAGTAGAACACTAGTGAGTTGTGGGCGATACAAGTCATACTGCTTACCAGCATGTCATACTTTGGTTCGGCGGTATTGTTGGATGAAGCGGCCCGGACCGACATTACGCGTACGCTTACGCGAGACTGGTTCTCCCGACGTGCTTTGCACACAGGTGGCTGGCGGGTGTCAGTTTCTCCAACTTTAGTTGAACCGAGTGTGGCTACGCCCGGTCCTTGAGAAGGTTAAAACAACATTAACTTGACAAACTATCGTTGTGGTTTTGATGCGTAGGTAAGAACGGTTCTTGCTCAGCCCGTAGCAACCACGTAAAACTTGCAACAACAAAGTAGAGGACGTCTAACTTGTTTTTGCAGGGCATGTTGTGATGTGATATGGTCAAGGCATGATGCTATATTTTATTGTATGAGATGATCATGTTTTGTAACCGAGTTATCGGCAACTGGCAGGAGCCATATGGTTGTCGCTTTATTGTATGCAATGCAATCGCCCTGTAATGCTTTACTTTATCACTAAGCGGATAGCGATAGTCGTAGAAGCATAAGTTGGCGAGACGACAATGATGCTATGATGGAGATCAAGGTGTCGCGCCGATGACGATGGTGATCATGACGGTGCTTCGGAGATGGAGATCACAAGCACAAGATGATGATGGCCATATCATATCACTTATATTGATTGCATGTGATGTTTATCTTTTATGCATCTTATCTTGCTTTGATTGACGGTAGCATTATAAGATGATCTCTCACTAAATTGTCAAGGTATAAGTGTTCTCCCTGAGTATGCACCGTTGCGAAAGTTCTTGTGCTGAGACACCACGTGATGATCGGGTGTGATAGGCTCTACGTTCAAATACAACGGGTGCAAAACAGTTGCACACGCGGAATACTCAGGTTAAACTTGACGAGCCTAGCATATGCAGATATGGCCTCGGAACACTGAGACCGAAAGGTCGAGCGTGAATCATATAGTAGATATGATCAACATAGTGATGTTCACCACTGAAACTACTCCATCTCACATGATGATCGGACATGGTTTAGTTGATTTGGATCACGTGATCACTTAGAGGATTAGAGGGATGTCTATCTAAGTGGGAGTTCTTAAATAATATGATTAATTGAACTTAAATTTATCATAAACTTAGTACCTGATAGTATTTTGCTTGTCTATGTTGATTGTAGATAGATGGCCCGTTCCGTTGTTCTGTTGAATTTTAATGCGTTCCTTGAGAAAGCAAAGTTGAAAGATGATGGTAGCAATTACACGGACTGGGTCCGTAACTTTAGGATTATCCTCATTGCTGCACAGAAGAATTATGTCCTGGAAGCACCGCTAGGTGCCAGACCTGCTGCAGGAGCAACACCAGATGTTATGAACGTCTGGCAGAGCAAAGCTGATGACTACTCGATAGTTCAGTGTGCCATGCTTTACGGCTTAGAACCGGGACTTCAACGACGTTTTGAACGTCATGGAGCATATGAGATGTTCCAGGAGTTGAAGTTAATATTTCAAGCAAATGCCCGGATTGAGAGATATGAAGTCTCCAATAAGTTCTACAGCTGTAAGATGGAGGAGAATAGTTCTGTCAGTGAGCATATACTCAGAATGTCTGGGTATAACAATCACTTGATTCAACTGGGAGTTAATCTTCCGGATGATAGCGTCATTGACAGAATTCTTCAATCACTGCCACCAAGCTACAGGAGCTTCGTGATGAACTATAACATGCAAGGGATGGATAAGACGATTCCCGAGCTCTTCGCAATGCTAAAGGCCGCGGAGGTAGAAATCAAGAAGGAGCATCAAGTGTTGATGGTCAACAAGACCACCAGTTTCAAGAAAAAGGGCAAAGGGAAGAAGAAGGGGAACTTCAAGAAGAACAGCAAACAAGTTGCTGCTCAGGAGAAGAAACCCAAGTCTGGACCTAAGCCTGAGACTGAGTGCTTCTACTGCAAACAGACTGGTCACTGGAAGCGGAACTGCCCCAAGTATTTGGCGGATAAGAAGGATGGCAAGGTGAACAAAGGTATATGTGATATACATGTTATTGATGGGTACCTTACTAATGCTCGTAGTAGCACCTGGGTATTTGATACTGGTTCTGTTGCTAATATTTGCAACTCGAAACAGGGACTACTGATTAAGCGAAGATTGGCTAAGGACGAGGTGACGATGCGCGTGGGAAATGGTTCCAAAGTCGATGTGATCGCGGTCGGCACGCTACCTCTACATCTACCTTCGGGATTAGTTTTAGACCTAAATAATTGTTATTTGCCAGCGTTGAGCATGAACATTATATCTGGATCTTGTTTGATGCGAGACGGTTATTCATTTAAATCAGAGAATAATGGTTGTTCTATTTATATGAGTAATATCTTTTATGGTCATGCACTCTTGAAGAGTGGTCTATTTCTGTTGAATCTCGATAGTAGTGATACACATATTCATAATATTGAAGCCAAAAGATGCAGAGTTGATAATGATAGTGCAACTTATTTGTGGCACTGCCGTTTAGGTCATATTGGTGTAAAGCGCATAAAGAAACTCCATACCGATGGACTTTTGGAACCACTTGATTATGAATCACTTGGTACTTGCGAACCGTGCCTCATGGGCAAGATGGCTAAAACGCCGTTCTCCGGAACTATGGAGCGAGCAACAGATTTGTTGGAAATCATACATACAGATGTATGTGGTCCGATGAATGTTGAGGCTCGCGGCGGGTATCGTTATTTTCTCACCTTCACAGATGATTTAAGCAGATATGGGTATATCTACTTAATTTAACATAAGTCTGAAACATTTGAAAAGTTCAAAGAATTTCAGAGTGAAGTGGAAAATCATCGTAACAAGAAAATAAAGTTTCTACGATCTGATCGTGGAGGAGAATATTTGAGTTACGAGTTTGGTCTTCATTTGAAACAATGCGGAATAGTTTCGCAACTCACGCCACCCGGAACACCATAGCGTAATGGTGTGTCCGAACGTCATAATCGTACTTTACTAGATATGGTGCGATCTATGATGTCTCTTACTGATTTACCGCTATCATTTTGGGGTTATGCTTTAGAGACGACTGCATTCACGTTAAATAGGGCACCATCGAAATCTGTTGAGACGACGCCTTATGGACTGTGGTTTGGCAAGAAACCAAAGTTGTCGTTTCTTAAAGTTTGGGGCTGCGATGCTTATGTGAAAAAGCTTCAACCTGATAAGCTCGAACCCAAATCGGAGAAATGTGTCTTCATAGGATACCCAAAGGAAACTGTTGGGTACACCTTCTATCACAGATCTGAAGGCAAGACTTTTGTTGCTAAATTTGGATCCTTTCTAGAGAAGGAGTTTCTCTCGAAAGAAGTGAGTGGGAGGAAAGTAGAACTTGATGAGGTAACTGTACCTGCTCCCTTATTGGAAAGTAGTTCATCACAGAAATAGGTTCCTGTGACATCTACACCAATTAGTGAGGAAGTTAATGATGATGATCATGAAACTTCAGATCAAGTTGTTACTGAACCTCGTAGGTCAACCAGAGTAAGATCCGCACCAGAGTGGTATGGTAATCCTGTTCTGGAAGTTATGTTACAAGATCATGACGAACCTACGAACTATGCAGAAGCGATGGTGAGCCCAGATTCCGCAAAATGGCTTGAGGCCATGAAATCTGAGATGGGTTCCATGTATGAGAACAAAGTATGGACTTTGGTTGACTTGCCCGATGATCGGCAAGCCATTGAGAATAAATGGATCTTCAAGAAGAAGACTGACGCTGGCGGTAATGTTACTATCTATAAAGCTCGACTTGTTGCAAAAGGTTTTCGACAAGTTCAAGGGATTGACTACAATGAGACTTTCTCACCCGTAGCGATGCTTAAGTCTGTCCGAATCATGTTAGCAATTGCCGCATTTTATGATTATGAAATTTGGCAAATGGATGTCAAAACTGCATTCCTGAATGGATTTCTGGAAGAAGAGTTGTATATGATGCAACCGGAAGGTTTTGTCGATCCAAAGGGAGCTAACAAAGTGTGCAAGCTCCAGCGCTCCATTTATGGACTGGTGCAAGCCTCTCGGAGTTGGAATAAACGCTTTGATAGTGTGATCAAAGCATATGGTTTTATACAGACTTTTGGAGAAGCCTGTATTTACAAGAAAGTGAGTGGGAGCTCTGTAGCATTTCTGATATTACATGTGGATGGCATATTGCTGATTGGAAATGATATAGAATTTCTAGATAGCATAAAGGGATACTTGAATAAGAGTTTTTCAATGAAGGACCTCGGTGAAGCTGCTTATATATTGGGCATCAAGATCTATAGAGATAGATCAAGACGCTTAATTGGACTTTCACAAAGCACATACCTTGACAAAGTTTTGAAGAAGTTCAAAATAGATCAAGCAAAGAAAGGGTTCTTGCCTGTGTTACAAGGTGTGAAGTTGAGTAAGACTCAATGCCGACCACTACAGAAGATAGAGAGAACATGAAAAATGTTCCCTATGCTTCAGCCATAGGCTCTATCATGTATGCAATGCTGTGTACCAGACCTAATGTGTGCCTTGCTATAAGTTTAGCAGGGAGGTACCAAAGTAATCCAGGAGTGGATCACTAGACAGCGGTCAAGAACATCCTGAAATACCTGAAAAGGACTAAGGACATGTTTCTCGTTTATGGAGGTGACAAAGAGCTAGTCGTAAATGGTTACGTCGATGCAAGCTTTGACACTGATCCGGACGATTCTAAATCGCAAACCGAACGTATTTTGGTGGAGCTGTAAGTTGGTGCAGTTCTAAACAGAGCGTTGTGGCGGGATCTACGTGTGAAGCGGAGTACATAGCTGCTTCGGAAGAAGCAAATGAAGGAGTCTGGATGAAGGAGTTCATATCCGATCTAGGTGTCATACCTAGTGCATCGGGTCCAATGAAAATCTTTTGTCACAATACTGGTGCAATTGCCTTGGCAAAGGAATCCAGATTTCACAAGAGAACCAAGCACATCAAGAGACGCTTCAACTCCATCCAGGATCAAGTCCAGGTGGGAGACATAGAAATTTGCAAGATACACGGATCTGAATGTTGCAGACCCGTTGACTACGCCTCTTCCACGAGCAAAACATCATCAGCACCAAGGCTCCATGGGTGTTAGAATCATTACTGTGTAATCTAGATTATTGACTCTAGTGCAAGTGGGAGACTGAAGGAAATATGCCCTAGAAGCAATAATAAAGTTATTATTTATTTCCTTATATCATGATAAATGTTTTTATTCATGCTAGAATTGTATTAACTGGAAACATAATACTTGTGTGAATACATAGACAAACAGAGTGTCACTAGTATGCCTCTACTTGACTAGCTCGTTGATCAAAGATATTTATGTTTCCTAGCATTGACATGAGTTGTCATTTGATTAACGGGATCACATCATTAGGAGAATGATGTGATTGACTTGACCCATTCCGTTAGCTTAGCACTCGATCGTTTAGTATTCTGCTATTGCTTTCTTCATGACTTATACATGTTCCTATGACTATGAGATTATGCAACTCCCGTTTACCAGAGGAACACTCTGTGTGCTACCAAACGTCACAACGTAACTGGGTGATTATAAAGGTGCTCTACAGGTGTCTCCAAAGGTACTTGTTGGGTTGGCGTATTTCGAGATTAGGATTTGTCACTCTGATTGTCGGAGAGGTATATCTGGGCCCACTCGGTAATGCACATCACTATAAGCCTTGCAAGCATTGTAACTAATGAGTTAGTTGTGGGATGATGTATTACGGAACGAGTAAAGAGACTTGCCGGTAACGAGATTGAACTAGGTATTGAGATACCGACGATCGAATCTCGGGCAAGTAACATACCGATGACAAAGGGAACAACGTATGTTGTTATGCGGTTTGCCCGATAAAGATCTTCATAGAATATGTAGGAGCCCATATGAGCATCCAGGTTCCGCAATTGGTTATTGTCCGGAGACGTGTCTCGGTCATGTCTACATAGTTCTCGAACCCGTAGGGTCCGCACGCTTAAAGTTAGATGACGATCGGTATTATGAGTTTTGTGTTTTGATGTACCAAAGGTAGTTCGGAGTCCCGGATATGATCACGGACATGACGAGGAGTCTCGAAATGGTCGAGATGTAAAGATCGATATATTGGATGACTATGTTCGGACAACGGAATGGTTTCGGGGAGTGTTGGACATATACCGGAGTACCAGGGGGTTATCGGAACCCCCCGGGGAGTTTAATGGGCCAAGATGGGCCTTAGTGGAGAAGAGGAGGGGCGGCCAGGGCAGGCCGCGCGCCCCCTCCCCCTCTAGTCCGAATTGGACAAGGAGGGGGGCGGCGCCCCCCTTTCCTTCCTCTCTCCCTCCTCCTTCCCCCTTCTCCTACTCCAACTAGGAAAGGAGGGAGTCCTACTCCCGGTGGGAGTAGGACTCCTCCCTGGCGCGCCTACTCCTGGCCGGCCGCCTCTCCCCCCTTGCTCCTTTATATACGGGGGCAGGAGGGCACCTCTAGACACAACAATTGATCCCTTGGATCTCTTAGCCGTGTGCGGTGCCCCCCTCCACCATAGTCCACCTCGATAATATCTTAGCGGTGCTTAGGCGAAACCCTGCCTCGGTAGAACATCATCATCGTCACCACGCCGTCGTGCTGACGGAACTCTCCCTCAAAGCTCGGCTGGATCGGATTTCGAGGGACGTCATCGAGCTGAACGTTTGCTGAACTCGGAGGTGCCGTACGTTCGGTACTTGATCGGTCGGATCGTGAAGACGTACGACTACATCAACCGCGTTGTGCTAACGCTTCCGCTTTCGGTCTACGAGGGTACGTGGACAACACTCTCCCCTCTCGTTGCTATGCATCACCATGATCTTGCGTGCGCGTAGGAAATTTTGAAATTACTACGTTCCCCAACACTTCCAATATACCGATCTTTACGTCTCGACCATTTCGAGACTCCTCGTCATGTCCGTGATCTCATCCGGGACTCCGAACAACCTTCGGTACATCAAATCACATAAACTCATAATACCGATCATCACCGAACGTTAAGCGTGCAGACCCTACGGGTTCGAGAACTATGTAGACATGACCGAGACACGTCTCCGGTCAATAACCAGTAGTGGAACCTGGATGCTCATATTGGCTCCTACATATTCTACGAAGATCTTTATCGGTCAAACCGCATAACAACATACGTTGTTCCCTTTGTCATCAGTATGTTACTTGCCCGAGATTCGATCGTTGGTATCTCAATACCTAGCTCAATCTCGTTACCGGCAAGTCTCTTTACTTGTTCCGTAATGCATCATCCCGCAACTAACTCATTAGTCACATTGCTTGCAAGGCTTATAGCGATGTGCATTACCGAGAGGGCCCAGAGATACCTCTCCGACAATCGGAGTGACAAATCCTAATCTCGATCTATGCCAACTCAACAAGTACCATCGGAGGCACCTGTAGAGCACCTTTATAATCACCCAGTTACGTTGTGACGTTTGGTAGCACACAAAGTGTTCCTCCGGCATTCGGGAGTTGCATAATGTCATAGTCATAGAAACATGTATAAGTCATGAAGAAAGCAATAGCAACATACTAAACGATCAAGTGCTAAGCTAACGGAATGGGTCAAGTCAATCACATCATTCTCTAATGATGTGATCCCGTTAATCAAATGACAACTCATGTCTATGGCTAGGAAACTTAACCATCTTTGATTCAATGAGCTCGTCAAGTAGAGGCATACTAGTGACACTCTATTTGTCTATGTATTCACACATGTACTAAGTTTCCGGTTAATACAATTCTAGCATGAATAATAAACATTTATCATGATATAAGGAAATATAAATAACAACTTTATTATTGCCTCTAGGGCATATTTCCTTCAGTCTCCCACTTGCACTAGAGTCAATAATCTAGTTCACATCGCCATGTGATTTAACACCAATAGTTCACATCACCATGTGACCAACACTCAAAGGGTTTACTAGAGTCAGTAATCTTAATTAACATCGCCATGTGATTAACACCCAAAGAGTACTAAGGTGTGATCATGTTTTGCTTGTGAGAGAAGTTTAGTCAACGGGTCAGCCATATTCAGATCCGTAAGTATTTTGCAAATTTCTATGTCTACAATGCTCTGCATGGAGCTACTCTTAGTAATTGCTCCCACTTTTAATATGTATCCAGATTGAGACTCGGAGTCATCCGGATCGGTGTAAAAGCTTGCATCGACGTAACTCTTTACGATGAACTCTGTATCACCTCCATAACCGAGAAATATATCCTTATTCCACTAAGGATTATTTTGACCGCTGTCCAGTGATCTACTCCTAGATCACTATTGTACCCTCTTGCCAAACTCATGGTGAGGTACACAATAGGTCTGGTACACAACATAGCATACTTTATAGAACCTATGATTGAGGCATAGGGAAATGACTTTCATTCTCTTTTCTATTTTCTGCCGTGGTCGGGTTTTGAGTCTTTACTCAACTTTATACCTTGCAATACAGGCAAGAACTACTTCTTTGACTATTCCATTGAACTACTTCAAAATCTTGTCAAGGTTTATACTCATTGAAAAATCTTATCAAGCGTCTTTGATCTATCTCTATAGATCTTGATGCTCAATCTCTAAGCAGCTTCACCAAGGTCTTTCTTTGAAAAACTCCTTTCAAATACTCCTTTATGCTTTCCAGAAAATTCTACATTATTTCCGATCAACAATATGTCATACACATATATTTATCAGAAATGTTGTATTGCTCCCACTCACTTTCTTGTAAATACAGGCTTCACCGCAAGTCTGTATAAAACTATATGCTTTGATCAACTCATCAAAGCGTATATTCCAACTCCGAGAGGCTTGCACCAGTCCATAAATGGATCGCTGGAGCTTGCACATTTTGTTAGCACTTTTAGGATTGACAAAACGTTCTGGTTGCATCATATACAACTTTTCTTTAAGCAATCCATTAAGGAATGTAGTTTTGACATCTATTTGCCAGATTTCATAAAATGTGGCAATTTGCTAACATGATTCAGACAGACTTAAGCATCGCTACGAGTGAGAAAATCTCATCATAGTCAACACCTTGAACTTTGTCAAAAACCCTTTTCGACAAGTCTAGCTTTGTAGATAGTAACACAACTATCCGCGTCCGTCTTCCTCTTGAAGATCCATTTATTCTCTATTGCTTGCTGATCATCGGGCAAGTCAACCAAAGTCCATACTTTGTACTCATACATGGATCCCATCTCAGATTTCATGGCCTCAAGCCATTTCGCAGAATCTGGGCTCATCATCGCTTCCTCATAGTTCGTAGGTTCGTCATGGTCAAGTAACATGACCTCCAGAACAAGATTACCGTACCACTCTGGTGCGGATCTCACTCTGGTTTACCTACGAGGTTCGGTAGTAACTTGATCTGAAGTTACATGATCATCATCATTACTTTCCTCACTAATTGGTGTAGGAGTCACAGGAACAGATTTCTGTGATGAACTACTTTCCAATAAGGGAGCAGGTACAGTTACCTCATCAAGTTCTACTTTCCTCCCGCTCACTTCTTTCGAGAGAAACTCCTTCTATAGAAAGGATCCATTCTTAGCAACGAATGTCTTGCCTTCGGATCTGTGATAGAAGGTGTACCCATCTGTCTCCTTTGGGTATCCTATGAAGACACATTTCTCCGATTTGGGTTTGAGCTTATCAGGATGAAACTTTTTCACATAAGCATCGCAACCCCGAACTTTAAGAAATGACAACTTTGGTTTCTTGCCAGACCACAGTTCATATGGTGTCGTCTCAACGTATTTAGATGGTGCCCTATTTAACGTGAATGCAGCTGTCTCCAATGCATAACCCCAAAACGATAGTGGTAAATCGGTAAGAAACATCATAGATTGCACCATATCTAATAAAGTACGGTTACGATGTTCGGACACACCATTACGCTGTGGTGTTCCAGGTGGCATGAGTTGCGAAACTATTCCGCATTGTTTTAAATGAAGACCAAACTCGTAACTCAAATATTCTCCTCCATGATTAGATCGTAGAAACTTTATTTTCTTGTTACGATGATTTTCCACTTCACTCTGAAATTATATGAACTTTTCAAATGTTTCAGACTTATGTTTCATCAAGTAGATATACCCATATCTGCTCAAATCATCTGTGAAGGTCAGAAAATAATGATACCCGCCGCGAGCCTCAACACTCGTCGGATCGCATACATCAGTATGTTATATTTCCAACAAGTCTGTTGCTCGCTCCATTGTTCCGTAGAACGGATGATACGTCCATTTTGCATCATGCTTTTATATCGATATTTATTTCATTATGGGCTGTTATTACACGTTATGTCACAATACTTATGCCTATTCTCTCTTATTTTACAAGGTTTACATAAGGAGGGAGAATGCCGGCAGCTGGAATTCTGGGCTGGAAAAGGAGCAAATATTAGAGACCTATTCTGCACAACTCCAAAAGTCCTGAAACTCCACGAAAGTTATTTTTGGAAATAATAAAAAATATTGAGCGGAAGAAATACCTCAGGGGGGCCACCACCTGCCCACGAGGGTGGGGGGCACGCCCTACCCCCCAGGGCGCACCCCCTGCCTCGTGGGCCCCCTGTTGGCTCTCCGGTGGCCATCTTCTTCTATATGAAGTCTTTTGTCCAGGAAAAAATCAGAAGCAACCTTTCGGGACGAGACTCCGCTGCCACGAGGCGGAACCTTGGCGGAACCAATCTAGGGCTCCGGCAGAGCTGTTCTGCCCGGGACACTTCCCTCCGGGAGGGGGAAATCATCGCCATCGTCATCACCAACGCTCCTGTCATCGGGAGAGGGCAATCTCCATCAACATCTTCATCAGCACCATCTCCTCTCAAAACCCTAGTTCATCTCTTGTATCCAATTCTTGTCTCATAGTCTGGGATTGGTACTAGTAGGTTGCTAGTAGTGTTCATTACTCCTTGTAGTTGATGCTAGTTGGTTTATTTGGTGGAAGATCATATGTTCAGATCCTATATGCATATTAATATCCCTTTGATTATGAACATGAATAGGCTTTGTGAGTAGTTACGTTTGTTCCTGAGGACATGGGAGATGTCTTGCTATTAGTAGTCATGTGAATTTGGTATTCGTTCGATATTTTGATGAGATGTATGTTGTCTATCCTCTAGTGGTGTTATGTGAACGTCGACTACATAACACTTCACCATTATTTGGGCCTAGGGGAAGGCATTGGGAAGTAATAAGTAGATGATGGGTTGCTAGAGTGACAGAAGCTTAAACCCTAGTTTATGCGTTGCTTCATAAGGGGCTGATTTGGATCCATATGTTTCATGCTATGGTTAGGTTTACCTTAATACTTTTGTTGTAGTTGCGGATGCTTGCAATAGAGGTTAATCATAAGTGGGATGCTTGTTCAAGTAAGAACAGCACCCAAGCACCGGTCCACCCACATATCAAATTATCAAAGTACCGAACGCGAATCATATGAGCGTGATGAAAACTAGCTTGACGATAATTCCCATGTGTCCTCGGGAGCGCTTTTCTTTATATAAGAGTTTGTCCAGGCTTGTCCTTGGCTACAAAAAGGATTGGGCCACCTTGCTGCACTTTATTTACTTTTGTTACTTGTTGCTCGTTACAAATTATCCTATCACAAAACTATCTGTTACCACTTATTTCAGTACTTGCAGAGAATACCTTGCTGAAAACCGCTTATCATTTCCTTCTGCTCCTCGTTGGGTTCGACACTCTTACTTATCGAAAGGACTACGATAGATCCCCTATACTTGTAGGTGGAACTTGGTAAGGAAAAATTTATATAGTGTGCTGAAATTTACTGTCACTTGTTACTATGGAAAGTAATCCTCTGAGGGGCTTGTTCGGGGTATCTTCACCCCGACCAGTAGAGCAAAGAGTTGCTCCTCAACCTACTGAACCTACTGAAAATGAAAATTAAAATGAAGATGTCCACTTTGAGATTCCTTCGGGTATGCTAGAAAAACTGCTAGCTAATCCTTTTGCAGGAGATGGAACAAAGCATCCTGATGAGCACCTAATATATGTGGATGAAGTTTGTGGATTATTTAAGCTTGCAGGTGTACCCGGTGATGTTATTAAAAGGAAGGTCTTCCCTTTATCTTTGAAGGAAGATGCATCGACATGGTATAGGCTATGTGATGATACGGGATCATGGAACTACAAACGATTGAAATTGGAATTTCATCAGAAATTTTATCCTATGCATCTTGTTCATCGTGATCACAATTATATATATATAATTTTTGGCCTCGCGAAGGAGAAAGCATCGCTCAAGCTTGGGGGAGGCTTAAATCAATGTTATATTCATGCCCCAATCATGAGCTCTCAAGAGAAATAATTATTCAAAGTTTTTATGCTCGGCTTTCTGAAAACAATCGCACGATGCTCGATACTTCTTGTGCTGGCTCTTTTATGATGAAGACTATTGAATTCAAATGGAATTTATTGGGTAGAATTAAACGCAACTCTGAAGGTTGGGATCTCAACGAAGGTAAGAAGTCAGGTATGACACCTAAGTTTGATTGTGTTAAATCTTTTATGGATACCGATGTTTTTCGTAAGTTTAGCACTAAATATGGACTTGACTCCGAGATAGTAGCCTCTTTCTGTGAATCTTTTGCTGCTTATGTTGATCTCCCTAAGGAGAAGTGGTTTAAATATCATCCTCCCATAGAAGTAAAAGTAGCTGCACCTATTAAAGTTGAAGAAAAGACTATCACTTATATTGATCCTATTGTTCCTACTTCTTATGTTGAGAAACCACCTTTCCCTGTTAGAATAAAGGATCATGCTAAAGCTTCAACTGTGGTTCGTAAAAGCAATATTAGAACTTATACACCTCCTGAGCAAGTTAAAGTTGAACCTAATATTGCTATTGTTAAAGATCTCTTGGCTGATAATATTGATGGGCATGTTATTTATTTCTGCGATGAAACTGCTAGAATTGCCAAACCTTGTGCTAAAGATAAACATAGACATGTGGTAGGCATGCCCGTTATTTCTGTTAAAATAGGAGATCATTGTTACCATGGCTTGTGTGATATGGGTGCTAGTGTTAGTGCAATACCTTATGACTTATACAAAGAAATTATGCATGATATTGCACCTGCTGAGATAGAAGATATTGATGTCACAATTAAACTTGCCAATAGAGATACTATTTCACCAATGGGAATTGTTAGTGATGTTGAAGTCTTGTGCGGGAAAACTAAATATCCTGCTGATTTTCTTGTTCTTGGTTCCCCACAAGATAGCCTTTGTCCCATTATATTTGGTAGACCCTTCTTGAACACCGTTAATGCTAAGATAGACTGCGTTCTCTAAATTTAGTAGACAACACCGTGAAGAAGAATTGCCTAGTAAGGATGAAATTATTGGTCTTGCTTCTATTGCCGTACCTCCTAGTGATCCTTTAGAACAATATTTGCTAGATCATGAAAATGATACGTTTATGAATGAAAAGAGGGAAATAGATGAAGTATTCTTTAAACAGGAACCCATCCTGAAACATAATTTGCCTGTTGAAATCCTAGGTGATCCTCCTGTACCCAAGGGTGATCCCGTGTTTGAGCTAAACCCGTTATCTGATACTCTTAAATATGCTTATCTTGATGAGAAAAAGATATATCCTGTTATTATTTGTGCTAACCTTTCAGAGCATGAAGAAGAGAGATTATTGAAAACTCTGAGGAAGCACCGTGCTGCTATTGGATATACTCTTGATGCTCTTAAGGGCATTAGTCCCACTCTATGTCAACATAAAATAAATTTGGAGGAAGATGCCAAACCAGTTCGTGATCATCAACGACGGCTGAATCCTAAGATGAAGGAAGTGGTAAGAAAAGAAATACTAAAGCTCCTTGAGGCAGGTATAATTTATCCCGTTGCTGATAGTCAGTGGGTAAGTCCAGTCCATTGTGTCCCTAAGAAGGGAGGTATTACCGTCGTTCCTAATGATAAAGATGAGTTGATCCCGCAAAGAATTATTACAGGTTATAGGATGGTAATTGATTTCCGCAAATTAAATAAGGCTACTAAAAAGGATCATTACCCCTACCTTTTATCGATCAAATGCTAGAAAGATTATCCAAGCATACACATTTTTGCTTTCTAGATGGTTATTCTGGTTTCTCTCAAATACCCGTGTCAGCCAATGATCAATCAAAGACTACTTTTACTTGCCCTTTTGGTACTTTTGCTTATAGACGTATGCCTTTTGGTTTATGTAATGCACCTGCTACCTTTGAAAGATGCATGATGGCTATATTCTCTGACTTTTGTGAAAAGATTTGTGACGTTTTCATGGATGATTTCTCCGTTTATGGATCCTCTTTTGATGATTGCTTGAGCAACCTTGATCGAGTTTTGCAGAGATGTGAAGAAACTAATCTTGTCTTGAATTGGGAGAAGTGCCACTTTATGGTTAATGAAGGTATTGTCTTGGGGCATAAGGTTTCTGAAAGATGTATTGAAGTTGATAAAGCCAAGGTTGATGCTATTGAAAAGATGCCATGTCCCAAGGACATCAAAGGTATAAGAAGTTTCCTTGGTCACGCCGGTTTTTATAGGAGGTTCATTAAGGACTTCTAAAAAATTTCTCGGCCTCTGACTAATTTATTACAAAAAGATATACCATTTGTCTTTGATGATGACTGTGTAGAAGCATTTGAAATACTTAAGAAAGCATTGATCTCTGCAGCTATTGTTCAGCCACCTGATTGGAATTTACCCTTTGAAATCATGTGTGATGCTAGTGATTATGCTGTAGGTGCTGTTCTAGGGCAAAGAGTTGATAAGAAATTAAATGTTATTCAATATGCTAGTAAAACTCTAGACAATGCTCAATGAAATTATGCTACTACTGAAAAAGAATTCTTAGCAGTCGTATTTGCTTGTGATAAGTTCAGACCTTATATTGTCGATTCTAATGTAACTATTCACACTGATCATGCTGCTATTAAATATCTTATGGAAAAGAAAGATGCTAAACCTAGACTTATTAGATGGGTTCTCCTGCTACAAGAATTTGATTTGCATAATTTTGATAGAAAGGGAGCTGAGAACCCCGTTGCAGACAACTTGTCTAGGTTAGAAAATGTTCTTGATGACCCACTACCTATTGATGATATCTTTCCTGATGAACAACTAAATGTCATAAATACTTCTCGTACTGCTCCATGGTATGCTGATTATGCTAATAACATTTTTTGAATATTTTATGCTAATTACATTGTTGCTAAATTTATACCACCTAGTTTCACATACCAGCAAAAGAAAAAGTTTTTCTATGATTTGAGACATTACTTTTGGGATGACCCACATCTTTATAAAGAAGGAGTAGATGGTGTTATTAGACGTTGTGTACCTGAGCATGAACAGGAATAGATCCTACGCAAGTGTCACTCCGAGGCATATGGAGGACACCACGCTGGAGACAGAACTGCACATAAGGTATTGCAATCCGGTTTTTATTGGCCTACTCTCTTCAAGGATGTCCGTAAGTTTGTCCTGTCTTGTGATGAGTGTCAAAGAATTGGTAATATTAGTAGACATCAAGAAATGCCTATGAACTATTCACTTGTTATTGAACCATTTGATGTTTGGGGCTTTGATTATATGGGACCTTTTCCTGCCTCTAATGGATATACACATATTTTAGTTGCTGTTGATTACGTTACTAAGTGGGTAGAAGCTATTCCAACTAGTAGTGCTGATCATAACACTTCTATTTAAATGCTTAAAGAAGTTAGTTTTTTGAGGTTTGGAGTCCCTAGATATTTAATGACTGATGGTGGTTCACACTTTATTCATGGTGCTTTTCGTAAAATGCTTGCTAAGTATGACATAATCATAGAATTGCATCTCCTTATCACCCACAGTCTAGTGGTCAAGTAGAATTGAGTAATAGAGAGCTCAAATTAATGTTGCAAAAGACTGTCAATAGATCTAGAAAGAATTGGTCCAAGAAACTTGATGATGCATTATGGGCCTATAGAACTGCATATTAAAATCCTATGGGTATGTCTCCGTATAAAATGGTTTATGGTAAAGCATGTCACTTACCTCTCGAACTAGAACATAAGGCTTATTGGGCTATTAAAGAGCTCAATTATGATTTCAAACTTGCTGGTGAGAAGAGGTTATTTGATATTAGCTCACTTGATGAATGGAGAACCCAAGCTTATGAGAATGCCAAATTGTTTAAAGAAAAAGTTAAAAGATGGCATGAAAAAAGGATACAAAAGCATGAGTTTAATGTAGGTGATTATGTATTGCTATACAACTCTCATTTAAGATTTTTTGCAGGAAAACTTCTCTCTAAATGGGAAGGTCCTTACGTTATCGAGGAGGTCTATCATTCCGGTGCCATAAAAATCAACAACTTCGAAGGCACAAATCCGAAGGTGGTGAACGGTCAAAGAATCAAACATTATATCTCAGCTAATCCCATAAATCTTGAAACCAATGTTATTGAAACCGTAACCCCGGAGGAATATATAAGGGACACTTTCCGGAACGTTTCAAACTCCGAAAAGGAATAGGTATGTGGTACGGTAAGTAAACCGACTCCAAAACAGTTTTTATGGCAATATTTCTCCGTTTTGGAATATTTAGAAAAATAGAAAAATAAGAAGCAGTCCGGGAAGGACACGAGGCCTCCACGAGGGTGGAGGGCGCGCCCTACCCTACTGGGCGCGCCCCCTACCTCGTGGGCACCTTGTGTGCTCTCCGGACTCCGTTTTCTTGCATGTTACGTATTTTGGTCGGTAAAAATTCATTATATAATCTCCCGAAGGTTTTGACTCCTGTATCACGCAAATATTCTCTGTTCTTGTTTCGAGCTGTCCTGCTGCAGATTAGAGC
This sequence comes from Aegilops tauschii subsp. strangulata, assembly GCF_002575655.3. Lineage (NCBI taxonomy): Eukaryota > Viridiplantae > Streptophyta > Magnoliopsida > Poales > Poaceae > Aegilops > Aegilops tauschii. Next base: position 29,559,653 of record NC_053041.3, on the reverse strand, counting down.
AACATGTCGTCCCAGGATTCGGAACGAGAAAGCTATGTGGATGATTACCTTGCAGATCCTAAGGTCTATGGAGATGTGGAGCATTGTGGTTGGACTACGGAGGAAGAAGAGGACTATGAACCCAAGAGGAAGGAGGAGACGAGCTCAGATGAAGATGAAGCCCCATTACCTCAACCTGGGGACATGCATGTGGAGTTCAAAAAGTCAAGCCTCCCGGATAGAGCATAGAAACCTAAGATCGAGTTTATCCCTTTTCGTCTCTTGCAGGAAAACAAGCAGGAATTATGCAAAAAGATATTAATCCTGGAGCAGGAGATTGATGACTTGAGGGATCAAAATTCTGTCCTCAAGCGCAAATTAAGGAAGAAGCCTACGCCATCAACAACAACTCCACCTTCATCACCGAAAAAGGAGACATAATCACATGGGTATGGGCACTCCCCTTGGCAACTGCCAAGCTTGGGGGAGGTGCCCCGATATCGCATCACCATCACACTCCTATCTTTACCGTTTTTCTTAGTTCGATCCTATTAGTAGTATCTTGATTTAGTAGAATAAAGTTTTGGCATGATCTAGTTTTGAGTTTTGCTTTATGATCTCTCTATGTAATCGAGTCCGTGAGCTATATATAATAAAGATTAGTGTTGAGTCAAGGGCTTGATTTTCTTGCTATGATCTTGAGTGAATAAAAGAAAAGAGAAAAATAATAAAAAGAAATAAAGAGATCATATTGATCTTATAGAGGGTAATGACTTCACATAGAAAGAGTATGATGATTAAAAATTGTTGAGAGTTGGCAAACATAGCTTTGGTCATCGTTGCAATTAATAGGAAGTAATAAGGAAAGAGAGGTTTCACATATAAATATACTATCTTGGACATCTTTTATGACTGGGAGCACTCATTAAAATATGACAAGCTAAAGAGTTGATGTTGGACAAGGAAGACAACGTAATGAGTTATGTTTTCTTATATCTGAGATAAAGTATATTGTCATGGATCATCCAACATGTTGAGCTTGCCTTTCCCCCTCATGCTAGCCAAATTCTTTGCACCAAGTAGAGATACTACTTGTGCTTCCAAAACCCTTAAACTAGTTTTTGCCATGAGAGTCCACCATACCTACCTATGGATTGAGTAAGATCCTTCAAGTAAGTTGTCATCGGTGCAAGCAATAAAAATTGCTCTCTAAATATGTATGATTGATTGGTGTGGAGGAAATAAGCTTTATACGATCTTGTGGTGTGGAAGAAATAAAAGTGACGGACTGCATAATAAAGGTTCATATCACAAGGGGCAACATAAAGTGACGTTCTTTCGCATTGAGATTTTGTGCATCCAACCATAAAACCGCATGGCAACCTCTTCGAAGGGCCTATCTTTTATTATTATCATCCACCTTATGCAAGAGTCATGGTGATCTTCACCTTTCCTTTTTATATTTTATCCTTTGGCAAGCACAGGGTGTTGGAAAGATCCTGATAGATATATCTAATTGGATGTAAGTCAGCATGAGTTATTATTGTTGACATTACCCTTGAGGTAAAAGGTTGGGAGGCAAAACTATAAGCCCCTATCTTTCTCTGTGTCTGATTAAAACTCCGTAACCACAAGTATTGCGTGAGTGTTAGCAATTATGAAAGACTAGAAAGCTCTGACATAGACTCTTTCTGATATTATGATAAATTGCAATTACCTCAATGACTGAGATTATAGTTTGTTGGTTCTCAATAAAGTTCCTGATTCATACTTTTGCATTGTGAATAGATTATTACTTGAGCATAAGAAATCATATGACAATTGTTGGGGAACGTAGCAGAAATTCAAAATTTTCTACGCATCACCAAGATCAATCAATGGAGTAATCTAGCAACGAGGGGAAGGGGAGTGCATCTACATACCATTGTAGATCGCGATACGGAAGCGTTGCAAGAACGCCTATGAAGGAGTCGTACTCGTAGCGATTCAGATCGCGGTTGATTCCGATCTAAGCACCGAAGAACGGTGCCTCCGCGTTCAACACACGTGCAGCCCGGGAATGTCTCCCACGCCTTGATCCAGCAAGGAGAGAGGGAGAGGTTGGGGAAGACTCTGTCCAGCAGCAGCACGACGGCGTGGTGGTGATGGAGGAGTGTGGCAATCCTGCAGGGGTTCGCCAAGCACCGCGGGAGAGGAGGAGGAAGAGGGGTAGGGCTGCGCCATGAGGGAGATGTGTTCTCGTGTGTTTGCAGCCCCAAATACCTCAAGTATATATAAGGGAAGGGGAGGGGATGCGCCCCCATCTAGGGTTCCCTCCCCAGGGGTGGCGGCAGCCCCCAAACCCATCTAGGGTGCGGCCAAGGGAAAGGAGAGGGGGGGCGCCACTAGGGTGGGCCTTAAGGCCCATCTGGACCTAGGGTTTGCCCCCTCCCACTCTCCCTGCGCCTTGGGCCTTGGTGGGGGGGGCGCACCAGCCCACCTGGAGCTGGTCCCCTCCCACACTTGGCCCACGCAGCCTTCTGGGGCTGGTGGCCCCACCTGGTGGACCCCCGGGACCCTCCCGGTGGTCCCGGTACATTACCGATAGCACCCGAAACTTTTCCGGTGATCAAAACAGGACTTCCCATATATAAATCTTTACCTCCGGACCATTCTGGAACTCCTCGTGATGTCCGGGATCTCATCCGGGACTCCGAACAACATTCGGTAACCACGTATATCTATTCCCTATAACCCTAGTATCATCGAACCTTAAGTGTGTAGACCCTACGGGTTCGGGAAGCATGCAGACATGACCGAGACATTCTCCGGTCAATAACCAATAGAGGGATCGGGATACCCATGTTGGCTCCCACATGTTCCACGATGATCTCACCGGATGAACCACGATGTCGGGGATTCAATCAATCCCGTATACAATTCCCTTTGTCTATCGGTATGTTACTTGCCCGAGATTCGATCGTCGGTATCCTGATACCTTGTTCAATCTCGTTACCGGCAAGTCTCTTTACTCGTTCCGTAACTCACATCATCCCGTGATCAACTCCTTGGTCACATTGTGCACATTATGATGATGTCCTACCGAGTGGGCCCAGAGATACCTCTCCGTTTACACGGAGTGACAAATCCCAGTCTCGATTCGTGCCAACCCAACAGACACTTTCGGAGATACCTGTAGTGCACCTTTATAGCCACCCAGTTACGTTGTGACGTTTGGTACACCCAAAGCATTCCTACGGTATCCGGGAGTTGCACAATCTCATGGTCTAAGGAAATGATACTTGACATTAGAAAAGCTCTGAGCAAACGAACTACACGATCTTGTGCTAGGCTTAGGATTGGGTCTTGTCCATCACATCATTCTCCTAATGATGTGATCCCGTTCAACGACATCCAATGTCCATGGTCAGGAAACCGTAACCATCTATTGATCAACGAGCTAGTCAACTAGAGGCTTACTAGGGACATGGTGTTGTCTATGTATCCACACATGTATCTGAGTTTCCTATCAATACAATTCTAGCATGGATAATAAACGATTATCATGAACAAGGAAATATAATAATAACCAATTTATTATTGCCTCTAGGGCATATTTCCAACAGTCTCCCGCTTGCACTAGAGTCAATAATGTAGTTCACATCACCATGTGCTTAACACTCACAGGTCACATCACCATGTGACCAACATCTAAAGAGTTTACTAGAGTCAACAATCTAGTTCACATCACTATGTGATTAACACTCAATGAGTTCTGGTTTGATCATGTTATGCTTGTGAGAGATGTTATTAGTCAACGGGTCTGAACCTTTCAGATCCGTGCGTGCTTTACGAATATTATGTCATCTTGTGGATGCTACCACGCGCTACTTGGAGCCATTTCAAGTATCTGCTCTACTATACGAATCCGGTTTACTACTCAGAGTCATCCGGATTAGTGTCAAAGTTCGCATCGACGTAACCCTTTACGACGAACTCCTTTTCACCTCCATAATCGAGAAAATCCTTAGTCCACTAGATACTAAGGATAAGTTCGACCGCTGTCATGTGATCCATTCCCGGATCACTATTGTACCCCTTGACCAACTCATGGCAAGGCACACTTCATGTGTGGTACACAGCATAGCATACTGTAGAGCCTACGCCTAAAGCATAGGGGACGACCTTCGTCCTTTCTCTCTCTTCTGCTGTGGTCAGGTCTTGAGTCTTACTCAATACTCACACCTTGTAACACAGCCAAGAACTCCTTCTTTGCTAATCTATTTTGAACTCTTTCAAAATCATGTCAAGGTGTGCGTTCTTTGAAAGTATCATCGGGCGTCTTGATCTATCTCTATAGATCTTGATGCCCAATATGTAAGCAGCTTTATCCAGGTCTTCCTTTGAAAAACTCCTTTCAAACAACCCTTTATGCTTTCCAGAAATTTTACATCATTTCGGATCAACAATATGTCATTCACATATACTTATCAGAAATGTTGTAGCGCTCCCACTCACTTTATTGTAAATACAAGTTTCTAACAAACTTTGTATAAACCCCAAAACTTTGATCACTCCATCAAAGCGTATATTCTGACTCCGAGATGCTTGCTCTAGTCCATGGAAGGATCGCTGGAGCTAGCATACCTTTTAGCATCCTTAGGATCGACAAAACCTTTCTGATTGTATCACATACAACCTTTCCTTACGAAAACTGGTAAGGAAACTTGTTTTGAGATCCATCTGCCAGATTTCATAAATGCAGCTAATGCTAACATGATTCCGACGGACTTAAGCATCGCTACGGATGAGAAAATCTCATCGTAGTCAACTCCTTGAACTTGTGGAAATACTCTTTGCCACAAGTCGAGCTTCATAGACGGTAACATTACCGTCCATGTCCGTCTTCTTCTTAAAGATCCATTTACCTTAACAGCCTGACGACCATCAAGTAGTTCTCTCAAAGTCTATACTTTGTTTTCATACATGGATCCTCTCGGATTTTATGGCCTCGAGCCATACGTCGGAATCTGGGCCCACCATCGCTTCTCCATAGCTCGTAGGTTCATTGTTGTCTAGCAACATGACTTCCAAGATAGGATTACGCACCACTCTGGAGTAGTTTGCATCCTTGTCGTCCTACGAGGTTTGGTAGTGACTTGATCCGAAGTTTCATGATCACTATCATAAGCTTCCACTTCAATTGGTGTAGGTGCCACAGGAACAACTTCATGTGCCCTGCTATACACTAGTTGAAGTCATGGTTCAATAACCTCATCAAGTCTCCACCATCCTCCCACTCAATTCTTTCGAGAGAAACTTTTCCTCGAGAAAGGACTCGTTTCTAGAAGCAATTACTTTTGCTTCCAGATCTAAAATAGGAGGTATACCCAACTGTTTTGGGTATTCTATGAAGATGCATTTATCCGCTTTGGGTTCGAGCTTATTAGCCTGAAACTTTTTCACATAAGCATCGCAGCCCCAAACTTTTAAGAAACGACAACTTAGGTTTCTCTAAACGGGGTCGTCTCAACGGAATTGCGTGGTGCCCTATTTAAAGTGAATGCGGTTGTCTCTAATGCCTAACCCATGAACGATAGTGGTAATTCGATAAGAGACATCATGGTATGCACCATATCCAATAGGGTGCAATATGATGTTCGGACACACCATCACACTATGGTGTTCCAGGCGGTATTAATTGTGAAACACTTTCCACAATGTCTTAATTGTGTGCCAAACTCGTAACTCAGATACTCATCTCTATGATCATATCACAGACATTTTATCCTCTTGTCACGACGATCTTCAACTTCACTCTGAAATTACTTGAACCTTTCAATAATTCAGACTTGTGTTTCATCAAGTAAATACACTCAGCATCTACTCAAATCATCTGTGAAGTAAGAACATAACGATATCCACTGCATGCCTCAGCACTCATTGGACTGCATACATCAAAATGTATTACTTCCAATAAGTTGCTCTCTTGTTCCATCTTACTGAAAACGAGGCCTTTCAGTCATCTTGCCCATGTGGTATGATTTGCATGTCTCAAGTGATTCAAAATCAAGTGAGTCCAAACGATCCATCTGCATGGAGTTTCTTCATGCATATATACCAATAGACATGGTTCGCATGTCTCAATCTTTTCAAAAACGAGTGAGTCCAAAGATCCATCTACATGGAGCTTCTTCATGCGTTCTATACCAATATGACTCAAATGGTAGTGCCACAAGTATGTGGTACTATCATCACTATTTTATATCTTTTGTCACGAACATGTGTATCACTGCGATCGAGATTCATTTTAGGTGCAAGACCATTGAAGGTATTATTCAAATAAACAGAGTAACCATTATTCTCCTTAAATGAATAACCGTATTGCGATAAACATAATCCAATCATGTTTATGCTCAACGCAAACACCAAATAACAATTATTTAGGTTTAACACCAATCTCGCCGGTAGAGGGAGCATGCGATGCTTGATCACATCAACCTTGGAAACACTTCCAACACATATCGTCATCTCACCTTTAGCTAGTCTCCGTTTATTCCGCAGCTTTTATTTCGAGTTACTAACACTTAGCAACCGAACCGGTATCTAATACCCTGGTGCTGCTAGGAGTACTAGTAAAGTACACATTCATATAATGTATATCCAATATACTTCTGTCGACCTTGCCTGCCTTCTCATCTACCAAGTATCTAGGGTAGTTCCGCTTCAGTCACTGTTCCCCTCATTACAGAAGCACTTAGTCTCGGGTTTGGGTTCAACCTTGGGTTTCTTTCACTAGAGCAGCAACAGATTTGCCGTTTCATGAAGTATCCGTTCTTGCCCTTGCCCTTCTAGAAACTAGTGGTTTTACTAACCATCAACAATTGATGCTCCTTCTTGATTTCTACTTTCGCGGTGTCAAACATCGCGAGTTGCTCAAGGAACATCATATCTATCCCTGATATGTTATAGTTCATCACGAAGCTCTAATAGCTTGGTGGCAGTGACTATGGAGAACCATCACTATCTCATCTGGAAGATTAACTCCCACTCGATTCAAGTGATTGTGGTACTCAGACAATCTGAGCACATGCTCAACGATTGAGCTTTTCTCCCTTCGTTTGCAGGCTTAAGAAACTTGTCAGGGGTCTCATACCTCTTGACGTGGGCACTAGTCTGAAATCCCAATTTCAGTCTTCGGAACATCTCATATGTTCTGCGACGTTTCAAAACGTCTTTGGTGCCACAATTCTAAACCGTTAGCATTACGCACTGAACTATCACGTAGTCATCAAAACGTGTATGTCAGATGTTTCGCAACATCTACAGACGACGCTGAGGTTTAGCACACCGAGCGGTGCATTAAGGACATAAGCCTTCTGTGCAGCAATGAGGACAATCCTCAGTTTACGGACCCAATCCGCATAATTGCTACTATCAACTTTCAACTAAATTTTCTCTAGGAACATATCTTAAACAGTAGAACTAAAGCGCAAGCTATGACATAATTTGCAAAGACCTTTTGACTATGTTCATGATAATGAAGTTCATCTGATTATTGAACTCCCACTCAGATAGACATCCCTCTAGTCATCTAAGTGATACATGATCCGAGTCAAACTAGGCCGTGTCCGATCATCACGTGAGACGGACTAGTCATCATCGGTGAACATCTCCATGTTGATCGCATCTACTATACGACTCATGTTCGACCTTTCGGTCTCTTGTGTTCCGAGGCCATGTCTGTACATGCTAGGCTCGTCAAGTCAACCTAAGTGTTTCGCATGTGTTCCGAGGCCATGTCTGTACATGCTAGGCTCGTCAACACCAGTTGTATTCGAACGTTAAAATCTATCACACCCGATCATCACGTGGTGCTTCGAAACAACGAACCTTCGCAACGGTGCACAGTTAGGGGGAACACGTCTCTTGAAATTTTAGTGAGGGATCATCTTACTTACTACCGTCGTTCTAAGCAAATAAGATGCAAAACATGATAAACATCACATGCAATCAAATAGTGACATGATATGGCCAATATCATTTTGCTCCTTTGATCTCCATCTTCGGGGCACCATGATCATCTTTGTCACCGGCATGACACCATGATCTCCATCATCATGATCTCCATCATTGTGTCTTCATGAAGTTGTCACGCCAACGATTACTTCTACTTCTACGGCTAACGCGCTTAGCAATAAAGTAAAGTAATTTACATGGCGTTATTCAATGACACGCAGGTCATACAAAAAATAAAGACAACTCCTATGGCTCCTGCCGGTTGTCATACTCATCGACATGCAAGTCGTGATTCCTATTACAAGAATATGATCAATCTCATACATCACATATATCATTCATCACATCTTCTGGCCATATCACATCACATAGCACATGCTGCAAAAACAAGTTAGACGTCCTCTAATTGTTGTTGCAAGTTTTTACGTGGCTTGTATAGGTTTCTAGCAAGAACATTTCTTACCTACGTAAAACCACAACGTGATATGCCAATTTCTATTTACCCTTCATAAGGACCCTTTTCATCGAATCCGTTCCGACTAAAGTGGGAGAGACAGACACCCGCTAGCCACCTTATGCAACTAGTGCCTGTCAGTCGGTGGAACCTGTCTCACGTAAGCGTACGTGTAAGGTCGGTCCGGGCCGCTTCATCCCACAATGCCGCCGAAACAAGATAAGACTAGTAGCGGCAAGAAGAATTGGCAACATCTACGCCCACAACTGCTTTGTGTTCTACTCGTGCATAGAAACTACGCATAGACCTAGCTCATGATGCCACTGTTGGGGAACGTAGCAGAAATTCAAAATTTTCTACGCATCACCAAGATCAATCTATGGAGTAATCTAGCAACGAGGGGAAGGGGAGTGCATCTACATACCATTGTAGATCGCGATACGGAAGCGTTGCAAGAACGCGGATGAAGGAGTCGTACTCGTAGCGATTCAGATCGCGGTTGATTCCGATCTAAGCACCGAAGAACGGTGCCTCCGCGTTCAACACACGTGCAGCCCGGTGACGTCTCCCACGCCTTGATCCAGCAAGGAGAGAGGGAGAGGTTGGGGAAGACTCTGTCCAGCAGCAGCACGACGGCGTGGTGGTGATGGAGGAGTGTGGCAATCCTGCAGGGGTTCGCCAAGCACCGCGGGAGAGGAGGAGGAAGAGGGGTAGGGCTGCACCATGAGGGAGATGTGTTCTCGTGTGTTTGCAGCCCCAAATACCTCAAGTATATATAGGGGAAGGGGATGGGCTGCGCCCCCCATCTAGGGTTCCCTCCCCAGGGGTGGCGGCAGCCCCCAAACCCATCTAGGGTGCGGCCAAGGGAAAGGAGAGGGGGGGCGCCACTAGGGTGGGCCTTAAGGCCCATCTGGACCTAGGGCTTGCCCCCTCCCACTCTCCCTGCGCCTTGGGCCTTGGTGGGGGGGGGGCGCACCAGCCCACCTGGAGCTGGTCCCCTCCCACACTTGGCCCACGCAGCCTTCTGGGGCTGGTGGCCCCACCTGGTGGACCCCCGGGACCCTCCCGGTGGTCCCGGTACATTACCGATAGCACCCGAAACTTTTCCGGTGATCAAAACAGGACTTCCCATATATAAATCTTTACCTCCGGACCATTCCGGAACTCCTCGTGACGTCCGGGATCTCATCCGGGACTCCGAACAACATTCGGTAACCACGTATATCTATTCCCTATAACCCTAGCGTCATCGAACCTTAAGTGTGTAGACCCTACGGGTTCGGGAACCATGCAGACATGACCGAGACGTTCTCCGGTCAATAACCAACAGCGGGATCTGGATACCCATGTTGGCTCCCATATGTTCCACGATGATCTCATCGGATGAACCACGATGTTGGGGATTCAATCAATCCCGTATACAATTCCCTTTGTCTATCGGTATGTTACTTGCCCGAGATTCGATCGTCGGTACCCCGATACCTTGTTCAATCTCGTTACCGGCAAGTCTCTTTACTCGTTCCGTAACTCACATCATCCCGTGATCAACTCCTTGGTCACATTGTGCACATTATGATGATGTCCTACCGAGTGGGCCCAGAGATACCTCTCCGTTTACACGGAGTGACAAATCCCAGTCTCGATTCGTGCCAACCCAACAGACACTTTCGGAGATACCTGTAGTGCACCTTTATAGCCACCCAGTTACGTTGTGACGTTTGGTACACCCAAAGCATTCCTACGGTATCCGGGAGTTGCACAATCTCATGGTCTAAGGAAATGATACTTGACATTAGAAAAGCTCTGAGCAAACGAACTACACGATCTTGTGCTAGGCTTAGGATTGGGTCTTGTCCATCACATCATTCTCCTAATGATGTGATCCCGTTATCAACGACATCCAATGTCCGTGGTCAGGAAACCGTAACCATCTATTGATCAACGAGCTAGTCAACTAGAGGCTTACTAGGGACATGGTGTTGTCTATGTATCCACACATGTATCTGAGTTTCCTATCAATACAATTCTAGCATGGATAATAAACGATTATCATGAACAAGGAAATATAACAATAACCAATTTATTATTGCCTCTAGGGCATATTTCCAACAACAATATCCTTCTATGTTGCTGTTATGAGGATAATCATGATGCCCTCATGTCCGTATTTTATTTTCTCGACACCTCTACCTCTAAACATGTGGACATATTTATCGTTATCGGCTTCCGCTTGAGGACAAGCGAGGTGTAAGCTTGGGGGAGTTGATACGTCCATTTTGCATCATGCTTTTATATCGATATTTATTGCATTATGGGCTGTTATTACACGTTATGTCACAATACTTATGCCTATTCTCTCTTATTTTACAAGGTTTACATAAGGAGGGAGAATGCCAGCAGCTGGAATTATGGGCTGGAAAAGGAGCAAATATTAGAGACCTATTATGCACAACTCCAAAAGTCCTGAAACTCCACGAAAGTTATTTTTGGAAATAATAAAAATATTGAGCGGAAGAAATACGTCAGGGGGCCACCACCTGCGCACGAGGGTGGGGGGCACGCCCTACCCCCCAGGGCGCGCCCCCCTGCCTCGTGGGCCCCCTGTTGGCTCTCCGGTGGCCATCTTCTTCTATATGAAGTCTTTTGTCCAGGAAAAAATCAGAAGCAACCTTTCGGGACGAGACTCCGCTGCCACGAGGCGGAACCTTGGCGGAACCAATCTAGGGCTCCGGCAGAGCTGTTCTGCCCGGGACACTTCCCTCCGGGAGGGGGAAATCATCGCCATCGTCATCACCAACCCTCCTCTCATCGGGAGAGGGTAATCTCCATCAACATCTTCATCAGCACCATCTCCTCTCAAAACCCTAGTTCATCTCTTGTATCCAATTCTTGTCTCATAGTCTGGGATTGGTACTAGTAGGTTGCTAGTAGTGTTCATTACTCCTTGTAGTTGATGCTAGTTGGTTTATTTGGTGGAAGATCATATGTTCAGATCCTATATGCATATTAATATCGCTTTGATTATGAACATGAATATGCTTTGTGAGTAGTTACGTTTGTTCCTGAGGACATGGGAGAAGTCTTGCTATTAGTAGTCATGTGAATTTGGTATTCGTTCGATATTTTGATGAGATGCATGTTGTCTATCCTCTAGTTGTGTTATGTGAACGTCGACTACATAACACTTCACCATTATTTGGGCCTAGGGGAAGGCATTGGGAAGTAATAAGTAGATGATGGGTTGCTAGAGTGACAGAAGCTTAAACCCTAGTTTATGCGTTGCTTCGTAAGGGGCTGATTTGGATCCATATGTTTCATGCTATGGTTAGGTTTAACTTAATACTTTTGTTGTAGTTGCGGATGCTTGCAATAGAGGTTAATCATAAGTGGGATGCTTGTTCAAGTAAGAACAGCACCCAAGCACCGGTCCACCCACATATCAAATTATCAAAATACCGAACGTGAATCATATGAACGTGATGAAAACTAGCTTGACGATAATTCCCATGTGTCCTCGGGAGCGCTTTTCTTTATGTAAGAGTTTGTCCAGGCTTGTCCTTTGCTACAAAAAGGATTGGGCCACCTTGCTGCACTTTATTTACTTTTGTTACTTGTTGCTCGTTACAAATTATCCTATCACAAAACTATCTATTACCACTTATTTCAGTACTTGCAGAGAATACCTTGCTGAAAACCGCTTATCATTTTCTTCTGCTCCTCGTTGGGTTCGACACTCTTACTTATCGAAAGGACTATGATAGATCCCCTATACTTGTGGGTCATCAACGGTGTCTTAGTCATCTTGCCCATGAGGCTTGGTTCGCAAGCATCAACTGATTCATAATCAAGTGATTTCAAAAGCCCATCAGCATGGATTTTCATCATGCGCTTTACACCAATATGACCTAAATGGCAGTGCCACAAATAAGTTGCACTATCATTATTAACTTTGCATCTTTTGGCTTCAATATTATGAATATGTGTATCACTACGATCGAGATTCAATAAACCATTCACCTTGGGTGTATGACCATTGAAGGTTTTATTCATGTATACAGAACAACAATTATTCTCTGACTTTAAATGAATAACCGTATTGCTATAAACATGATCAAATCATATTCATGCTTAACTCAAACACCAAATAACACTTATTTAGGTTCAACACTAATCCCGAAAGTATAGGGAGTGTGCGATGATGATCATATCAATCTTGGAACTACTTCCAACACACATCGTCACCTCGCCCTTAACTAGTTTATGTTCATTCTGCAACTCCCGTTTCGAGTTACTAATTTTAGCAACTGAGCTAGTATCAAATACCGAGGGGTTGCTATAAACACTAGTAAAGTACACATGAATAACATGTATATGAAATATACCTTTGTTTACTTTGCCATCCTTCTTATCCGCCAAATACTTGGGGTAGTTCTGCTTCCAGTGACCAGTCCCTTTGCAGTAGAAGCACTTAGTCTCAGGCTTAGGTCCAGACTTGGGCTTCTTCACTTGAGCAGCAACTTGCTTGCCATTCTTCTTGAAGTTCCCCTTCTTCCCTTTTCCCTTTTCTTGAAACTAGTGGTCTTGTCAACCATCAACACTTGATGCCTTTCTTGATTTCTACCTTCGTCGATTTCAGCATCACGAAGAGCTTGGGAATCGTTTCCGTTATCCCTTGCATATTATAGTTCATCACGAAGTTCTAGTAACTTGGTGATAGTGACTAGAGAACTCTGTCAATCACTATCTTATCTGGAAGATTAACTCCCACTTGATTCAAGTGATTGTAGTACTCAGACATTCTGAGCACATGCTCACTGGCTGAGCAATTCTCCTCCATCTTGTAGGCAAAGTACTTGTCAAAGGTCTCATACCTTTCGACATGGGCATGAGTCTGAAATACCAATTTCAACTCTTGGAACATGTCATATGCTCCGTGGCGTTCAAAACGTCTTTGAAGCCCCGATTCTAAGCCGTAAAGTATGGTGCACTAAACTATCAAGTAGTCATCATATCGAGCTTGCCAAACATTCATAACGTCTGCATCTGCTCCTGCAATCGGTCTGTCACCTAGCGGTGCATCAAGGACATAATTCTTCTGTGCAGCAATGGGGATAATCCACAGATCACAGATCCAATCCGCATCATTGCTACTAACATCTTTCAACTTAGTTTTCTCTAGGAACATAACAAAAATGAAACAGGGGAGCTAAACGCGAGCTATTGATCTACAACATACATATGCTAATACTACCAGGACTAAGTTCATGATAAATTTAAAGTTCAATTAATCATATTACTTAAGAACTCCCACTTAGATAGACATCCCTCTAGTCATCTAAATGATCACGTGATCCAAATCAACTAAACCATGTCCGATCATCACGTGAGATGGAGTAGTTTTCAATGGTGAACATCACTATGTTGATCATATCTACTATATGATTCACGCTCGACCTTTCGGTCTCCTGTGTTCCGAGGCCATATCTGCATATGCTAGGCTCGTCAAGTTTAACCCGAGTATTTCTGCGTGTGCAAAACTGGCTTGCACCCATTGTATGTGAACGTAGAGCTTATCACACCCGATCATCACGTGGTGTCTCGGCATGAAGAACTGTCGCAACGGTGCATACTCAGGGAGAACACTTATACCTTGAAATTTTAGTAAGGGATCATCTAATAAAGCTACCGCCGAACTAAGCAAAATAAGATGTATAAAAGATAAACATCACATGCAATCAAAATATGTGACATGATATGGCCATGATCATAGTGCGCCTTTGATCTCCATCTCCAAAGTACCGTCATGATCTCTATTGTTACCGGCATGACACCATGATCTCCATCATCTTGATATCTATCAACGTGTCGTCACATGATCGTCTCACCAACTATTGCTCTTGTAACTATTGCTATCGCATAGCGATAAAGTAAAGCTATTATTTGGCATTTGCATCTTATGCAATAAAGAGACAACCATAAGGCTTCTGCCAGTTGCCGATAACTTCAACAAAACATGATCATCTTATACAACAACTTATATCTCATCACGTCTTGACCATATCACATCATAACCTGCCCTGCACAAACAAGTTAGACGTCCTCTACTTTGTTGTTGCAAGTTTTACGTGGCTGCTACGGGTGAGCAAGAACCGTTCTTACCTACATATCAAAACAACAACGATAGTTCGTCAAGTTAGTGCTGTTTTAACCTTCAATAAGGACCGGGCGTAGTCACACTCGGTTCAACTAAAGTTGGAGAAACTGACACCCTCCAGCCACCGATGTGCGAAGCACGTCGGTAGAACCAGTCTCGCGTAAGCGTACGCGTAATGTCGGTCTGGGCCGCTTCATCCAACAATACCGCCGAACCAAAGTATGACATGCTGGTAAGCAGTATGACTTGTATCGCCCACAACTCACTTGTGTTCTACTCCTGCATATAACATCTACGCATAAACCTGGCTCGGATGCCACCGTTGGGGAACGTAGTAATTTCAAATATTTTCCTACGCACACGCAAGATCATGGTGATGCATAGCAACGAGAGGGGAGAGTGTCTTCCACGTACCCTCGTAGACCGTTAAGTGGAAGCATTATGACAACGCGGTTGATGTAGTCGTACGTCTTCACGATCGACCGATCCTCAGTACCGAACGTACGGCACCTCCGCGTTCAGCACACGTTCAGCTCAGTGACGTCCCGCGAACTCACGATCCAGTAGAGCTCGAGGGAGAGTTTCGTCAGCATGATGGCGTGATGACGATGTTGATGAAGCTACCAACGCAGGGCTTCGCCTAAGCACCGCTACGATATGACCGTGGTGAATTACTAGGGGGCACCGCACACGGTTGGGAGAGATCAATGATCAACTTGTGTGTCCTAGGGTGCCCCCTGCCCCTGTATATAAAGGAGCAAGGGGAGAGGCGGCCGGCCAAGGAGGAGGGCGCGCCAAGGGGGGAGTCTTACTCCCACCCGGAGTAGGACTCCTCCTTTCCTAGTAGGAGTAGGAGAAGGGGGAAGGAGGAGGTGGAGAGAAGGAAGGAGAGGGGGGCCGCCGCCCCCTTCCCTTGTCCAATTCGGACTGGGGCAAGGGGGGCCGCGCGCCACCTCCTGGCTGCCCTCTCTCTTCTCCACTAAGGCCCAACAGGCCCATTACATGCCCCGGGGGGTTCCGGTAACCCCCCGGTACTCCGGTAAAATCCCGATTTCAACCGGAACTCTTCCGATGTCCAAATATAGGCTTCCAATATATCGATCTTTACGTCTCGACCATTTCGAGACTCCTCGTCATGTCCGTGATCTCATCCGGGACTCCGAACAACCTTCGGACATTAAATCACATAAACTCATAATACCGATCGTCACCAAACGTTAAGCGCGCAGACCCTACGGGTTCGAGAACTATGTAGACATGCCGAGACACGTCTCCGGTCAATAACCAATAGCGGAACCTGGATGCTCATATTGGCTCCTACATATTCTATGAAGATCTTTATCGGTCAAACCGCATAACAACATACGTTGTTTCCTTTGTCATCGGTATGTTACTTGCCCGAGATTCGATCGTTGGTATCTCAATACCTAGCTCAATCTCGTTACCGGCAAGTCTCTTTACTCGTTCCGTAATGCATCGTCCCGCAACAAACTCATTAGTCACATTGCTTGCAAGGCTTATAGTGATGTGCATTACCGAGAGGGCACACAGATACCTCTCCTACAATCGGAGTGACAAATCCTAATCTCGATCTATGCCAACTCAACAAGTACCATCGGAGATACCTGTGGAGCACCTTTATAATCATCCAGTTATGTTGTGACGTTTGGTAGCACACAAAGTGTTACTCCGGTATTCGGGAGTTGCATAATCTCATAGTCATAGGAACATGTATAAGTCATGAAGAAAGCAATAGCAACATACTAAACAATCAAGTGCTAAGCTAACGGAATGGGTCAAGTTAATCACATCATTCTCTGATGATGTGATCCCAAAAATGACAACTCATGTCTATGACTAGAAAACTTAACCATCTTTGATTCAGCGAGCTAGTCAAGTAGAGGCATACTAGTGACACTCTGTTTGTCTATGTATTCACACATGTACTAAGTTTCCGGTTAATACAATTCTAGCATGAATAATAAACATTTATCATGATATAAGGAAATATAAATAACAACTTTATTATTGCCTCTAGAGCATATTTCCTTCACATGTCTGACTTATATAACCAACCATTTTCCAGAAGATCTTTATGTAGATATAAAAACGTGTGCTCATTTGGTTGCTCAAAGAACTAAATTCCTTATGTCCTCAAACCGCATACGTTCTGCCTTCCCGAAGCATCAAGGATGGAGACAAAGCATGACGTGATGGTGCCGCCATGCACAAGCCCCGCATGGCGCAGGCGTGACGCCCGTTCACACCGGAAATGTATCGGTGCACCCACACTTATGGTGCTACTGGTGCACCGGATGCCATAGAATGTTTTAAAAAATATATAAAGAAATTTTAGCATGTTAACGCAACATCAATGTATGATGTTACGAAATTTCATGTAAAAATTTGAAATATTTTTTAAGATACAAAAATGAAGCACACAGGAAGCACGTGGGCACGTGAGGAGGTGGTGCCACTCTACTGTACACAAGAAGCACACAGGACAGGCGGCGGCGACCCGCCGTTGATTCGTTCGCCAGACCGCGCGGAGACAGGCCGCATGGCCGGCCCGCGCGAAAACGCGTGCGCGCACCGCCGCTATGCTCCTGCTAGCTGCGTGGGGCGGTGGCTGGCTCGATCGCTCGACTGGCCGGCCGTGCGTTTGCCCACGCCGCTATGACGGACGATGACGGACTCGTACACAGCCACGATGGACGCCACGCGCGCGCGCCGGCTACGACGTGGCCCCGCCTGGCGACACGACCGAATCCCCCTCTCGTCACCAAACCACCACGTGTCCGCTTGCCCGGTTCGTTGTGACATTTTGTGCTCCCGCTTTTGATTCATGGGGACACGAGTCGCTAGGGACGGAGTCCACGTGCCGGGGACTCAAGCCTTTTTTTTGTTTTGAAATTGACTCAAGCCTGCCTCGACGGGTCGTGACGGCGGGCGATGGGTGGATTTGGGGGATGGATGGATGTGCTCTCTGTGACTGCGCCGTACGTTGCCGTGGTCGGTCACTGCCAGGATTCACGTTGACCCTAGGTCGATGCACCGGTCCGAGGCAACCTATGCGCACATGCTGAATTGCTGCTAATCCTATTTCCCCACAGTACTAGTACTACTTCTACTGATCCAAGCCATCGATTGCATGGGCGACTCCCGCGAGGGGAAAATATCTCAGTGCTCCGGGAGCACCTAAGCTTAGATGCTCCCGTGCGCCCTCAACCGTTGGATCTCAAATCCAACAGCTCCTGTGAGATGATGAACATTTTTGCACAAAAGCCATCATAGAATCTGAAAAATGCGTGCATGCACAACAGCTACAGCAGCTTCTCATACGCCGTTGGATCTAAGATCCGATGGCCCAAAGGCCCGTGTCATGGGAGCACCTAAGCTCCCGTATCACAGGATACTCTCCCCTCCCACGAGATGCCGCTCGGTCCTTCGGCTTCGGCGGACGGCGGAATGGGCCGGAATGGTGGAGGGGGGCGCTTAGATAACCGTGGTAACCAAAAAGGATGAGACGATTTTTCACACTATTTTCTTAATATAAATAATTTGAATCCTTTTGAGGATTAAAGCTATCTTCGTTTGATCCCTACCATAAACATTTACAGATTTATAGACTACCAACTTTATAAACTACAATAGTTTCAAAGACTCGAGGTCGCAACCTAGAGGAGTTCGGTGCCAAAGCCCATGACCCCCACAAACATTTTGCAAAACCTTTTATCCTGATTGGATTCTATTAACCCGACACAAAGACGGAATGTGTTTCGCTGCAACCTCACTGTATTTGGGTTCTCCAAAGACGATTTTGTGTACTTTGAGCTCATGCATTCTGAGGTCCCAGTGGATAATAATGAGAAAATTTGAAAGTCGAGTATTCCACTAGAAATTAAAATCTTCATGTGGTATCTTTGGAGTGGAGTTCTGCTAATCAAAGACAACCTCGCTCGTCGCAATTGGCAAGGAAGTAATAAATGCAGATTTGGTACTCATGACGAGACAATCAAACACCTCTTTATGAGTGCAAGTTTGCGCTATCTACATGGTCAGTCATCCAAATAGCGTTCAATTAGTATCCGCCCACAAGGGTTACTAATATTTCTTGCTTTCTACATGGTCTATGTTACACTGAAAGGAGTACCAACTGCCATTTAAGGCTGTGTACTTGGTTGAAGCGAGTGGTTATGGAGGTTTTTACCCAGCTTGGGTGGCAGCATAATCTTTGAATCGGTCCATCACCTCCTTTGACATAGGAATAGTGTCATATGACTCTACGGTTGCCGATATATCAGTTACTTTTACTTCTTTTTTTGGCAGACAATTTGTGTTTGGTTGTGTGATCTTAGTTATGTGAAGGTCGGATGTTTCCCATCTTGTTTAGTATCCACTTGAGATGCTACATTTTAAATTAATAAAATCACCCATTAAAAAATGAAACATTTTACAAAACATATTTTTACTAGTGTGTTCATGTATGTCCATTAATCCATTACACTAATTTTGGTGCACCCTAAATATTACTCCCTCCTTCCTAAAATCTTAGGCCCCTAACCTTTTTCGGGAAATCCTAGAATCTGAGGCGTTTTGGCACTCAACTCCTGATATTCTTCCTTGTACAGTTAGCTTAAGCTAACCATTGATTACCGCGGACCAGCCAACCACGTTAGTTGAAGGATATCATGGAGGAAACTTTCTTTATGCTTGGCTCAGTAATTTGTGATCAACTTTATGCTAATTTCCTTGCTAAAAGCTTACATGCCCTACATAATGTGAAGGAGGAAGTATAAAACTAAAGCCACATAAGCATCGTATTAGGATTCAGCCAAACATCAAATTATCATAATGCTACCAAAAGGCTTGTTCAACCCATCTCTTACCCCCTTCGTTCAAGTGCATAAGTCACCTTAGATAAATCAGGTATTCCCAAAACGTTTAGGCGCCGTTCATTAACTTACCATCTCGATCCCCTCCCAACCTCGTTTGCAGCGAGCTCCCTGTGGAAACCCTTTCCCTCCTGTTTTTTACGAGCAACGACCAATGCAGGCATAGTTGATTAGGCAAGAATTCAAACCTGGTTTGCATGCATGAAGTGCATGGGCCTGTATGGAGTAGCTAAAACAACATCTCTTAATTGTTGTGATTAACTGATGTGTTTAGAAGAGAGCAGTCAGGAGTTTGATTGGAAGGAGGACCGGTCCAGTTTCTCCTTCTCTTGCAATCTGCTTGCACCTAGTTCGGGTTGCACCTCCTAATGTGACTTAGGCACTTGGACGAAGGGAGTATATTATACTTTCGGCAAATTTTGTATCCATGTTTTAGACTTATGATGTCATAAGACTTTATTAATCATTTGTAATGTGTTTCGGCACCCCAAAAAATGGCTACTCCTTGTAATTTTTGTCCATGGTTTCTCCCACATTGGTTAAATCTTAGACGGGCCACTTACTAGCCGGTGTTATATATGGAATGCATATGGTATATAGGTTTACTAACTAAATTCAAAATCACTCGGAATATTTTGTACCAGCAAGCAGCCAATTTTTCTGTCCACCGGAGATAGGAAGGGGAGGAATAACGATAGGCATGTGACAGTTAGAGAAGTGGTGCCGGACTATTATTATTTTTTCATAAAAAACACTTGCGTGAACAAACTAACGAGTAAAAGTTTACTTGCTAGACATCTAAAAGTTGAAAATCAAATTTGTAGAAATGTACCTACACCACAGGTAGATTATACACACCATGTAGTTACAAATAAATCTAATTTGGCACCGGCTAGTGTAGTTATTAGCAGCTAATCTATCTTCGGTAAATATTGTATAAGTCGTACTGAAGGCAATTTAATCTTAATGTTGTTATTTTAGTACAAGTAAAAAAATAGACATGCATCACCATTCACCAATAGTGTATTGAATCTATTGTAATATGTAAGACTTGCTTGACCCGAAAATAAGATAAATTTGTATGCCGAAGATTCATTGACAATCTCCTTGTAAACACCTTTTGTACTCTATATTTTTTTATTGCATTCATCTAATCATAAAGTAGAAAGTGATTATGGAGATATTTATTGTACCATACATAAAAAATATCTCTATCAAGATATTTAAAGTTGCACACATAGATATAGAATATATTCATGCAAATGCCATAAATTAATTAGGTGTGCAACTTTGTCTTGATTTTCGTCTCATATAAATGGATTTTAAAGATACAGTAAATTAAAAATAATTTACTTCAATGTAATATTAACATGATATATTAGATATGCGTGTGATTTTACAAAAATGAATTGCAAAATGGTTAGTATAAATAATTATATTTATTCGTATGACCCAAATGAGACACAAGAAACCGCATTCGGCATGGGAGAGCGCACCAGTGGATCCAACGGTGATCAATCGTGTATTGGTTTAGCATCTCCAGCGCAATGACAGGAAGATGGAGGTGGGCGTCTATGTATAAGAGATGGGATGTATATGCTAGTGAATTGGGAAGGAGTTAAAGTTTTGTTAAAACTGAGTGTACATATGCATAAAACTGACTTTCCATAGAAGAAGAAAGAGGTAAATCACAGATCTAAGAGGACCAACTAATTTAGGCTCACCATAAAGTCTCTCCTTATAAGATACACCCTCAACAAAGATCACTAATGGAGTAGAACAAAGAATATGAAGCAGCTGCACGCCACGCCCGTGGAAGCATGTCGATCCACGCTGCTCCTCTGCTCTCCGCTTGGCTTAGGTCCGAGCGTCACAAACAAAGCAACCAGAATGGCAATGGGGAGTGAAGTTTATGTAGCCCTGTCGGGGCGACACAGAGACGATCGAAGCTGCAATCCGGATTGTCCGATAATCTAGTGGGGAATCGTGAATTAGAGAGAGCAAATGTGATCGAAATCAGATTGTGTGGAGGAGACGATCTGCTGGGACTGAGAGATTAATGGATCAAGACAAGCAATGTCACATCACAAAACCCATGGATACGGCCAAGCACGCATCGCACAACAACCCATCCTCCATGGTTGAGTAGCTCACCATCCTTCGTACTCTAAAAACCGACATAGCATTTGGAAATAAGCTCAATGGTATTTGACCAAACACCTGTCAGGTGTGGTGTCCTCCATGGAGGTCGTCGATAGTGGGGCGGAGTGTACCTGAGTACAAACGACTCCAGGGTAGACGGCTCCGTCGTAAAGGCGAGTGGGCGCGTCGGTGCTGGTTGCGGACGTCTGATAATGCTCCGTGGCAGCCGAAGACGTATAGCAATGGCAACGGAGGTGGAGGGTGCGGATGTAAGGGGGATAAGGGGCGGAGGTGAAAGGAAATGGGACCGGGAGGGGGGATTGGGTGGGCAAGGGGTGCCGGAGTACTACGTGTCTGCTGTCCGGACTCCCGCAAACCTTCTCCCTTTGTCTTCAATTTACAGAAGAAAACGTGTCCGGACTGTCCTACGACCGATACATGCCCACCTTGGATGGCTTCCGCGGTCTGAACAACACGGTCCGAACGGATATGGCGGTTTATGGGTCGCCCTTGGAGATGCCCTCATGTCCGCCAATCGGCTCTGTTAAGTACATGCGTAGCTTTTGATGAAGAAACGGGACAACTGTGGGCGGTAGAGTGGCCAGGAATCATCTGGGCTTGATTTACTTCTTGATGGGATATAATCTGTACCAATGTAGGTCTGTAGAGGAGGTAGAGGGCCTGGCATTGCTGCACGGGCTTCGGGAACTGGCGAAGTATTGTAATAGCCCAATCGAGCTGGAGATAGACTGGCTATCTGTGTCCAAGGCACTACTCCTTCCTTTCTGTGTTAGAGGGCTTATCTTAGTTTTTTTGTTTTTCAGATTTAAAGGGTTTATCTCCATCTTCTATTGAGATTACGAGGCGTATTAATTCTTTGCATGCAAAAGTTAAAAGGGAACTCCAAATGCATGTAACTCATCTAGTGGCGAAGTATGCATGCACTACAGTTAATCTAAATTAATACACCGGTTTAAGTACGAGGTACGTATGTTTCTCCACTCATCATATGTCTTGATTGATGAGATTTCAGATTTGAACACTCTAAACCGGAAAGGAGAGAGTAGTACCTTGTGAAACCAACCAATCGAGTCTCTTCCCAATAAATGCAGATGTTAGATCGGTGCTGAATCGTTTCAACTCCTACAAAGTTGGGTGGTTCAGAAGAGAGCAGAACAAGCTTGCTCATGGCCTCGCCGCTCGAGCCAAGAACACAGGGTCCCTGACCAGATTAAGGATATCTAGTCCAACGATTGTAATGTTGCTGCTTGAGTCATGGTAGTAACCCTAAAAAAAAACTGAATTCCCATGTTGCGCCCACATAAATTTATGTTTATTTAATTGTTTTGACTTAGAGAAATACTTGCCGCTGTAAAGGGTCCGCTCCTGTGTTTTTTGACTCATGCTCGGAGCGGATGCCGCTGTGTACAAGATGTCCCTCTGCACACCGGGCGGCATTTGCAATAGGCCGATGGTCAAGTTTGACTCTAGATTCACCACATGAGACCCCCATTTATGCATCCTCCTCATCCTATCACCACTCCAACAACTTCTTGTCATTGTGGCAACAAGGGCCCAATCCCGAGTTGAGACACGCACATATAGTGTAAATTCAATGAAAAACCGCGCATGCTAGTTAGCCTGAACGATTTGAAAAATCACTATGCGGACGATTGGTTCTATGATTGCTTGTGTGCGTCCTACATTGTCGCATTTGGTGTTATGAAAAGGGACGACCGCCAGACAACGAGGGAGTGCGATCGGTCATTCCTGTACCGGATGATCGCGTCTGTCCACCTTTGGATCGCTCTGGCCTGTGTTTGGCGCCAACATGCCATTTCTACGCCCGAGATGCATCGAGAGATGGAGAGAGTGAAGCAATCCCTCACAGACCAGATTGTATTCTGGATGTGAACCCAGACGAGATTCCAAGCGGCGACATTTACCCTCCAAAAAAAGAAAGACTGCCTTTTTTAGAAACAAAATATGGACACAAACACACACATATATGCATGCACACCCCTTATAAACGCATGCATGTACATCCTACACTATGAACATCTCTGATAGAATGAATAACATACACATCATAGTTGATGGACACACCATACTACTAAATGAGTAGGGTAAGAAAAAACAAAATAAATCTAGAAAATTGCGGCCAGAGTGCCTTTTTGCTAGCGCTTTTGGGCAGCTGGAAACCGATTGTACCAGTCCATTCTCCGTTATAACAAATTTATTTATCTCATTAGCATATTTATATTTACAAATCCAATTGATGTAATTTATGGGCGTTAATCGACTAATTAACTCCTCACTGATTCCCCGTGTTAGGTAACATACGTTCTCTCCCTTTGTCTATCCTCCAAGGAAAGGCGGCTAAGATTTCTGCCTCCCGTCGGCGACGCCGTCGATCTACCACGTCTCATGTGACTTTACGATCATGGGTGTGTGGTGGATCCAGGTCCTTGCCGGCGGGAGGGCTCCATTTCTAGGTGCCTCGTCAAGTTCGGTTAGGGTTTCTGTCCTGCTCAGGAAGACGAGACGACGACGGCTTATTGAAGATGGAATAAGGTTCTCCCTGCCTTGCCCCCGTCCCGGTTGTGCATCTAGCATCGTCGGATGGCGTGTGAAGGTGTGTCTCCAGCGGATCTCGCGGGATTCGGTCAGCGCCGCTCGGATCCGATCTTTGTTCGTCATCGTTCATGTATCTTCAGGGTGGATCCCTCCGATCTAAGCTTTTCTTCATTGACGGTGGTTGCTGTTCTGCTGTGCTGGTACTATGAGGCCTTAGCGCGACGACTTCCCGACTGTTTGCTACAACAGGTTGTGACCGGCTCCGGCGAGAGATGAGCGATGACGGCGGGGCGCCTTCGGCTCACTTCAGTGCTTGTAGTCGTCGCTAGGTGGTCTAAAATCTGGATTATTTTGTGTGTGCACTGTACTGCCATGATTGGAGTTGAATAGATCGAAAGTTTCCCTCAAAAAAGAAAAAAACTCCTTGCTGATTCAAAACTCAATAACCATACTTATTTCATTCTATTTTTGGAGCGATTAGCACTCGGTCACTATTTCTTATTGGAGTAACTCTGACTAGTAACATGCATATGTTACTAGTAACATCCATAGTGAGCAACAGATGTGTGGTGTCACGCAACATTTCATTTATTAGCTTGTAGACTTATCTTATCTTGATATGTGTGATGTTACTCATACTAGGAGTAACTAGCTAGTTATGTTACTCAATTCATCTCTCTCATTAGATCATTGCCACATAAACAAATTTGCTGAGTTGGACCTTATGTTATTGCTCAAGTTACTCCCACTATGGGTACTCTTAGGCAATTTTATAGATTTGTTCATACATATGTGAAAAATTGTTTGTTGTAGTATAAAAAGTTGTCCATCTATTGGAAATATTTTTGAAAGGTTTATTTTCAGAGCTGAAAGAAAAGGCATATCTTGCATGAATCTCTATGTCATATTGATGCTACTTGGTGCCCCTTTTTTTGCGAGGAAACTGCTACCCTGTGTGGACTAAGAATAAACTAATTCTTGGTTGCCTGTCGTCCAAAACAAAATATGTTCTGTGTTGCTAGTGAATTAGCAGACCCTAATGTCTGTGCTGACACTGAATTTTGCAGGAGTATTTATTACTGGATATATATGATTTTCCAGAAGAATTTTCTGAACAAATACTTTCTTTTGCCAAACACTGAAATTTCGCGTACTACTAGTAGCTCTCTTGTGACGGATCCATGACGTGATGGTGTCGCCGTGCACAGACAAGCCGCTTGGGAGTTGGGAGGCAAGCGTGACGCCCGTTCACGGCACACTCCTTCCCTCCGAGCTCGGTCGACGAGCATCATATTGTAATCCACCTGCCACCCGATGCATAGCTTCCTTGGGCACGTGACGAGGAGCCGTGCCTGCCCCACTCCACTCCGCAACAAGCACACAGGCCCGCCGCTGATTCGCTCTCCACAGCGCGCGAAGACAGGCCGTATGGCCGGCTCGTGCCCCCCACACTCCTCGCGCCGTCCGCGCAAACGCGTCTACGGATACGCCACCGCCGCTAGCCTCGTCCGTAGCTGCGTGGGGCGGTGACTCGCTCGCTTGCACGGTTGCTCATGCCGTGATGACGGACGATGACGGCCTCGTCCACAGCCACGGCGATCACCACGTACGCGCGCCGGCTACGGCGTGGCCCCTCCGAGCGACACGACCGGAGTCCCGCTCGTCGTCTCCTGTCACCAACCCAATCCGCTACGTGTCCGCCTGTCCGGTTGATAGTTTTCTTTCTTTTGTGCCCCTGCTGGACAGAGGGAGTACGTAGCTGGTCGCCCTGGCTGGCTGTGGCTGGCTGGCTCCCTTGAGTAGGTCGTGACGGCTGCTATGCATCGGTGGCAGGGCCGGATTCAGGCAGGGGGATGGACGAGCACCACGCGCACACTGCCA
Organism: Aegilops tauschii subsp. strangulata; assembly: GCF_002575655.3. Taxonomy (NCBI): domain Eukaryota; kingdom Viridiplantae; phylum Streptophyta; class Magnoliopsida; order Poales; family Poaceae; genus Aegilops; species Aegilops tauschii. The sequence continues at coordinate 29,533,573 of NC_053041.3, read as the reverse complement.
CCTACTTTGTTCTCCTTCCTGGGTTCACTTTGACCGTAAATCGATTCAGTATACAGCTATGCTCCTATGCTTTCGCGAAACATTTTTTGCCCGAAGCCAACCCATTCCCTGCACAAGGGAGCCATCTCAATCCTGGCCATCCAACATGAAAGGCCATATAGGTAATTTGCGATCCGGCGTTCTTTCAATTTTTTTTTTAAAGTCCATGCATAGTCAACCTTTTGATTTTACAAAACTTCGGAAATAACTTACAGCTATAAAGGAAAAAAAATTGCTCTAGCTTTTGGAATGTCAAACATTCCTATTTCAAAAACTACCAAAAGCATTGATATTTTGCGTTTTTGAAAGTTTGGACATTTTTAAACATTCAAATAATTAAAACCTCAATTTTTCAGAACTTTCAGGTTTTTGAATTTCAAACCTATCACATTGTAATTGCTACAAGAGAGAAATATTGAGAGTGTCAAAAATGTGAGAGAAAACCTAAAACAAAAGTTTGGTTGGCCCACCAAGCACCGCCTTTTGGCTATATAGATGCAACCTCTGATGCTGCTAAATGTCTTTGAGGCCTCCGGCAGGAGTAATTAATTTTACTTTCCATTCTCAATTTTTTTTACTTTCCACAAATATATTATGTAGATGTTGTTTGCGGAAATTGGTTGAACTCATTTCATAGAGTTGTCCAATCACATAGCAACAATTGTGCTCAGTTTAAGACACTTGAACATTTTGGCGGGACTAGAATTCCAGATGTATAACCATGTCAATAGTCCACAACATACAGAAGCAATAGACACAAAAGGGATCTCGAAATATCTGTCTAGTTCATAGTCCACACCGAACAATAAATCTGGAGAATGGTACTGATTCAAACTAGAATGGTGCCTTTGCGATCTTGTGAAGAGTGAAAAGTACAAATGTAGTGAAAATCACACAACAAGTACATCGAAGATACAATCTACAAATGTCAACCATACTTAACTGTTGTACACGAAATGCTAAAAGCGCCCTAGGAAAATCCCAACCTGGATGTAAATTATGATGCATTCCGCGACACCCCTAGCTAGGTAGCAAACCAAGCGGGAGGGCAGTTGTTGATTCTTGAGTGCTTCATCATTGTCACTTATCCAATTCGTCGAATAAATATCAAGACCACAGACCAATACTGGGCACATTTAGATATAAGATGATCCCATCAAAGGCAGTTGGTTTTGTTAGGCTGCTTTGTATTCCAGAAGCAAGTACAAAGTAGACACATGTAATCAACATATTATTCAACCCATTGTAATATGTACGACGCGTTTGACAAAAAAAAGGGATAAAAGCACTATGCTGACGATCCAGTGATCCCCTCGTATACACCCCATACACTCTACATGTTTCCATTTGTGTATATCTAATAATAAACTAGCAATAACTAGTATGATATTTCCGATACCATAAACTTTAGAAATCCCTAGCAACCTATTTAAAGATGCATACACAAACATACACAACATATTCAAATATGACAAATTAATGCAAAATAGTAATTTTATTTTTTTCTCCTTGCATTTAAATGTATTTGATTTAAATATATTTATGGTACAACGCATCAAAAGAAACCAATGTAACTTTCTAACACCCTGAATGAAATTTGCTATGGTTGGGATTTAACAAAAATAATAATTTTAATGGTATAAAATTTTAATACAAATAGTGATATTGCCCCCATTCCGATGAACAATGCGCGCACGCAATGCAAAATTTAACTTTGTCCATAAATTGAAACAATAATATATATAATTTTTTTACTTTAAAATTATACCATGAAAATGAAAAATCGATTACGAATTGAAAAGTATAATTTTTTGGGTCTAATTTGTGGTTAGAATTCAATTTTGAGATACAAAGAGGAAACACACATACATATAGTCAAAAACAAATATTATAAAATGCAGTATGCATACAAAAGACAATTTAAAAAAATATATTCCATAAGAACAAAGAATTCTCTGAGAATATTTGAATTGAAGAAAACCAATTCCGAGATTTAGTTAACTGAACAGATTATATATGCTTTTAACTTTATTTCTCAATTTGTTCCAATGTAATAATAACGGTCACTCTGTCTCATTGTGGCCAAAATGTCCCTTATCATTTTATTTTTCCCAATTAATCCCATAATTTTCCTTTTCCTAATTAATTTAACCATTTTAAATGCCCTCAGAACTCTTATATTTTTTGTAGCAATGAAGCTCCGCGGATACTTTATAAGGGCAACATTCAACATCATACATTTTTCTTAGTGGTTGATACAATTTCACATAAACAAAAAATACATTTTTTGCGATGGACAAAAATAATGAAATATACACGTATGCTCAGCACAGTACAATAGTCCATCCTTGCAGAGGAATTGAAATATAAATTGAATAGCATGGACTTCTTCGTATAATTTTCTAGAGCAAGAATTGGTACATTCAATCGCCTGAAAAAAGATTTTTTTAACATGTAGCATATAGTTTATCAAGACTCTAGAAACATATTAAAATTCATAGGAACTACATGTATTAAGTGTTAACTCTGAAATTTTCATATATCACTCTGTAAACAAATATCCTATTATTAATATTACATTATGTTGATAAGGTTCATTGGTGAAACAAAGCCACCAAACCAAGAGAAAACTCTAGCTATTATTGGTCTTTCATGATGCCTATCCAATCTATGTGAGGTTTGATACAATAGCATATTTGTTACAATCACCCTTTATGAAGTTCGACGCCATAAATTTCTCTGTCAGATTACTGTAATTTCCTAAGAACGGCCGCAACAGCATGACAACAAATAGCGGTGCCATTGGACGACGCCAGTCGTTTAATCGGCACTTGCGCCAAAGTATCCCGAGCGTCCATCCATTTTTCGTACTGATTATGCTTCTAGTTCTTCAGAATAAGTTCAAAGGGCCCTTCTTCCATTTCAACTCCTACACGAAGTGGTTCCACCCAGGTGAGTGTCCATCACCGGCGGTGGTCTTCGCCTCCAAGATCATCTGTTCTTCTTGTGATCACCACATCACGCCTTCCTGGAGTCCCACGTCTTCTTGTTGATCACCTGTCCGATCGTGTTACAGACTTGCAAATGAGGCACCATTGATGATTGATCTCGTCGTGCGATGCCTAGGCTAAACCAGAAGACCAGATGCACGGTGCAGTGATGCATCCCGAGTTCCCACAGCGGCAACTCGTCCGGACGTATGTCCTCGATGGCGCTGCCCGCGAGCATGGCCGGACGGTAAGCTTGTGCAGAGTGTACGATTGCACAGGGCCCCTAAAAGTTTGGGTCCCAAAATTATCTTAAATAGCATTTACTAATCAGAAGTATAATCAAGGAATGGTAGATTTCTAGTGCAACGTTCCAATTTCAAGTGCCAACTACAAGTTCCAAATTCCAAGGCCAACAAATACACAAGCACACACATTTCTTTCAACCCCCCTCTCTCACTCCATTTTAAATGACAGTTAATCGTATTAATCAATGCTCATTTGGACTATAAAATTTTCCTATGCGGCTTATTATTCAGAACTAGTACTACTACCTTCGTCCTGGTTTATTGATCCCCATTGTATTCTGTGCCAAAATTTGACCATAAATTTAACAAACAAAATATTTTTGTATTTCACCAAAAATTATATCATTGAAAACTATGTTCCAATACAAATCCAACGATATAATTTTTGTTGACATGCACTAACATTTTGTCAGTTAAACCTTTGGTTAAAATTTAGCACAAATTACAAAGAGGACCAATAAGCTACTCCCTCAATCCGGTGAAGAGTGTATGTTTGGCCTTAAAATTTGTCCACAATAGAGTGTACTTCTATCTTCCCAATGCACTTTAAATAGAAAAAAATCTTTTCTCTCATCACACGGTAATCAAGACCAATAACATTCTACACATGGTCTCCTTAATTTCTACATGCACTTAGCTCATTGGGGGTTGAGTAATTAAAGAGGGGAGAGAGGGCGGCTTGCATCTTCCCAATAGATTTTTTTACTTCACTCAATAATATAAAATGTGCTTTCTGCATATATTATAAAAGCATAGATAATAGGTTCACATGTAGCTTATGCTTAGAACAAGCTTGTACCTCCTGTCCAAGAACCAATAATTAGAAGTGAAGAGAGAAAACAGAGTTTGAACCAGAAGAAATAATACTATCTAGTAGAGTTAGAAACTTAGCAAATAGAACAAATAAACTAGAAGTGGAGCCAGAAAGACTAAAAGATGAGTTAGAGAATAGTAACTAGCGAGATAATAATATTGATAAAAGCACGGAGATGAAAGAACAAATGGTTATGGTAAAAGACAAAAAGGAGACAAGTTAATACAATTAAAAGATGCAATAACTAGTTTTGAAACAAATATATTGTTCGATTACCATTAAAAGAAGTGCTAGGGATAAGGATCCCAGTTAGAATAGTCCCGAGGCCAAATATTTGCTATTAAATATTGGCACTATTAGATACGGGGTTACACACAGAGCATCATCCATGACAAATATTTCATGAGATAAAGCCGAAGTATCTACCGATATGTTAGGAATAAAGAAAATCCATAACCAATAGGCATATAATATCGAAGCTTACATTAATGGCACAGAATATATAATAGATGAAATTACAATAAGAGATTTGTCAGTATTAATTGATGATACGGTGATAGGGTTAAGATTTTTACAACAATCTTTACAAACCACAATTATACATGAAGAAGGGGTTACATTTATCCCATATCAAGATAATCTTCCATACAAAATGTAGAAATATCTAATTTAGATGATGAATATAGCACAAGTCCAGAACCCCTTGATTTCTGCAAAGAAGAAGAATTTTGTGAGACTATAGAAGAATATCATATAGAAAATACATGTACATAATGTATAGGGTTACAATCGTTCTCGCCAAATTGGTATAGAGATATAAAATCCAAAATATATATAGACAGATTGTGCAAAGACTAGAAAATATACCAATGAAACATTGGGATAAGAACTCTATAGTTTGCAAAACTAATATCATAAACCCGGATTATATAATTAAGTTAGACTAATAGAAGCTACTCCTAAAGATTTTGAAGAGTTCAACATGCATATTGAAGAGTTACTAAAATTAAAAGCAATTAGAGAAAGAAGAAGCCCTCATCGGTCTGCTACTTTTGTAGTTAGAAATCATGCTGAAGAAGTGAGAGGTAAATCCAGAATGGTAATTAATTTTAAAAGGCTTAATGATAATACGATAGAAGATGCATTCAATATACCTAATAAGCGACACAGTTGGAAGGGCGATTCATTTTCTGGAAAGAAGGGGCGACCTCGCTTTTCTATTCAAGGATCTCACGGTACGCGTGTTGGCTAGTATATGCGCTAGCCAGTATAGAGCAACACCCAGGTTGGGGGCCCCTTGCAGGCGGAGGCCCGGGGCGGCCGCCCCTCCCACCCCCTCCCCCCTCAGGGTCGGGCGTGTGGAGCCAATGACCACCAATTGCACATCGTTATGGCAGCTCTAGATTAACGGAGGTGGGCATCGATGAAGAAGGCATATGCTGGAGAGAACCTGATCAATTGAGAAGGGGTTACAGTTGTTTGTGAAAGTGATGAAGATGTTAGAGAAACAACTTCACATGTGAGGCCCACATAAATATACTAGCAGATAGAATGCGCGATGGAGCGAGAAGCCTGGGCGAGGCCATTGTTGGCTAAATTACATTTTTCTAGTACTGCGAACTAAAGGCCTAACAATTAGATATATGAGCACAAGGTTGCATTTTAGTTTTACAAAATGAGGCTAGGCTTGATGACTTGGATTCTTTTCCGTTGCGCAAGTTCATCCGGGCATCGATATTTGCTTCCGCTGCGTGGAGGTTGCGGTTGGCTGTCTTCAGAAGATGCGTGGGTTCGACAATCTCTCTAGAAGTTTTTTTGATCTTCAGGAACAATAAAAAAGAGTAAGTATATAAAACTAAGGAATTAAAAAGTTATGTATGGATGAAGATGTGTGACAATGTAATTCTTACCGTCTAAAATCGGGCGGATTAAACTGCACACCCAAGACTAGGCGTCAATCTAATTCTTGTTGGCCATACAATGCAATAGTTGTGCTAATTAAGAGGATAGAAGAAGATTGTACCAAAATGAAAGTGACAGGGCCAGGTGAGGGAGTCCTGGACTAAGGGGTCCTCGGGCGTCCGGCCTATTATCAATGGGTCGGACTGGTGGGCTGTGAAGACATGAAGGCCGAAGACTGTACCCGTGTCCGGATTGGACTCTCCTTGGCGTGGAAGGCAAGCTTGGCGACCAACTATGAAGATTCCTTCTTATGTAACCGACTCTATGTAACCCTAGATCCCCCCGGTGTCTATATAAACCGGAGGGGTTAGTCCGGAAAGGATATACTCATTACCATAGTCATACAGGCTAGACTTCTAGGGTTTAGCCATTACGTTCTCGTGGTAGATGAACTCTTGTAGTACTCATATTCATCAACATCAATCAAGCAGGAAGTAGGGTATTACCTCCATAGAGAGGGCCCGAACCTGGGTAAACATCGTGTCCCCCGTCTCCTGTAACCATCGACCTTAGACGCACAGTTTGGGACCCCCTACCCGAGATCCGCCGGTTTTGACACCGACACCAGACACCGCTCCGGGCCTCGCCGGTCGCACCACAGCCATGCACCGCTCGCAGCTGCTAGCGTTGATGGACCACGCGGGAGGAAGACGAGGATAGTGGTGGCCATGGTCGCCCAAGTTGCAAGCAACCGTGAAAATAGACAAAAGTTTCATGTACGTTTTACTCTATGAGAAGTGTCATGTAAGTGTGTAGGAGAATCCACGGGCTTGTTGGTGAATCTTGAGGGAGAAAGTGTATGTTATCTGCTTACGGCTAAATGTATGTTATCTGCTTGCCCAAAGAACGAAATTCCTTTTTGTTCGCCAGCTTGCTCAAAAATACATGGTTGCGCTGTAGTTTTGCAAAATGAGGCTAGGCTTGATGACTTGGATTCTTTTCCTTTGTGCAAGTTCATCTGGGCATCGATATTTGCTTCCGCTGCGTGGAGGTTGCTGTTGGCTGTCTTGAGAAGATGCGTGGGTTCGACAATCTCTCTAGAACTTCTTTTGATCTTCAGCAACAATAAAAAAGAGTAAGTATATGAAACTAAAGAATTAAAAGGTTATGTGTGGATAGAAGATGTGTCACAATGTAATTCTTACCGTCCAAAATCGGGCGGATTAAACTGCACACCTAATTTTTGTTGGCCATACAATGCAATAGTTGTGCTAATTAAGAGGAGAGAAGAAGATTCTACCAAAATGAAAGTGACAGGGCCAGGCGCCGCTCCGGGCCTCGCCGGTCGCAGCACAGCCATGCGCCGCTCGCAGCTGCTAGCGTTGATGGACCACGCGGGAGGAAGACGAGGATAGTGGTGGCCATGGTCGCCCAAGTTGCAAGCAACCGTGACAATAGACAAAAGTTTCATGTACGTTTTACTCTATGAGAAGTGTCATGTAAGTGTGTAGGAGAATCCACGGGATTGTTGGTGAATCTTGAGGGAGAAAGTGTATGTTATCTGCTTACGGCTAAATGTATGTTATCTGCTTGCCCAAAGAACGAAATTCCTTTTTGTTCGCCAGCTTGCTCAAAAATACATGGTTGCGCTGTAGTTTTGCAAAATGAGGCTAGGCTTGATGACTTGGATTCTTTTCCTTTGTGCAAGTTCATCTGGGCATCGATATTTGCTTCCGCTGCGTGGAGGTTGCTGTTGGCTGTCTTGAGAAGATGCGTGGGTTCGACAATCTCTCTAGAACTTCTTTTGATCTTCAGCAACAATAAAAAAGAGTAAGTATATGAAACTAAAGAATTAAAAGGTTATGTGTGGATAGAAGATGTGTCACAATGTAATTCTTACCGTCCAAAATCGGGCGGATTAAACTGCACACCTAATTTTTGTTGGCCATACAATGCAATAGTTGTGCTAATTAAGAGGAGAGAAGAAGATTCTACCAAAATGAAAGTGACAGGGCCAGGCGCCGCTCCGGGCCTCGCCGGTCGCAGCACAGCCATGCGCCGCTCGCAGCTGCTAGCGTTGATGGACCACGCGGGAGGAAGACGAGGATAGTGGTGGCCATGGTCGCCCAAGTTGCAAGCAACCGTGACAATAGACAAAAGTTTCATGTATGTTTTACTCTATGAGAAGTGTCATGTAAGTGTGTAGGAGAATCCACGGGCTTGTTGGTGAATCTTGAGGGAGAAAGTGTATGTTATCTGCTTACGGCTAAATGTATGTTATCTGCTTGCCCAAAGAACGAAATTCCTTTTTGTTCGCCAGCTTGCTCAAAAATACATGGTTGCGCTGTAGTTTTGCAAAATGAGGCTAGGCTTGATGACTTGGATTCTTTTCCTTTGTGCAAGTTCATCTGGGCATCGATATTTGCTTCCGCTGCGTGGAGGTTGCTGTTGGCTGTCTTGAGAAGATGCGTGGGTTCGACAATCTCTCTAGAACTTCTTTTGATCTTCAGGAACAATAAAAAAGAGTAAGTATATGAAACTAAAGAATTAAAAGGTTATGTGTGGATAGAAGATGTGTCACAATGTAATTCTTACCGTCCAAAATCGGGCGGATTAAACTGCACACCTAATTTTTGTTGGCCATACAATGCAATAGTTGTGCTAATTAAGAGGAGAGAAGAAGATTCTACCAAAATGAAAGTGACAGGGCCAGGCGCCGCTCCGGGCCTCGCCGGTCGCAGCACAGCCATGCGCCGCTCGCAGCTGCTAGCGTTGATGGACCACGCGGGAGGAAGACGAGGATAGTGGTGGCCATGGTCGCCCAAGTTGCAAGCAACCGTGACAATAGACAAAAGTTTCATGTACGTTTTACTCTATGAGAAGTGTCATGTAAGTGTGTAGGAGAATCCACGGGATTGTTGGTGAATCTTGAGGGAGAAAGTGTATGTTATCTGCTTACGGCTAAATGTATGTTATCTGCTTGCCCAAAGAACGAAATTCCTTTTTGTTCGCCAGCTTGCTCAAAAATACATGGTTGCGCTGTAGTTTTGCAAAATGAGGCTAGGCTTGATGACTTGGATTCTTTTCCTTTGTGCAAGTTCATCTGGGCATCGATATTTGCTTCCGCTGCGTGGAGGTTGCTGTTGGCTGTCTTGAGAAGATGCGTGGGTTCGACAATCTCTCTAGAACTTCTTTTGATCTTCAGGAACAATAAAAAAGAGTAAGTATATGAAACTAAAGAATTAAAAGGTTATGTGTGGATAGAAGATGTGTCACAATGTAATTCTTACCGTCCAAAATCGGGCGGATTAAACTGCACACCTAATTTTTGTTGGCCATACAATGCAATAGTTGTGCTAATTAAGAGGAGAGAAGAAGATTCTACCAAAATGAAAGTGACAGGGCCAGGCGCCGCTCCGGGCCTCGCCGGTCGCAGCACAGCCATGCGCCGCTCGCAGCTGCTAGCGTTGATGGACCACGCGGGAGGAAGACGAGAATAGTGGTGACCATGGTCGCCCAAGTTGCAAGCAACCGTGATAATAAACAAAAGTGTCATGTAAGTTTTTCTCTAAGAGAAGTGTGATGTAAGTGTGTATGAGAATCCATGGGCTTGTTGGTGAAGCTTGAAAGAAAGAGTTTACAGTTTAGTCGCCTACGGTTAAATATATGTTATCTGCTTGCCCAAAGAACGAGATTCCTTTTTGTACATGATCATTCTGGCCAGTGTGTGGCGGCTGCTTCCGAACCTTTGCCTGGTGTCTCGTCCGCAGAGTTGGCTGAGGCCTTTGCACTCCGGCGGGCGGTGCGGCTGGCGGGCGAGCAGAATTATGGCCGGGTGATCTTCCAGTCTGACTGCCTCCGGTGGTTCAAAGGAGTCAGTCTTCGATCCAGGACCGTTCCATGGTGGGTTCGATCATCGCTGATATCAAGATGGCCTGTCGATCTTTGTCTTCGGTCTCTTTTATGCATGTTCATCGGCATTGTAATATTTTAGCTCATATTCTAGCTAGATCTAGTCTGAACTCTGCGAGTCCTTGCGTTTTTCATTCTGCTCCGGATTGCATCCGGGAGACTCTGTGTAATCTGTTTGCTTGATTAATAAAGGCCGACGTTTTCTCTCTTTCAAAAAAAGAACGAGATTCCTTTTTGTTCGTCAGCTTGCTCAAAAATAAAAACGCAATTCCATGTGTCCTCAAACCGGAAACTTACTGCTGCTTTCCCAGAACATCCAGGTTGGAGACAAAGCATGACGTGATGGTGCCGTCACGGACAGGCCCCGGATGGAGCAAGCGTGACGCCCGTTCACACCACAGCCACACCCCCGGAGCGTGGGCACGTGAGGAGGCGGTGCCACTCGATAGTAGAAGCACACAAGCGGCGGCGACCCGCCTCGCCGCTGATTCGTTCGCCAGACCGCGCGGAGGCAGGCCGTATGGCCGGGCGCCGCCCACGCAAACGGGTGCACGCACGGACGCACCGCCGCTACGCTCCTAGCTGCGTGGGACGGCGGCTCGATCGCTCGACTGGCCGGGCGCCCACGCCGCGATGTCGGACGATGACGGCCTCGTCCACAGCCACGACGAACGCCACGCGCGCGCGCCGGCTACGATGTGGCCCCGCCTGGCGACGCGACCGGATCCTCTCTCGTCACCAACCCAATCCACCACGTGTCCGCCTGCCCCGTTCTTTTGCGCTTTTGTGCTCCCGCTTTTGATCGGTGGGTGAGACGAGTCGCTACTGTGGGTGTCCACGTGTCGGGACTCAAGCCTGCCTTGAACGGGTCGTGACGGCGGGGATGCTGGGTGGGTCGTGCGTGGCCGCGGCGGATTGGGTGAGGGATGGATGTGCTCTCTACGACCGCGCCGCACGTTGCCGTTGATGTGTCGATCCGAGCCAACCTATGCAGTCATGCTGAATTGCTGGTACTCCTATTTCTATGTAGTACTCCTTCTGCAAGGCATATAAATACTGCAAGAAAAAAATAGCTACCTGTAACAAACCGTCAAATTAACCGCCATCCTATGACGGGTGTGGTACGAGGAGGAGAGGAGATGGAGAGCGAAAGTATGGTGTGGTTTTTGCCCGGCGCATGTCCACATTTAAATAGCGGGTGGATGTGAGACGCCAACCAGAGATGCGTTTAATGCCTGCTAGCACAGGGACATACGTGTGGCACTCGGGGCAGCGGAGTAGGTTCCAGGGCACACGCGCTGGTTTAGTGGAGGTAGGCAGGCGCGGAGAGAAGGCGTGTGCAGCGGGGCGGTGTTCTCAGCCAGTGAGCCGCTTCAATATGAGCGCAATTTTCTTTTGATGAAGACTTGTCAGGTCATAAAAATCCTATTTTGATGGAGTGAGAAGAGTGGAGAGAAAGTAAAGCGGGCTCTTATTCTACTACCTAGCTAAGGCACATAGATCAAGTAAAAGTAGTATTCATGCAATTCTCATCCAATCCTATGCATCACTCAGGCAAATATTAAATGCTTAGAGCCAATCTAAGAGCTAACCTATTATATGAGTATTTTTTATGAAGGCTTTAGATGACATGTCATCTATCTATCAACCATGCTCTAAGGACAACTTTAACACTGTTCTTAAAAACGGACATCACCAATTGTTCACGGACATGGATGGAGGTCATCCAAATGGAGTAACTATATGTTTGCCTCTGTTTGGCAATCTTCATTTGACATGCTATATAGGGAAAATCCATCCTACCACCCGGTGGTAGTTATCCCACATATCTCATATACTACCATGTGGTACTATATATACTATTTTATTATTTTAAATATGTTCATATACTATATCTAAGATATTTCAAAGCAAGTTGCATGAAAAAATTACATATGAGCCCATAGTTTTTATTATATTTGTGAAATACGTACATATTTGTACGTAAAAAAAAGCATACTCAAAACATGGTACATAATACCTAAAAATTACAATATATACTACCTAATCATTGTTATATACTACATACTACACGTACGTACTCTCGGTTTCGATAAATACTATATACAACATACAAAAAGCAAGTGGTGGTAACTACCACTGCTTGTTATATATATGAATTGACTATTCGTCACCCTGGGTGATGAATAGTTATTCTTCACCCCCACTATTTTACCATCGATGCACCATAATTTTACATTCCGTAAGTTTTATCTTATTTCTGACGTAAAAGGAAACCGTAAGAAAATATATAATCATCGTAAAAAATATTTTAATTTATGTAAAATTACAAACGTAAAAATATAATGTAAAATACACATAAGCTGCAAATTTTCGTGTCTTACGACCTATATTTTAATTTTCTTATGCAAAATTTTACGTAGTGAATCAATAGGAATGTAACTATTTGAATTTCAAACGTAATTTAATTATGAAATGATCGTAAAATTACCTCGGGTGAAGAATAACTTATTCTGCACCCTGGGTAATGAATATTATCACTATATATATATATATATATATATGTGTGTGTGTGTGTGTGTATATGCAATCACAACCAAAAAGCATGGATGTTAAATAAGTTTTTCCAAAACTTGCCAGTCTTGCTTTCTGTGTCAAAACCTCATTCTTCGGATATCAGTCCGGTTATCCGTGTGAAAGACCTCACTCTTTGGCTGGTCCGGTCTCCTCTATTTCCGTGAAGTGCTTCAACAAGCCCACACGATAGGCTGGGACAATTTTCGTTGCATTGGGATCCAAGTCCGATTTCACAAACAACATATTGAAGTCCTCTGAAGCGTTCTTGATCTCAAGCTTCTTCTCTTGGAGTTTGAGCTTCTTCTCTAGCATGTCCATGAAGATGCCAATCCACTTTGCTTTATTTTCTTCCTTCACCTCATTACACGCAACAGTTGCCTTCTCCTTGTTCATAAATCATAATGATGACCTCAAACTTTTCCATCTAAATAAGGAGGAATAGGGGAATATTCGATCATTCGCTCCAAAAAGAGGGTACTATTGAAAAAGAAAATTATCCAAAATAGAAAGAAGTTTTTTTTTTCAAATTCAATTGTTTATTTATCTCTTATTCAAAAATTTCCTTGAAAATCGAATTTCATTTTTTCATTCAATGGGGTTAGATGATCTAGTTCTTAATATTATTACTTTACTCAATTGACAAATTCCGCAACAAATCTCTTGATTCGGAATTAGGACTTTCTTGACTAAAAAATAAGACAAATTCGTACGCTAAAGATTCAATGATACACTTCTCGTAAACACCTTACATACTCTAGTTTTTTCTACACATATATATAATCATAAAGTCGAAAGTGACTGTGGAGATATTTATTATACCATACATTTTAAATATCTTTACCAAAATATTTAAAGTTGCACGCAAAGATATAAGATATATTCATGTAAGTGCCATAAATTACTTTGAGAAGTTGTGTAGTTTTGTTTTGCTTGTCCTCCCATGTAAATGGAATTTGAAGATACAATAAGTTAAAAATATAATAAACTAGTCGTCAACCCGTGCGACTGCACGGGCTAGAATTTTCGAAAGTGGATAAATTTGAACTGAATAGGAAAAAACAACATATCTATAAGCATGTTTCACATTGAGAACGGGCGATGTGTAGGAACTATCCAACATACGCATCCTCTCAAATTGAAAGCAAGCATATCCCAGATGAGCATGAACTAGTTGTCCTGTCCAAATTTTGAGGCAAACATTATGTTTTCTGTTATGGCTAATCAACACCACATAAAGTGTCAGTACATACTAAACTAAGTTTTTGCACTATAGTTCACATTTATCACATGTGCTTTTTTCGTTGGAATAAGCATATATACTGGTAATATATCTATTCAGTTAGATTGATGGATGTTCTGTCCTTTAGTAATTTCTTTTAGCTCTCTGTATGTATGTATAACATACTGTGTTGCTAGTGGGTTAGCTACTGTACTGCTCGCCTTTGCCCAAAAATCATTGTAAGCATCCAAGGTACTGTTACTCATGATTAAAATATAACATCTACATGCCATTCATATCATTTCCAAAGATCCAAATTTTTTGAATCTTATCCTAGAGGATACAACATATGCTCAAAGCATTTTAAAGCAAGAGTACTTTCAGATATATATGCCAAAAATATTATGTACTCTTAAATAAACTTGATATGCTACAGAATTGTGCTTCCAGTTTGCAGTAAGAGTTGAAAAAAAATGATTTTCTAAATAATATTATGTACTGGAAGTACTCTTTACGCCGAAGAAGTTTGAAAGTACTAATATTATGTATGTCGTAGATGACATGTACAAGCACAACATATGGTACTTTCAGACTTTCACACTGTCCAAGCACTAGTCTGAAATTTGGCACTTTCAGACTGTCCAAGCACAAGTCTGGAAGTCTGAATTTTGGTACAAGCACAAGTAATTTCAGACTGTCGTCTTTGTTAATATTACCTTTCAGACTGTCAGTCTGAAAGTATGAAATTTGGTACAAGCTCAAGTACTTCCAGACTGTCCAAGCACAAGTCTAAAAGTCTGAAATTTTACTCAATAGAGTACTTTCAGACTGTCCAAGCACAAGTCTGAAATTTGGTACGTAATATTTGCAGAATGTTTGGTACTTTCAGTCTGAACTTCAAGCACAAGCCTCTTTACCATGTAGAGGACATTTACTACAGAATCAACTATGAAAATTGGTATCAACCTTTGACAAGCATACCCGAAGACTGGATTTTTTTTTTTTGCGGGATGGATATTTCTTCTTAGGCATTCCCAGATGGCGGAGCTAGATGCGGGGGTGGATGCGACGTGTGATAATGGGCTGGTTGGGGTAGGACAAAGAATGGAGCGAGGATTTCCTCTAGATGTCGGAGCAGAGTAGCTTAGAGAACTTGTCCGCACAAGGTCGCAGCTTAGAAAAGGAGAGGTCCATCAGGGCAGGCAGAACGCCGGCGGCAAGACGGTCGACGATGGATCTGGACCTCCACCGGGCGCAATCTCCCAGCTAGGCACCGGGTCTGACCCGCCGCCACCGTCGGCAAGCTGGAGGGTTGGTGTTGGAGCCAGCTGCTACGCGTTGGGGATTTGGGTTCGTGCTGCTGCGTTCTCAGGAAGAAGAAGGCGATTTTGATAGAAAAACGAGTAGAAGCAAGGGAGTTTTCTGCAAAGAACCTAGTACCTGTGCGCTCATATCTATCCACTAGAATCTGGACCATTCATCCAGGATCGGAAGGCCTAGATACGTTTTTTCTATTTTTGCACCCATGGCCCTTCTTTTATTATAGTCGCTCCCTATTTTTCCAAGCCAAAATATGGGATGAGGATATAAATCCTTTTTGTTTTGTTTTGATGAAGACACAAAAATCTTGCTAGTTCTATTCTCTTCCGCTTGTACTTTGGAGCACATCAGGAAGCGGCCACACTGGTACAATATGAAAGATCTTGCATTTTGGTATCCTAATTCACAACATTCATTGGTGGATATAGTTTTGTTTCAAAGTATAGGTTGCAACATAAAAATATATGGAGATTAGTCTCTGTAGGATAAGACTCCATTTCCGTTTCCATAATAAAAATGAGGCCGTGTCCTTTGATCAAAAAAAAAAATCGTGCCTATATTATCAACACTTACGGTTATAGTAGTACATATTTTGCTATATTCAGTGTCAACTCCTATATATTCCGCCAGGCTTAGTTGCATTTTAGAGTTGTCCTTGATGTTCGGCCCCCCTTATGTTTATTTCCTGGCTCCGTCGTTGCCTACTTCACATACAGATTGGATATTTAGTTGTATATTTAGCACCAGCAAAACCGTAAAGCTTACTATAGTCTCCATATATATATTTTATAGAAGATTAGATCACGTTTCTTTATACACGCACAAAGAAGAATACCTTTCTATTATGATTATTTATTCATCATTATTTTAGGCATATTAGTATGGAAGCTAGGCTAGTATTGTGGTAGTGATTCCAGTTTGATTCGTTGAAATCTGCAGCTCTTTGTTTCAACTCCGAGGTTGGCGCTGATGTCATTGGTGAGAAAATTAGATGAAAAAAAACATCAAAAGCCCCTCAAAGAACATCCCACGATAATACCCAGTCTCATCTGCCGCCCTCTGATTATTTTCCAGCTTGTTGCACTATCCCATGTGAAGAAGCAATCTATCTGAGAAAGAAATTTTAAGAGGCTGGCCTATTAATTTTAAGAGGATTTTTAACCCAGCTTTTTCTGTTTAGTGCTGGTTTGGCTTGCCTTAGCTTTTATATTTGAACAATCAGGTTCACAAATAGATGCTCTCCCCAATGGCTATCCACCCACAACAATGCAAAGGATCGGCGTGGCAAAATGAGCGGTGTGCCACACCATCAAGGCAGCGTCAACCTATATTAGTACGAGGATGACTGGGTATGTGGTTTGCTTCATGATTCATGCAAATTCAGTCTTCATTCTAGCTTGAGCCCTTAACTAATACTTTGTTCCTCTCCTTTAGGCACGACACAACAAGACGGATGTTCTAGAGTTGTTCGACCTCTATGCCATGGCCCATAGTGCCCCGTATAAGAAGGCCAAGGCATTCTCTGAGTCTGACCTCGATGATCCAAAGAACTTCACCAACCGCACCTCCCACAACAAGCTCGTGAGGTACAGAGACGAGGGGAAGGGGAGGAAAGGGTCGGACTTTAACCCAAGCCAGCTTGGGTTGATGGAGTGCTTGTCTTTAGTGTTTGTTTTGACTTTGTGAAACTTGCTACCTATGATGAAACTGTGTAATATTGATGAAACTATGTATATGTATGGATGAAACTTGCTACTATTGGTAACATGTGTTGGATATATTTGCGTTCATGACTATTGGTAATATGTGTTGAATATGCTATATTGGTCATATATATATATATATATATATATATATATATATATATATATATATATATATATATATATATATATATATCTATGTTTGATTTTCTATGAAAATGAATTGATATAAGAAAAAACAAAATTAAATGAGGCAATATAGGCACTTTGCCATCCGCTGGCAGATGGCAAAGAGCTTTGCCATCCGCTGGCAGATGGCAAAGAGGCCACGTGGCAGCAACCTGTGTAGCGCTCATCTGGCCTATTTTTCTCTTTGCCATCAGCTGGCTGATGGCAAAGAGCCTGTAGCCTTTGCCATCAGCTGGCCGATGGTAAAGAGCCTGCAGCCTTTGCCAATCAGCTGGCCGATGGCAAAGAGCCTGCACCCATTGCCATCAGCTGGCGGATGGCAAAGAGCCTGCAGCCTTTGCCATCTGCTGGCTGATGGCAAAGCACGCCGTTAGCCTCCTAACATGGCTAACCCCGTTCCTCAGGCTTTGCCATCGGCCAGCTGATGGCAAAGGCTACAGGCTCTTTGCCATCTGCCAGCAGACGGCAAAGAAGCCTTTACCAGAGTTTATTCAGCCGGAACTTTGCCATCTGCTGGCAGATGGCATCCGCCGTCCGTGACTTTGCCATCTGCCATGGCAGATGGCAAAGTGCCTGATTCCAGTAGTGTTTCCTATGCCCAAATAACGATCCTACACCAAATGTCAGCTCAATCCATTCATTATTTTGAGCCCAGCTTCAACATTCGTATTTATGTCCAGTGTGGTACTTTGCAAAGCAAGTACAACCTAGGCTCCTCCTTTTGAGCTGAAAATTTATGAAGACAGTCTTCTTAGTAACTGATCATCCTCAGCCAAAACTCACGCCCATTAGCCATGTACATTTCCCGTACCGCTAATCAAACACTTGGCTGCTAATTCATGTTTGAGCATCGATTGGTCTCCTCGTGAGAATCTTATGTTGTAATTTTCTTCCTAGCACCTACGTGGGGAGTGCCCAACCCACTAGACATGCCTAGGCCTCCCAGAACACATGGCAACACGACGGTCACGCGGTGACCACGCGGCGGGCATGCGAGTTTACGCGCTCTAGAGTTGGGGCCCTCGGCCACCGCCCAAACCTCGACGTATCGCCACCAAACCATGTATTTATGATTAAATAGGTACTTATGTAAATAGAAATGATTTTTGGAAAAAATAAATAGCAAACTATGAGGCAGCTGCAGTTCATATTTGACCCGCTTCCAACTGAATCGGCAGAAATTTGTCTTTTTCACGAGAGGTGGATCAAATTTTTTTACACCCAACCATTTTGTCAATTGTGCATTAAATATGTCCTAGTATTTTAGAAAATTGATTTGGTCCAATTTTGCAACAATTATTTGGGAGGTCCTTCACAAAAAAACCTCCTTTTGGGCACTCGAAAAATGGAAAATGGTTTTTTCGTCCAAAGAAAATGAAAACTTCCTTAGGCAACATTGTTTGCCATTCCAATATGCACCATTGTGCACAATATGAGATTATTTGAACAAACTATGCCATGAATGTGGCCATAAGATTGATCATTTGGCTTAAAAGCCATTGATCTCCAAACGTGATAGCTCGTTTCTGAGAACACTTTTTTTTATAATAATTGCCGTATTACAAGTTTGTTATTTTTCCTGGGAACTTGGCCAAATATAATGACACAATGCGAAGGTTTCCCAATTTTTTGATTTTTTTTTGAATTTTTTATGCCCGTTTCAAAATGCGGTCAAAACGGCGGGAATGACCGTCCCTAGCTAGTGATTGAATCTTGGAATTTTTTTGGTGTTTCTCTGATTAAATAGATACTTATGTACCTAGAAATGATTTTTGGAAAAAATAAAGAGCAAACTACAAGGTAGCTACAGTTCAAATTTGACCCACTTCCAAGTGAATCGGCGGAAATTTGTCTTTTTCACGAGAGGTGGATCAAAACTTTTTACACCCAACCATTTGGTCAATTGTGCATTAAATATGGCCTAGTATTTTATAAAAATGATTTGGTCCAATTTTGCAACAATTATTTGAGAGGTCCTTCACAAAAAAACCTCCTTTTGGGCACTCGAAAAATGGAAAATGGTTTTTTCGTCCAAAGAAAATGAAAACTTCCTTAGGCAATATTGTTTGCCATTCCAAGATGCACCCTTGTGCACAATATGAGATCATTTGAACAAACTATGCCATGAATGTGGCTATAAGATTGATCATTTGGCTTGAAAGCCATTGATCTCAACACGTGATAGCTCGTTTCTGGGAACACTTTTTTAAAATAATTGCCTTATTACAAGTTTATTATTTTTCCTGGGACTTGGCCACATATAATGACACAATGCGACGGTTTCCCAATTTTTTGATTTTTTTTGAATTTTTTATGGCCGTTTCAAAATGCGGTCAAAACGGCGGGAATGACCGTTCCTAGCTAGTGGTTGAATCTTGGATTTTTTTTGTGTTTCTCTGATTAAAACGGCGGGAATGACCGTTCCAGCCTTGGCCTCCACTGCCTCGGCCTCGCGCCTCGCCAGAGCAGCTCAGCCGTCGGCCGAAGTCGCGCAGGTCGCCGTGTTCCCCCGCTCTTCTTCCTCCCTCTGTTTATCTCTTCCTTTTTTCTCTCAAGTCTCAACCCCCTCTGTACTTCTCTTTGCAAGGAGGCCGCCATGGACTTCCTCGTCGAGCCATCGCCGGAGTTCCAAGTCCGCGCCGCTCGAAACCGTCTTCAACCTCCGTCAGCCCTTGTTCCTCCATGCCCCGCGAAGCGCATGCCAAGCCGTCGCCGCGTCGAGCTCCACCGCCCAAGTCCGCTGTCCCGCCGCCCGCCGGACCTCCCTGGCTGTCTTCCTCCACTGCATCTAGTCGCTCCTCGAACGCATCAAGTCCCCCTGCATCAAGCGCCGCCCTCGCCAAGACGCATCAAGCGTTGGTGCTCTTCTGCCTCATCGGGTGGATGACACCCAGCGCACTCACGCGCGTGGGGTCAAGGGCGTTGACCGCGCCCCTGCCTGGGCAGATCGCCAGCGCCTCCCCGCTCGATCCCCTGCTCGACCGCTCGCATGGTACGCTCCCTCGCTCCCTCCGTCCCCACTCCTCGAGTTGATGAGATATGAGAGAAGCCGACGAGCGGCCGTTTGGTGCGGCACGGGACAGCGGCCATGTGCTCTGCTCAAGGACTTGTTTTAATCCTGATATATCTGATGAAATAGTACTTCTCTACTTCACTGTTCAATCAGGCGATGCAGAATCCCAGTTCCAGAATGTTTTTCAAACTATATTTGCTAGAAAAATGATCTTATATTATTTACATGGGTCAATCTCGACCATCATGATTCCTAAGCTAATAAGGTTGGTTGTGTGCTCTCCTTGCAGCAGCCTGAGCTCCGGCGAGGTTGATCTGGACGGCTCGGCAGCGTCACCGGCGGTGAGAACCCCCCTCCCTTCGCGGCTATGGACGAACTGGTTTGCGTGTTGCCTCCTACCTTTTGTGCTCTCGTTGCGGTGGTTAGGTTAATGAAAATTGAACTAGTTAACTACTGTAAGCGATTCTGCAATTGTTTGTGGATCTGGCAGCAAGCAGTATGAACCATAGTTTAGCTGCTTTAGATAACTACTACTTAGGTTAATAACAATTAGTAGGACTTCATCACAGTTCTTCTGTAGTTCCCTTTAGCCGCTTTAGATAACCATAGTTCTTCTGTAGTTGTAGCTGGACTGTTAATTTGGTACTCCATCACATCGGTGTGGGTTTTGGCAGTACGAGTGTACTGCCACAATGTCACCAGCTGGTGCAATTGCAACCAGTAGAAATGAGAATATAGTATTGGCAATTTGGCATAATATACACCTGAGTCGGATAAGACTTAGGACAATGTCCTTTGAGGCTGCAGAAGATTAGTTGCTAGTTGCTACCATGTGCGTAGGATAAGATCAGATGCTGCTGCTGCAGGATAGTTATCCTCTTCGTATGGCAATATGCTTATTTTCCTTGGTTCCAACTACGCAGCGAATTCTCTTTCAAAAAAAAAAAATGTGGCGCATGCATGAGGATCAATCCTGTTGACTGCGTGACAATCATGTTTCTCATCATTGTAAGTTTTGGTTTTGAAAAAACATACATGTTTTCTTGATCTTATGTTAAGTCTGTTTATTTATAAATCCAACTTCCATGTTTTTTTAGAGGCAAACCTGAAGACTGACCCCCAATGTTTCCGTGCAGGTAGTAACTCTAATAGGCCACTACACTTTCCAAATTCCAATGCTCGCGTGTTGGTCGTTCCCAAGTTTTCACTACCCTGAGTATGTACTCTACCGTACATTTCCAAAAATTCTTCCTCTCATTCACCTGATGCATACTTGTTCAATGTGTTTCCGTGAAGTTATTAGACATACAATACTTTTGAAATACCCATACTGTAACTGGCCAAAGAACTAGAAGCAAAAGACATACAGTACATCACTTTTCAAATGCTCAATATTGTAGCTGACACACTAGAGAACTAGAAGAATAACCTGGATTAGAAACACTCGCTGGGTGCTTCCCTTGCCCCTGGCAATGTCAATGAATCACAGTGGTACTGTAGGCACCGAGGAAATTGTGGCATGTTGTTTAATTTGTTTATTCATTTGTTGCAGTCTGTGCACTGTTGTGGTGAAACTCTAGTGTTTCTGCAACCTACAAGTGTGTATGGGCACTGATTTCTAGAAGTATTTGAGTTGACATCTTTGTTGGCTTAGATAGTACAGAAATTTTGAAGGGCGGTTGATTTGCTTCTGGTTTTTGAAATAGAGCTGACTATAGTTATGCATAAACGAGAATATGCTTGTAACTGGTGAAAAATAGACCAGCTTCGCAGTTTGCCACATTGGTGATGTAAATGCCCCTAAATGATGATATCTTAGCAAGTGCTTGCTGCGATGTTTAACCTTGTTACTATCGTCCATAAGTATTGCCGTTGATTTTGATATATGAGCACTAGTGTTTCCTGCTTACAGCAAGCTATGTATTGTACATGTGTCCATTTTACCTGTGTAAATAGTTTGTTTCATACCTAGTAACATGTTTCCTCATAATGAATTATTCGTGCCATGTGAATCATTGCTGCTATCCTGCTACTAATGGATACAGGGACGAAATGCACAGTTTCCTGTCAAGTAGTGTTTGTTTGGTGACAGAATGCTGTTTTTTCCTTCCAAGTATAATGCTCCTTTCATGTAGTGATGATACTACATCTATTTCATTTCATGTTTATGCCTCTTCCAGAAAATGTGTAGCACCTACAGTAATCAATCTAACTTATCCATTTTATTTTATAGGCCTTCGAGTACAAGAGGCTGCTGCTTGACTATAACAGCGAACACGACCAACAAGTTCCGCCAGCGCGAGGCAAGCGACGACATGCTCGGTTACCCCCACCTGTGAGTCGCGCTCCCCCCTGCCCAGCCGCCCCTCCGTGAGTCGCTCTAAATTCGGGATCACTGCTAGATCCTCGGCACTGGAAACGATCAGATATTCAGATGATATGTTAGTTTCTGTGGTTTCTGATAGGCCCGCTGCATCTGTTGGCGTTAACCATTTCCTATGTGGTTCTGTGTGGAACCCTTCCTAATTTGTTTGCAGCCCTTCCTAATTTTTTGTTTTTGTTCTATTTGGAAATGGATGGAGCAGATGGAGCAGGTGCTCTGCTCTTGCACACGTCTGGCACCGTCTCCGGCGCGGTGGTGCTTCTTGAGGCGACCGGCGTGATGGCGGCTGTGTACGGCGGCGACCACAAGCTCTCCGGTGAGTCGGCTCCATCTTCTAGCCCTAGCTCCCTATTTTCTGCTCCTATAGCATGCTCTGTTGGTTTAGAACACTAGCAGCAGTAGCCTACCGTGTATACGTACTAAACAGCAGGAGCTCAATCACCTTGTGTACACTAGCAGCTTGCTTACACACTTGTCACTTTTGCTTGTGATAGCCATTACGTAGCTGAATCATGTCCGTGTCTACTAATCATCAGTTCATAGTATTTGGCTTCTGTGTGATGGTCTGCGACTATTTTATGGTGATGTGGATATACTTTCTGATTTAAAGTTACTAATATTTTTTGTTTTGATTCTTTCTCTGGTGCGAGGAAAGCTGTAGTAGACGTCAACGATGCCTACTTGCTTGGTTGCTACAGTGATGCATGCGCCGGTCAAGCAAGCACACGTGCATATACGTACATGTTAGGATAGTAGCAGATGTGCCATAATTCCTGTGTAAGGAAATGTATTCCTGAGATGATTTTGTTATGTTATCTAAACCTGGGAGATATGTTATGTGATGTGATATGATGGATGATCTGAATTCGACATTGAGTTTTCCTGATTTGAATATGAAACAATGTCGGATGCGTGTGTGTAACTGGATTAAAGAGGTCTTGTGCCCAAACAATTTTGTCCAAACATTTATTTCAAAATCCGAGATCTAATACTGGACAACTAATTGGGCTGAAAAAGGCCACAACCCAACAAGCATTGGTCTGTTTAAAAAGTGAAACAAAAAAAGCCTCAGAAAATAAAAAAAAACATTGCAAAAAAGGCCGAGGCCCCCTAATATGGAAGTACGGGCCGTGCAGAAATTGACAGAAAAAATACACTAAATTGGCTGAATTAATGGGCTCGGCCCATATAAACACCCAATTGGACCAGGCCGATTCTAATTTTTGACCTTTTCAATTGGTCGCAATTTTGCCACGTCAGATTGCCACGTGGGATCCGACGTGGCCTGGGCAGAGAGCTAGCGACCAAAACAGAAGGTCATGGAATCAACGACCGTTTGTTTTGGTGGTGGAATTCCATGACCTTCTCACAGAGAAGGTCGTTAATTTCCGTTTACGACTGCCAGCTTTTGACCATCTGTTTTTGGTCAAAAAAAGGTCGCAAATGAAAATCAATGACCTTTCAGTGACCAATAGTGAGGGTCATAACTTGACATATTTCTTGTAGTGATTTAAATATGTAATGTTATACACAGATTTTCTTCATTTAATCCCATTGACTCCGAGCCTAACCAAGCACATTGAGTATTTATCGGACTGGTTAATAAAGGGTGTAAGTCAAGCATAGTGACTGCACATGGTAGCAGCAGACATGATAGAAACAACAACAATCTGACTGGCATCTTTAACATAGAAAAACCACATAGATAACCGTCAGGTTAGTTTGAAGATAAATATTGAAGCTACATTACAGCCAACATTCACCAATTTATTATTAAAATCACAAAATTTCCATCCTAATTAGGAATAAAATGCTGTAACCAAATACCTATATTTTTAACAAAAGAGAACTGGGAGCTGAGCCTGATTGTCTAGATATATAGAAGCCTCGGTTGCAATGGAGAGGCGCGTACAGAAAAAACATGATGACCGTGATAGCCACAGTGAGCCAAAGGTAGGAGGGTGATGGTCAGACCTAGGGTAGTGCATCGGGCAGTCTTGTATAGATCAATCAGTTGAGGGTCCAACCCTCCTGCTTGAGGTGAGGCGGCAGCGGGCAGTGCAGAGAAAAGACTGAGTGGAAAGGTAGCAGGCGTTGAAAGAGGAAATTAAGGGACATGTGGGATTGCTAAAGGAGAGTATGCACTGGCATGGATGGACTCATGAACCACATCTCCATTCGCGGGTACGATTCCCTTCCACCATTGAACACGTCATCGGAGTACTGGCCAACATGGGCATTGCGTTCTGGTCCTGATTATAAGCACCAACAGCAATGCCATTGTTTCTCGTAGCGCCCCAACTAGCTTCTCTATTGCTCTATGTTGGCGGGCTGTTGTGTGAACTACTGCTGCCTCTGGACCGTCTGGGACTGTTTACGTAATAGCTAATTAAGCCTTGTGTTCTAGTAGTTCTTTATGTATCTAAAAATTCCAGAGAAACAAATTGCTTGAACTGTGATGCATAAGAAAAACGTTGTCAGATTGTTATATCCAAACAAATCAAGGGAATCACGCTTGTTGAGGATATAACCATTAGAGTCACCCGCCCAGGAGGGGCCGGGTTACTCATAATGGTCATCATGCGAAGCCCAGTACCAAGCTTGAAGACGGCGGGTCAATAATGGGCTTAAGACCCGGAGATGGCTTAAGGCCCGTAGTTATAACCGCCATTATGGTGAAACTTGTAGTGTAAGGCAAGAATAGTTGAGAGTCCGAGCCGGACACTCTTATGAGCCGGCCGGGACTCTTAGAGCCACTGGGCGTCAACCTCTCTATATAAGGGGGCGACCCGGCGGCGGTTTAGGCACAAGTAAGATCTCGTCGAGAGCCAGGCATAGCGATTAAGCTCCCTGGTCATCGAAACCATAATCAATACCACCTCAACTGGACGTAGGCTTTTACCTTCACCGTAAGGGGCCGAACCAGTATAACCCCTGTGTTCCTTGTCCCGTTTAACCCCTTTAAGCTTCCTAGCTGCGATGTCTCCACGACTAAGTCCTAACTCGAGGACATCTGCCGTGACAATTCCATGACAACGATCCTAATCTAAGAAAATATTTTCCTTACCAACATAGGCTAGCCGTCAGCTGATTCTTTGTCATCTTGACGGAAGAAGGGCTTATGCGACCTGTGGTTGAATCATACTGGAGGGAGATCCATAGATGGGGTGTTGTTGGTTAAATCAGAGGGCAGAAGCAACTCAGCAGGAACCGCCGACAGACGAACATGGCCGATGGATGGGAGGGCAATTCTGCAGGAAACGCTGACGGCAAGACGAACATGGCCACTGAAGTGGAGGTGAGGATGTGTCGGTCGAGAGGATATGTCGGCCAAGTTTGGAGGAAGCACCGAGTATTTCCTGCGAGAACTGTTTCGTGGATAGATGGAACATGTTAATTTTTTCTCTTTTTTTTTTCTATATATGAGAAACGCAGGGAGATTGATCAGATTCCCTGTTAGCTTAAAGAAGGAAGAAGATCAGATTCCCTGTTTTTTTAGGGGGATGAAGATTCCCTGTTTATCACGTCTTGGGGGAGGGTGAATCACGTACGTGGCTCTTTTTTTGCCGGAAAGAGGTACGTGGATCATCAGCTTGTCTGGAGTTTGATCTGACGTCTATTGATAAATTACATAGTAATCAAACGGATGGAATTTCTTAACTCCTAGGATTAACGTGGTAACACGTATGGTGCCTCCAATTAGTAAATATAAGATTTATTTATCAATGTAATATTTAATAGGTACAAAATGAGTTGCAAAATGGTTAGTATAAATAATGATATTTAAACATATGACCCAAAATTAGATTAGTCTATGTGACTGCCTTGGAGCGGACGATTGCATAGCCATCACGCTTAACCCAGAAGAGTTCTTTTTCCCCGACGGCGGTGTTCATCTGTTCAATGATGATGCTTTGACCAACGGACACCTGTCGTTTGTCGTGGTCATTGACAAGGAGTTCACGACAATCAAGTGGCGTTATCAGATTATTTCACACAACCATTGGCTTGGGTACAATGTCAACGGCAAAGCGCTTAAAGAGCACAATGACCCGGTTTATAGGACAAGCGTGATGGCGTTAAACAGGGCGAAAAGATCGATGTCAAGTCCTTCGTTGTGTGTGGAGAGCTTAGTGAACATCGTTGCTATGTCTTTGACCCGGAAGTGCATCGCTAAGTTTCCCTACCGAATCCACGGATTCACATCTTCCAATACTTCAAGTATCCAAAGGTGAATCCGCGCAAAAAAAGGCCACGCTTGAAGTCAGAGGATGACCCGCCTATTTCACGTGGGATGGACGACCTAGGACGTCGTCATCGTCTACTTCCTCCTCTAGCCGGTGGCGAGGGAGGTAGTTAAGGGGGTAATCCAGGGGCAATTAACATCGCCAGATCTCTCTTGGATTCCCATCGCCTCAAGATCTAAAGATATGTGTGGACATCAACTCAAGGAAATATGGCCTAGATGCAATAATAAAGTTGTTATTTATATTTCCTTATATCATGATAAATGTTTTTTATTCATGCTAGAATTGTATTAACCAGAAACTTAGTACATGTGTGCATACATAGACAAACAGAGTGTCACTAGTATGCCTCTACTTGACTAGCTCGTTGAATCAAAGATGGTTAGGTTTCCTAGCTATAGACATGAGTTGTCATTTGATTAACGGGATCACATCATTAGAGAATGGTGTGATTGACTTGACCCATCCGTTAGCTTAGCACGATGATCATTTAGTTTGTTGATATTGTTTTCTTCATAACTTATACGTGCTCCTATGACTATGAGATTATGCAACTCCCGAATACCGGAGGAACACTTAGTGTGCTATCAAACGTCACAATGTAACTGGGTGATTATAAAGATGCTCTACAGGTGTATCCGATGGTGTTTGTTGAGTTGGCATAGCTCGAGATTAGGATTTGTCACTCCGATTGTCGGAGAGGTATCTCTGGGCCCTCTCGTTAATGCACATCACTATAAGCCTTGCAAGCAATGTGCCTAATGAGTTAGTTGCGGGATGATATATTACGGAACGAGTAAAGAGACTTGCCGGTAACGAGATTGAACTAGGTATTGATTTACCGACGATCGAATCTTGGGCAAGTAACATACCGATGACAAAGGGAACAATGTATGTTGTTATGCGGTTTGACCGATAAAGATCTTCGTAGAATATGTAGGAGCCAATATGAGCATCTAGGTCCCGCTATTGGTTATTGACCAGAGATGAGTCTTGGTCATGTCTACATAGTTCTCGAACCCGTAGGGTCCGCACGCTTAACGTTCGATGACGATCGGTATTATGAGTTTATGTGTTTTGATGTACCGAAGGTAGTTCGGATTCGCGGATGTGACCACAGACATGACTAGGAGTCTCGAAATGGTCGAGACATAAAGATCGATATATTGTAAGGCTATGTTTGGACACCGGAATGGTTCCGGATGAGTTCGAGCATTTTTTGGAGTATCGGGAGGTTACCGGAACCCCCCGGGGAGTCAATGGGCCTTATTGGGCCTTAGTGGAAGAGAGGAGGAGGCGGCCAGGTGGAGGGCGCCCCCCAATCCCAATCCGAATTGGGGCGGGGGGCCGGCCCCCCTTTCCTTCTCCCTCTGTCCCTCTTCCTTCTTCTCCAACTCCCACTAGGAAAGGGGGAAACCTACTCCTACTGGGAGTAGGACTCCCCCCCTTGGGCGCGCCCTATGAGGGCCGGCCCTCTCCTCCTCCCCTCCTTTATATACGGGGGAGGGGGGCACCCCATAGACACACAAGTTGACCGTTGTCTTAGCCGTGTGCGGCGCCCCCCTCCACAGATTACCACCTCGGTCATATCGTTGTAGTGCTTAGGCGAAGCACTGCGTCGGTAACTTCATCTTCACCATCATCACGCCGTCGTGTTGATGGAATTCTCCCTCGGCCTCAGCTGGATAAAGAGTACGAGGGACGTCACCGAGCTGAACGTGTGCAGATCGCGGAGGTACCGTGCATTCGGTACTTGATCGGTTGGATCGCGAAGACGTTCGACTACATCAACCGCGTTACCTAACGCTTCCGCTTTCGGTCTACGAGGGTACGTGGACACACTCTCCCGCTCGTTGCTATGCATCACATAGATAGATCTTGTGTGATCGTAGGTAAATTTTTTGAAATACTGCGTTCCCCAACAGTGGTATCAGAGACAGGTCTGTGCATAGATGTTATATGCACG
The DNA here is from genome assembly GCF_002575655.3 of Aegilops tauschii subsp. strangulata. Classification (NCBI taxonomy): domain Eukaryota; kingdom Viridiplantae; phylum Streptophyta; class Magnoliopsida; order Poales; family Poaceae; genus Aegilops; species Aegilops tauschii. The sequence continues at coordinate 29,504,994 of NC_053041.3, read as the reverse complement.
AGTAGAACACAAAGAGTTTTGGGCGATAATAGTCAAAGTGCTTACCAGCATGTCATACTTTGATTCGGCGGTATTGTTGGATGAAGCGGCCCGGACCGACATTACGCATACGCTTACGCGAGACTGGTTCTACCGACGTGCTTTGCACACAGGTGGCTGGCGGGTGTCAGTTTCTCCAACTTTAGTTGAATTGAGTGTGACTACGCCCGGTCCTTCTTGAATGTGAAAACAGCAAACTTGACGAAAAATCGTTGTTGTTTTGATGCTTAGGTAAGACCGGTTCTTGCTCAGCCCGTAGCAGCCATGTAAAACATGCAACAATAAAGTAGAGGACGTCTAACTTGTTTTTGCAGGCCATGTTGTGATGTGATATGGTCATGACATGATGCTATATTTTATTGTATGAGATGATCATGTTTTGTAACAGAGTTATCGGCAACTGGCAGGGGCCTTATGGTTGTCGCTTTATTGTATGCAATGCAATCGCCATGTAATTGTTTTTACTTTATCACTAAGCGGTAGCGATAGTCGTAGAACAAATAGTTGGCAAGACGACAACGATGCTACAATGGAGATCAAGGTGTCGCGCCGGTGACGATGATGATCATGACGGTGCTTTGGAGATGGAGATCAAAGGCACAAGATGATGATGGCCATATCATATCACTTATATTGATTGCATGTGATGTTTATCCTTTATGCATCTTATTTTGCTTAGTTCGGCGGTAGCATTATAAGATGATCTCTCACTAAATTTCAAGGTACAAGTGTTCTCCCTGAGTATGCACCGTTGTGAAAGTTCGTCGTGCCGAGACACCACGTGATGATCGGGTGTGATAAGCTCTACGTTCACATACAACGGGTGCAAGCCAGTTTTGCACACGTAGAATACTCGGGTTAAACTTGACGAGCCTAGCATATGTAGATATGGCCTCGGAACACTGAGACCGAAAGGTCGAGCGTGAATCATATAGTAGATATGATCAACATAGTGATGTTCACCATTGAAAACTACTCCATCTCACGTGATGATCGGAGATGATTTAGTTGACTTGGATCACGTCATCACTTAGATGAGTAGAGGGATGTCTATCTAAGTGGGAGTTCTTAAGTAATATGATTAATTGAACTTTAATTTATCATGAACTTAGTACCTGATAGTATTTTGCATGTCTATGTTGTTGTAGATCAATGGCCCGTGCTACTGTTCCTTTGAATTTTAATGCGTTCCTAGAGAAAGCTAAGTTGAAAGATGATGGTAGCAACTACACGGACTGGGTCCGTAACTTGAGGATTATCCTCATTACTGCACAGAAGAATTACGTCACTAGTAGAAAACAAGGCTTTGGTTCGGCCAGAAAAGAGCATTAATCCCGGTTGCATTACGAACCGGGACTAATGTGAGCATTAGTCCCGGTTCGAGCGGCTAGGGCACCGTACAGGCATTAGTCCCGGTTCAAATGGGACCTTTAGTCCCGGTTGGTGCCACGAACCGGGACTAAAGGGTGCGATGCCCATTAGTACCGGTTCGTGGCACCAACCGGTACTAAAGGTTAGACCTTTAGTCTCGGTTCGAGCCACCAACCGGTACTAATGGGGTTTGAGCCATTAGTACCGGTTCGTCCCATTTTCAAACTCTACCCCCCCTGTGGATCGCCTTTTCAGTTTTGAAAAAAGCAAAAGAAAATGATAAAAACTTCAAAAATTAAAATCCTTCCAGATGTAGTCATGTTACTACATGTACTAGTTAGGAAAATTTAAAAAAGCTTAAATTTGGACATGTTTTGCAAAATGTGTAGGGAAAATGTAAAACGGCTATAACTTTTGCATAAGATGTCAGAAAAAAACGTATAATATATCAAAATGTTCAGCACGAAAATCCGCATCCGATTTTGACAGCCTATGGCTTGTTTGCAAATTTTTAGAATCCTCAAATTCTAAAAGGAAAAAAAGTTATGCTCAAATTTCAGTTATTTTTCGAATTTTTGTTAAATCTGGTCAAACTATGGTCAAACTACTTATTCAAGAAGTATTAGTGTTACTAAATAATTATTTCAGTTTTTTTGAATTTTGGTCAAATCTGGTCAAATTGTGGTCAAACAATGGTCAAACTAATTATTCAAGAAGTATTAGTGTTACGAAATAATTATTTCAGTTTTTTTGAATTTTGGTCAAATCTGGTCAAATTGTGGTCAAACAATGGTCAAACTAATTATTCAAGAAGTATTAGTGTTACGAAATAATTATTTCAGTTTTTTTGAATTTTGGTCAAATCTGGTCAAACTGTGGTCAAACTATGGTCAAACTATTTATTCAAGAAATATTAGTGTTACTAAAAAATTATTGTTTTTTAGAACAATAGTTTCAAACTCAAACAGTGAAATGTGTGACTTCATGCTCAAGCTAAATTCTTAAGGGTTAATAGGATTGACATCTTACTATTGTCAGGAAAACAACAAGTGCAGACTTGGAAACGAGGGAGAATAGAACACGGAAGTTAAGCGTGCTCAGGCTGGAGTAGTGAGAGGATGGGTGACCGTCCGGGAAGTTAGATGATTTGGAATGATGAGGGGTGATTAGAGATTAGAGGTTAAATTGAGCAGTGATGAGGGGTGATTAGAGATTAGAGGTTAAAATAATTCAGAAATTTGAAAATAGAAAAAAAAATTCAATTTTAAAAAAAATCATAAAATTTCCTTTAGTACCGGTCATGTTACCAACCGGGACTAAAGGTCGACCTCCAGGCAGCGGCCACGTGGAGGGCCTTTAGTCCCGGTTCGTGTAAGAACCGGGACTAAAGGAGGAGGCTTTAGTAACGACCCTTTAGTCCCGGTTCCAGAACCGGGACTGAAGGCCATTATGAACCGGGACTAAAGGCCCTTTTTCTACTAGTGCGTCCTAGAAGCACCACTAGGCGCAAGACCCGCTGCAGGAGCAACACCAGGCGTTGTGAACGCCTGGTAGAGCAAAGCTGATGACTACTCGATAGTTCGGTGTGCCATGCTTTACGCTTAGAACCGGGATTTCAACGATGTTTTGAACATCATGGAGCATATGAGATGTTCCAGGAGTTGAAGTTAATATTTCAAGAAAATGCCCGGATTGAGAGATATGAAGTCTCCAATAAGTTCTACAGCTGCAAAATGGAGAAGAGTAGTTCTGTCAGTGAGCATTTACTCGAAATGTCTGGGTATCATAATCACTTGACTTAGCTGGGAGTTAATCTTCCAGTTGATAGTGTCATTGACAGAGTTCTTCAATCACTGCCACCAAGCACCAAGCTACAAGAGCTTCATGATGAACTATAATATGCAAGGGATGGATAAGACAATTCCCGAGCTCTTCGCAATGCTTAAGGCTGCGGAGGTAGAAATCAAGAAGGAGCATCAAGTGTTGATGGTCAATGCACTACAGGAAACAACTAGTTTGCCGTGAGTGAGCATCTTTGCCGTCAGCTTTTCATCGGGGTAGACAGCAAAGAGCACTTTTGCCGTCAGCTGCTGTCGGCAAAGAATGACTGACGACAAAGAAAACTTTGGCGTCTGCTGTTTTTATTACAGACGGCAAAGAAAAGTTTGCCATCTATGAGTTTTATTACAAACGACAAAGAAAACTTTGCCGCATACGGCAAATAACTTTGTCGTCTGTAATATAAACGGCAGACGGTAAAAAAGAAACACACCTCGCGGATCGACCTCCCGGATCAATGAGGTGGCACGATCCACACCCCACGCTGTATCTCTCGCCCACGCCCCCAACACGATCTCTCTCTCCCCCACGTTCTCACACCCTCAGCCGACCCCACCATGTTCTCTCTCCCTTATCCCCCATGTTATCTGTCTCTTACGCATCTCTCTCTCTCCCGTAACTCCCCAGCAGCCCCACCACGGTCGCCGCCGGCCACCCTGGCACCCATCCACGCTCCCCTCCAATTGCCCCGTCCTCTCTCCTCCCTCGAGCCAGCCCCGTCCCCCGTCCCCGTCGAGGCAGCCCCGTCCCTCATCGCCCTGGAAACCGCCGCCGGCCTTCTTCCTCGCGGCGCCGCCCGTTCCCCAGCGCCCCACGCCGGAGGCCTCGCGCCGCCGCCCGCTGCTACCTCTTGAGCACTGCATTGGTTTTCCCTTGAAGAGGAAAGGGTGATGCAGCAAAGTAGCGTAAGTATTTCCCTCAGTTTTTGAGAACCAAGGTATCAATCCAGTAGGAGGATAGTGCGAGTCCCTCGCACCTACACAAACAAATAAATCCTTGGAACCAACGCGATAAGGGGTTGTCAATCCCTACACGGTCACTTACGAGAGTGAGATCTGATAGATATGTTAAGATAATATTTATGATATTTTTATGTTAAAGATGCAAAGTAAAATAAAAGCAAAATAAAAAGCAACGGAAATAACTAAGTGTTGGAAGATTAATATGATAGAAAATAGACCCGGGGGCCATAGGTTTCACTAGTGGATTCTCTCAAGAGCGTAAGTATTTTACGGTGGGTGAACAAATTACTGTTGAGTAATCACAGAATTGAGCATAGTTATGAGAATATCTAAGTATGATCATGTATATAGGCATCACGTCCGAGACAAGTAGTCCGACTCCTGCCTGCATCTACTACTATTACTCCACACATCGACCGCTATCCAGCATGCATCTAGAGTATTAAGTTCATAAGAACAAAGTAACGCTTTAAGCAAGATGACATGATGAGGAGGGATAAATTCATGCAATATGATAAAAACCCCATCTTGTTATCCTCGATGGCAACAATACAATACGTGCCTTGCTGCCCCTACTGTCACTGGGAAAGGACACCGCAAGATTGAACCCAAAGCTAAGCACTTCTCCCATTGCAAGAAAGATCAATCTAGTAGGCTAAACCAAACTGATAATTCGAAGAGACTTGCAAATATAACCAATCATACATAAAAGAATTCAGAAGATTCAAATATTGTTCATAGATAAACTTGATCATAAACCCACAATTCATCGGTCTCAACAAACACACCGCAAAAGAAGATTACATCGAATAGATCTCCAGAAGAGAGGGGGAGAACATTGTATTGAGATCCAAAAAGAGAGAGGAAGCCATCTAGCTACTAACTATGGAGCCGAAGGTCTGAGGTAAACTACTCACACTTCATCGGAGAGGCTATGGCGTCGATGTAGAAGCCCTCCGTGATCGATGCCCCCTCCTACGGAGCTCCGGAACAGGCCCCAAGATGGGATCTCACGGGTACAGAAGGTTGCGGCGGTGGAATTAGGTTTTTGGCTCCGTATCTGATCGTTTGGAGGTACGTAGGTATATATAGGAGGAAGGAGTACGTCGGTGGAGCAACATGGGCCCCACGAGGGTGGAGGGCGTGCCTAGGGGGGGGGGGGGTTAGGCGCGCCCCCCTACCTCGTGGCTTCCTGGTGGCTTTCTTGAGTCCAAGTCCTCTAGATCATGTTCGTTCCGAAAATCACGTTCCCGAAGGTTTCATTCCATTTGGACTCCGTCTGATATTCTTTTTCTCCAAAACTCTTAAATAGGCAAAAACAGAAATTCTGGGCTGGGCCTCCGGTTAATAGGTTAGTCCCAAAAATAATATAGAAGTGAATAATAAAGCACAATAATGTCCAAAACAGAATATAATATAGCATGGAGCAATCAAAAATTATAGATACATTGGATACGATCAAGCATCCCCAAGCTTAATTCCTGCTCGTCCTCGAGTAGGTAAATGATAAAAACAGAATTTTTGATGTGGAATGCTACTTGGCATAATTTCAATGTAATTCTTCTTAATTGTGGTATGAATATTCAGATCCGAAAGATTCAAGATAAAAGTTCAATATTGACATAAAAATAATAATACTTCAAGCATACTAACTAAGCAATTATGTCCTCTCAAAATAACATGGCCAAAGAAAGTTCATCCCTACAAAATCATATAGTTTAGTCATGCTCCATTTTCGTCACACAAGAATGCTCTCATCATGCACAACCCCGATGACAAGCCAAGCAATTGTTTCATACTTTAGTAATCTCAAACTTTTTCAACTTTCACGCAATACATGAGCGTGAGCCATGGATATAACACTATGGGTGGAATAGAATATGATGATGGGGGTTATGTGGAGAAGACAAAAAAGGAGAAAGTCTCACATCAACGAGGCTAATCAATGAGCTATGGAGATGCCCATCGTTTGATGTTAATGCAAGGAGTAGGGATTGCCATGCAACGGATGCACTAGAGCTATAAATATATGAAAGCTCAACAAAAGAAACTAAGTGGGTGTGCATCCAACTTGCTTGCTCACGAAGACCTAGGGCACTTGAGGAGGCCCATTCTTGGAATATACAAGCCAGGTTCTATAATGAAAAATTCCCACTAGTATATGAAAGTGACAAAACAAGAGACTCTCTATCATGAAGATTATGGTGCTACTTTGAAGCACAAGTGTGGTAAAAGGATAGTAACATTGTCCCTTCTCTCTTTTTCTCTCTTTTTTGGGCCTTCTCTTTTTTATGGCCTTTATCTCTTTTTCTTATTCCTCACTTGGGACAATGCTCTAGAAAATGATGATCATCACACTTCTATTTATTTACAACTCAATGATTACAACTCGATACTAGAACAAAGTATGACTCTATATGAATGCCTCCGGCGGTGTACTAGGATATGCAATGAACCAAGAGTGACATGTATGAAAGAATTATGAACAGTGGCTTTGCCACAAATACTATGTCAACTACATGATCATGTAAAGCAATATGACAATGATGAACGTGTCATGATAAACGGGATGGTGGAAAGTTGCATGGCAATATATCTCGGAATGGCTATGGAAATGCCATAATAGGTAGGTATGGTGGCTGTTTTGAGGAAGATATAAGGAGGTTTATGTGTGAAAGAGCGTATCATATCACGGGGTTTGGATGCAGTGGCGAAGTTTGCACCAACTCTCAATGTGAGAAAGGGCAATGCACGGTACCGTAGAGGCTAGCAATGATGGAAAGGTGAGAGTGCGTATAATCCATGGACTCAACATTAGTCATAAAGAACTCACATACTTATTGCAAAAATCTACAAGTCATAAAAAACCAAGCACTATGCGCATGCTCCAAGGGGGATAGATTGGTAGGAAAAGACCATCGCTCGTCCCCGACCGCCACTCATAAGGAGGACAATCAAAGAACACCTCATGTTTCAAATTTGTTACATAACGTTTACCATACGTGCATGCTACGGGACTTGCAAACTTCAACACAAGTATTTCTCAAATTCACAACTACTCAACTAGCATGACTTTAATATCACTACCTCCATGTCTCAAAACAATCATCAAGCATCAAACTTCTCTTAGTATTCAACACACTCATAAGAAAGTGTTTACTATTCTTGAATACATAGCATATTAGGATTATTTAAGCAAATTACCATGCTAATTATGACTCTCAAAATAATCTAAGTGAAGCATGAGAGATCAATAGTTTCTATAAAACAAATCCACCACCGTGCTCTAAAAGATATAAGTGAAGTACTAGAGCAAAAACTATATAACTCAAAATATATAAGTGAAGCACATAGAGTATTCTAATACTTTCCGAATCATGTGTGTCTCTCTCAAAAGGTGTGTACAGCAAGGATGATTGTGGTAAACTAAAAACAAAGACTCAAATCATACAAGACGCTCCAAGCAAAACACATATCATGTGGTGAATAAAAATATAGCTCCAAGTAAAGTTACCGATGGAAGTAGACGAAAGAGGGGATGCCTTCCGGGGCATCCCCAAGCTTTGGCTTTTAGGTGTCCTTAGATTATCTTGGGGGTGCCATGGGAATCCCCAAGCTTAGGCTCTTTCCACTCCTTGTTCCATAATCCATCAAATCTTTCACCCAAAACTTGAAAACTTCACAACACAAAACTCAGCAGAAAATCTAGTGAGCTCCGTTAGCGAAAGAAAACAAAAGAACACTTCAAGGTACTGTAATGAACTCAGTCTTTATTTATATTGGTGTTGAACCTACTGTATTCCAACTTCTCTATGGTTTATAAACTATTTTACTAGCCATAGATTCATCAAAATACGCAAACAACACACGAAAAAGAAAATCTGTCAAAAACAGAACAGTCTATAGTAATCCGTAACTAACGCAAACTTCTGGAACTCCAAAAACTCAGCCAAAATAGGACGATCTAGACAATTTGTTTATTGATTAGCAGAAATTGGAATCAATATTTTATCACGTTTTGGTGATTTTTAGCAATTATTCTCGTGAACAGAAAGTTTCTGGAAATTTCTGCAAGATCAAATAACTATCATCCAAGAAGATCCTATAGGTTTAACTTGGCACAAACACTAATTAAAACATAAAAACATGTCTACCCAGAGGCTAGATCAAAGATTTATTCCTAAACAGAAGCAAAAAGCAAAAAAACTAAAAATAAAATTGGGTTGCCTCCCAACAAGCGCTATCGTTTAACGCCCCAAGCTAGGCATAAAAGCAAGGATATATCTAGGTATTGCCATCTTTGGTAGGCAATCCATAAGTGGCTCTCATGATAGATTCGTATGGTAATTTTATTTTCTTTCTAGGGAAGTGTTCCATGCCTTTCTTTAATGGAAATTGAAATCTAATATTCCCTTCCTTCATATCAATAATTGCACCAATCGTTCTGAGGAAAGGTCTACCAAGAATAATAGGACATGAAGGATTGCAATCTATGTCAAGAATGATAAAATCTTCGGGCACATAGTTCCTATTTGCAACAATAATAATATCATTAATTCTTCCCATAGGTTTCTTAATAGTGGAATCCGCAAGGTGCAAGTTTAAACAGAAATCATCAAAATCACGGAAACCTAGCAAATCACACAAAGTTTTTGGAATCGTGAAAACACTAGCACCCAAATCACACAAAGCATAGCATTCATGATCTTTAATCTTAATTTTAATAGTAGGTTCCCACTCATGACAAAGTTTTCTAGGGATAGAGACTTCCAACTCAAGCTTTTCTTCATAAGATTGCATCAAAGCATCAACGATATGTTTGGTAAAGGCTTTATTTTGACTATAAGCATGAGGAGAATTTAGCACGGATTGCAACAAGGAAATACAATCTATCAAAGAGCAATTATCATTAAATTCCTTGAAATCCAAAATAGTGGGTTTTTTAACATCTAGAGTTTTGATCTCTTCAATCCCACTTTTGTCAATTTTAGCATCAAGATCTAAAAACTCCTAATTTTTTGAACGCCTTCTAGGTAAAGGTGGATCATATTCAGTCCCATCATTATCAAGATTCATATTGCAAAACAAAGATTTAATAGGGGACACATCAATAACTTTTAGATCTTCATCTTTATTTTCATAGAAATTTGAAGAACACGCTTTCATAAAGCAATCTTTCTTAGCACGAATCCTAGCGGTTCTTTCTTTGCACTCATCAATAGAAATTCTCATGGCTTTGAGAGACTCATTGACATCATGCTTAGGAGGAATAGATCTCAGTTTCAAAGAATCAACATCAAGAGAAATTCTACCAACGTTCCTAGCCAATTCATCAACTTTAAGCAATTTCTCTTCAAGCAAAGCATTGAAATTCTTTTGGGAATTCATAAATTCTTTAACACTAGTCTCAAATTCAGAGGGCGTATTATTAAAATTTCCATAAGAATTGTTGTAGGAATTACCATAATTATTAGAGGAATTGCTAGGATAACGCCTAGGATTAAAGTTTCCTCTATACGCGTTGTTACCAAAATTATTCCTACCAACAAAATTCACATCCAAAGATTCATTATTATTCTCAATCAAAGTAGACAAAGGCATATCATTAGGATCAGAAGAAACACTTTTACTAGCAAATAATTTCATAAGTTCATCCATCTTTCCACTCAAAACATTAATTTCTTCTATCGCATGCACTTTTTTATTAGTAGATCTTTCAGTGTGCCATTGAGAATAATTAACCATAATATTATCTAGGAGTTTAGTAGCTTCTCCTAAAGTGATTTCCATAAAAGTGCCTCCCGCGGCCGAATCTAAAAGATTTCTAGAAGCAAAATTCAATCCGGCATAAAAAAATTGTATAATCATCCACAAATTCAAACCATGCGTGGGGCAATTACGTATCATTCATTTCATCCTCTCCCAAGCTTGTGCAACATGTTCATGATCAAGTTGCTTAAAATTCATAATATCGTTTCTAAGAGAGATGATCTTAGCGGGAGGAAAATACTTAGAGATAAAAGCATCTTTGCAGTTATTCCAAGAATCAATACTATTTTTAGGCAAAGACGAAAACCAAGCTTTAGCACAATCTCTAAGCGAAAAAGGAAATAGCTTCAATTTAACAATATCATTGTCAACATCTTTCTTCTTTTGCATATCACACAAATCAACGAAGCTATTTAGATAAGTAACGTCATCTTCACTAGGAAGGCCGGCGAATTGATCTTTCATGACAAGATTCAACAAAGCGGCATTGATTTCACAAGATTCAGTATCGGTAAGAGGAGCAATCGGAGTGCTAAGGAAATCATTATTGTTGGTATTGGTAAAGTCACATAATTTGGTATTATCTTGAGCCATCGTGACAAACAAGCAATCCAACACACGAGCAAACAAGAAGCGAGCGGAAAAGAGGCGAACGAAAAAGAGAGGGCCAATAAAACGGCAAGGGTGAAGTGGGGGAGAGGAAAACGAGAGGCAAATGGCAAATAATGTAATGCGGGAGATAAGGGTTTGTGATGGGTACTTGGTATGTTGACTTTTGCGTAGACCTCCCCAGCAACGGCGCCAGAAATCCTTCTTGCTACCTCTTGAGCGTTGGTTTTCCCTTCAAGAGGAAAGGGTGATGCAGCAAAGTAGCGTAAGTATTTCCCTCAGTTTTTGAGAACCAAGGTATCAATCCAGTAGGAGGCTACGCGTGAGTCCCTCGCACCTACACAAACAAATAAATCCTCGCAACCAACGCGATAAGGGGTGGTCAATCCCTACACGGTCACTTACGAGAGTGAGATCTGATAGATATGATAAGATAATATTTTTTGTATTTTTGTGATAAAGATGCAAAGTAAAATAAAAGCAAAATAAAAGAAACAAAAATAACTAAGTGTTGGAAGATTAATATGATAGAAAATAGACCCGGGGGCCATAGGTTTCACTAGTGGCTTCTCTCAAGAGCATAAGTATTTTACGGTGGGTGAACAAATTACTGTTGAGCAATTGACAGAATTGAGCATAGTTATGAGAATATCTAGGTATGATCATGTATATAGGCATCACGTCCGAGACGAGTAGACCGACTCCTGCCTACATCTACTACTATTACTCCACACATCGACCGCTATCCAGCATGCATCTAGAGTATTAAGTTCATAAGAACAGAGTAACGCTTTAAGCAAGATGACATGATGTAGAGGGATAAATTCATGCAATATGATAAAAACCCCAGCTTGTTATCCTCGATGGCAACAATACAATACGTGCCTTGCTGCCCCTACTGTCACTGGGAAAGGACACCGCAAGATTGAACCCAAAGCTAAGCACTTCTCCCATTGCAAGAAAGATCAATCTAGTAGGCCAAACCAAACTGATAATTCGAAGAGACTTGCAAATATAACCAATCATACATAAAAGAATTCAGAAGATTCAAATATTGTTCATAGATAAACTTGATCATAAACCCACAATTCATCGGTCTCAACAAACACACCGCAAAAGAAGATTACATCGAATAGATCTCCAGAAGAGAGGGGGAGAACATTGTATTGAGATCCAAAAAGAGATAGGAAGCCATCTAGCTACTAACTATGGACCCGAAGTTCTGAGGTAAACTACTCACACTTCATCGGAGATGCTATGGCGTTGATGTAGAAGCCCTCCGTGATCGATGCCCCCTCCGGTGGAGCTCCGGAACAGGCCCCAAGATGGGATCTCACGGGTACAGAAGGTTGCGGCGGTGGAATTAGGTTTTTGGCTCCGTATCTGATCGTTTGGGGGTACATAGGTATATATAGGAGGAAGGAGTACGTCGGTGGAGCAACATGGGGCCCACGAGGGTGGAGGGCGCGCCTGGGGGGGTAGGCGCGCCCCCTACCTCTTGGCTTCCTGGTGGCTTTCTTGACGTAGGGTCCAAGTCCTCTGGATCATGTTCGTTCCGAAAATCACGTTCCCGAAGGTTTCATTCCGTTTGGACTCTGTTTGATATTCTTTTTCTGCGAAACTCTGAAATAGGCAAAAACAACAATTCTGGGCTGGGCCTCCGGTTAATAGGTTAGTCCCAAAAATAATATAAAAGTGAATAATAAAGCCCAATAATGTCCAAAACAGAATATAATATAGCATGGAGCAATAAAAAATTATAGATACGTTGGAGACGTATCTCCCGCTCCCCAGCACAGGCCGGCGAGCAGCGCGGCCCCTTCCCTTCAGCGCCTCCTCACTCTAGGCAGCGCGACCTCCTCCCTCCAGCGCCTCCTCCCTCCAGCGCCTCCTCTCTCCGGTGAGCAGTACGGCGTAGACGGCGTGTACAGCGCGGGCGGCACAACGGCTTCCTCACTCCGGCGAGCAGCGTGGCTTTCTCACTCCGGCGAGCATCGCGAGTGGCGTGGGTTCCTCCCTCCATCGCCTCCTCACACCGACGAGCAGCGCGGGCGGCACGACGCGACCTCCTCACTTCGGCGAGTAGCACGGGCCGCGTGGCGCGGGCTCCTCCCTCCGGTGCCTCCTCACTCCGGCAAGCAGCGCGACCTCCTCCTTCCGGCACCTCCTTACTCCGGCGTGGCCTCCATCCAGCGTGGCCTCACTCCGGGAGCGGCGCCTTTCTCCAGTGAGGTCGGGTGCGGCCAACATCTCTTCTCTGGTGAGGTCGGCATGGTGAGCAGCTTGGCTGTTGGGCGCGTGCGGGCGGCAAGAATCTCTGCTCCGGTGAGCTTTGTACGAGATGATGTGGACGTGCGGTGACGAGACTGTTGATCCAATTTTTTTTAATAAAAAAGAACACTTTGCTGTCTGTGATGTTTCTGCCTAACGGCAAAGAAGTAGTCTGGCTCACGGCCAAACACTAACGCCGTCCGTCAGGGTCGTTAGTCTGTTAGGTTGCTTTTTTTGCCGTCTGGACGACCTAGTTGACAGCAAACAGTATAGACTGACGACAAAATCTTTGCCGTCATCCAGAAAAAATAGCAGACGGCAAAGTATTCTTTGCCGATTTATCTTTGCCGTCTACTTCCTGACGGCAAACTCTTTGCCGTCAGGATTTACGTCTTTGCTTTCTGTAATCCACAGACGGCAAATTACCTATTTCCTGTAGTGATGATACGTCTCCAACATATCTACAATTTTTGATTGTTCCATGCTATTATATTATCCATCTAGAATGTTTTATATGCATTTATATGCTATTTTATATGATTTTTGGGACTAACCTATTAACCTAGAGCCCAGTGCCAGTTTTTATTTTTTTCCTTGTTTTTCAGTTTTTACAGAAAAGGAATACCAAACGGAGTACAATTGACGTGCCAATTTTTGATGATTTTTTATGGACCAAAAGAAGCCCCCGGAGTAAAAGAGTTGGGCCAGAAGGGTCCCGGGCTGTCCACAAGGGTGGGGGGCGCGCCCTACCCCCCTGGGCATGGCCCCCTATCTCGTGGACGACTTGGAGACCCCCCTGACGTGAGACCTACGCCAAAAATTCCTATAAATAAAGAAACCTCAGGAAAATAACCTAGATCAGGAGTTCCGCCGCCGAAAGCCTCTGTAGCCATCAAAAACCAATCGGGACCCTGTTCCGGCACCCTGCCGGAGGGGGTCTCCCTCACCGGTTGCCATTTTCATCATCCTGGCGATCTCCATGACGAGGAGGGAGTAGTTCACCCTCGGGGCTGAGGGTATGTACCAGTAGCTATGTGTTTGATCGCTCTCTCTCTCTCTCTCTCTCTCGTGTTCTTGATTTGGCACGATCTTGATGTATCGCGAGCTTTGCTATTATAGTTGGATCTTATGATGTTTCTCCCCCTCTACTCACTTGTAATGGATTGAGTTTTCCCTTTGAAGTTATCTTATGGGATTAAGTCTTTAAGGATTTGAGAACACTTCACTACTGGAATCAGCTAATTTGCCATCTGCCAGCTCTTTGCCGTCTGCTAGCTGACGGCAAAGAAGCTCTTTGCCATCAGCTACCCAAAAGCAGACGGCAAAGAAACGGCAGACGACAAAGAAGCTCTTTGCCATTTGCGGGCTCTTTGCCGTCTGCCAGCAGACGGCAAAGAATCTTTGCCGTCCGCTAGCAGACGACAAAGAGAGTGGTGGCCCCCACCCCCCGCCCGTTTGGAAAAAACTTAACGGCCCACCTCTTTGCCGTCTGCCAGCAGACAGCAAAGAGGCAAAAGGGCGGACGGCAAAGATTGCACTACCTAACGGCCCGTACCCCCCCGCCCGTTACTCTGTTCTCTCGCTGTTCTGTCCTCCCACCCCGCCGCCGCCGCCCCCACCACTCGCCGGCGCCCCGGGGCCCCGCCGCCCCCACCACTCGCCGTCGCCCCCGCCGCCCCGTCGCTCCGCCGCCCCGGGGCCCCGCCGCCCCACCGCCCCGTCGCCCCCCCCGCCCCGGCCCCCCGCCGCCCCGGCCCACCACTCGCCGCCGCCCCCACCACTCGCCCGCCGCCCCGTCGCCCCGCCGCCCCACCTCCCCGTCGCCCCCACCCCGGCCCCCCGCGCCCCGGCCCCCCGCCGCCCCGCGCCCCAGGTGAGCCCCCTCCTTTTTTTTGTTTCTTTTGTTTTTTTTGTTTTTTCCTTTTTAGTTTTAGTTTTAGTTTAGATTTAGTTTTAGTTGTAGTTTTAGGTTTAGTTTTAGTTTAGTTTTATTTTTAGGTTTAGTTTTAGGTTTAGTTTAGTTTGAGGAAAGAAGAAGAAGAAGAGAAAAAGAGGAGAGGAGGAGAAGAAGAAGAAGAGGAAAAAGGAAAGGAAGAAGAAGAAGAGGAGGAGGAGAAGAAAAAAGAAGAAGAGGAAGAAGAAGAAGAAAAAAGAGGAGAGGAGGAGAAGAAGAAGAGGAAAAAGGAAAGGAAGAAGAAGAAGAGGAGGAGGAGAAGAAAAAAGAAGAAGAGGAAGAAGAAGAAGAAAAAAGAGGAGAGGAGGAGAAGAAGAAGAGGAAAAAGAAAAGGAAGAAGAAGAAGAGGAGGAGGAGAAGAAAAAAGAAGAAGAGGAAGAAGAAGAAGAAAAAAGAGGAGAGGAGGAGAAGAAGAGGAGGAAAAAGGAAAGGAGTAAGAAGAAGAAGAAGAAGAAGGAAAAAAAAGGAAGAAAAGGAAGAATAGGAAGAAGAAGAAAAGGAAAAAAGAGGAAAAAAACCCGACCCGACACGGCACCCCGACCCCGACCCGGCACCCCGACCCCGACCCGGCACCCCGACACGACACCCCGACCCCTAGACCCCGACCCCGACATCCCGACCCCAACCCCGACCCCGACACCCCGACCCCGAGCCTGACCCGACACCCCGACCTCGACACCGACACGGCACCCCGACCCCGACCCCGACACCCCGACCCCGAGCCTGACCCGACACCCCGACCCCGACACCGACATGGCACCCCGACCCCGACCCGGCACCCCGACCCGACACCCCGACCCCGAGACCCCGACCCCGACACCGACACCCTGACACCACACCCACCCTTACCCCGACACCGACACGGCACCCCGACCCCGACCCCGACCCGACACCCCGACCCCGAGACGGCACCCCGACCCGACACCCCGACCCGACACCCCGACCCGGCACCCCGACCCGACACCCCGACCCCGAGACCCCGACCCTGAGCCTGACCCGACACGCCGACCCCGACACCGACACGGCACCCCGACCCCGACCCGGCACCCCGACCCGACACCCCGACCCCGAGACCCCGACCCCGACCCCGACACCCCGACCCCGACACCGACACGGCACCCCGACCCCGACCCGGCACCCCGACCCGACACCCCGACCCCGAGACCCCGACCCCGACCCTGACATGGCACCCCGAGACCGACACGACACCCCGACCCCCGACACCTCCCGAAAAGGTGTTCTTTGGCCTTCCAGAAGCCGACGGGGTCATATATTTGTGAATTATTAGTTAGGTCATATATCTTTCGATTTTGTTATGAAAAACATCATATATAATTGTGTTGATCGGGTAGTTTTAAATGTGCAGTTGTTTCATCGCTGCGAGGTTTGGTGTTCGACGACCTCGCCGTGCGTTTGACGAGCTCTGCCCCTTCGTTTGTGGGTGAGCACAAATGACATGTCCTCCTCCCCCATTAATTATTTGATCTACTCCGATGAAACTTGATAGCTAGCTATATATGTGTCTTGAATCATCAGTATGCGTAACCAATATGTGTCTCCCGTTCGAAAGCGTCATAGTTATAAATATGCATGCATTTGCTTATTTATAACCTTGATTCTTTTGAATTGTCCAACGCTATCCATGGACAGCCCGAGTATGTTTAGATTGGGTTCGTTTTCCCATATGCTTTGCTCCGGATCCGACGCATAAATTTCGTCAGTGCCTCCCCTGTTGTTCTCCGGGTACACATCCTCTCTGTTTATTGCAGAGCCGTGTATCAGGAGAACAGGGGGGAGGTGCTGCCGAAATTTTGCGTAGGATCCGGAGCATAGCATGGGAAAATGAACCCAATCTAAACATACTCGGATGATGCAAACAACTTCACCAACATCTCCTCCCACAACAAGGTCGTGAGATATAGAGATGAGGGGAAGGCGAGGAAAGGGGAGGACTTTAACCCGAGCCAGGGTCCCATTGATCCAGAGCTGGTGATGATATCTAGTGGCGGGAGGTCCCATGGCTCCATAGCCATTGGAGATGGACTTATCCGTTGTCCTAGCACTCTCCCGGAGATCAAGGCGCGCCAGTCGAGCTCCGCTCCTGAGATAAGGCCTCGTGAACGGCCAGTGCAACTCGCCATCAAGGTTAGTGATACGTACTCAGTTATCTTTCTCCATTACATTGTGTGCGCTTCCATCAATGATTACAAATGGTCATGTGAGTGGTGTTGCAGGCTGCTATACAGACTGAGAGAGATAGAATGGAGAAACTTCTGGCGGAGGCGGCGGAGAGGCAGCGGGAGATGGAGGAGAGGACGAGAAAGATGATGGAGGAGGAGAGGGCACGGAATGACATGCAGGCAAGGGCCATGTACGAGCTCCTTGTGGTAAGTTTCTTCTGCAGATTACTTGCTAGTCTTAACATTTGAGTCTCATTACTAACTAGTATGACTCTATTGTGAAAACCAAATGTGCAGTCTGTGTGCGAGAAGTCCGGTCAGCCCGCTCCGCCGATGCCAGTGATTGCTCCTGGGAGCACGGTGAGTTTAATTTGAATGGACATTACTTGCTAGTCTTAACATTTGAGTGTCATAATGCTAACGAGACATTGGAAATGATCTTTGGTGCAGCTTAACTCCAGAAACGCATCGCACGATCCTTCTCCAGGTAGCGGCACTAGCCACCCCGCTCCTACACCTCCCTGATCACGGTAAGTTTCTCTAGTGTTTTGCTTAACAAATGCATAAAGACCTAGACTTAGCTTTATTTCCTCCAATATGCTTACCATAATGACCTAGAGTTAGCTTCTTTTCCTCCAAAATGACCCATTTTACCTAGATTAGCTCCTAAATGATCCATTTTACCTACGTTAGCTTTAAAATGGCCCATTTCACCTAGGTTAACTCCAAAATGACCCATCTTACCTAGGTTATCTCATAAACGATCCATTTCAACTAATTTAGCTCATAAACGATCCATTTCACCAAGTTAGCTAAAAAACGATCCATTTCACCTAAATTAGCTCATAAATGATCCATTTGACCTAAGTGAGCTAAAAAACGATCCATTTCACCTTAGTTACCTAAAAACGATCCATTTGACCTAAGTTAGCTCAAAAAGATCCATTTCAACTAAATTAGCTCATAAATGATCCATTTCAACAAAGTTAGCTCAAAAAGATCCATCTCTACTAAATTAGCTCATAAATGATCCATTTCAACAAAGTTAGCTAAAAAACGATCCATTTCAACTAAGTTAGCTCATAAATGATCCATTTGACCTAAGTGAGCTAAAAAACGATCCATTTCACCTTAGTTACCTCAAAAACGATCCATTTGACCTTAGTTAGCTCATAAACGACCCATTTCAACTTAGTTAGCTCATATATGATCCATTTCACGTAAGTTAGCCCATAAATGACATACTCTTCTTGTTCTAGTCTTCTTCTTGTTCTAGTCACCTATTTCTAACTTTCTTATTTTTCATTTTGCAGATTTCATTCACTTGACGAAAGCTTGCATAGATGGAGTGCTCCTTATCCCTTTCTCTGTTTCTTTTGTATCGTTGAACTATGCATGTATCGTTGGATGAAACTATTGTAATATATATGGTTGGATGCCTCTATGTTGAACTTGCTATGTATGATGGAACTATGCATGGAACTATGTATGATGAAGTTATGTGTTGGATATCTTATATGTTTGCTCTGTAATGGCCTTGTGAAATATATCTATATATGTCATATATATTTGTGATGAAAATTGTTGGATTTAATAAAAAATAGAAAAAAGAGCCAATATGCAGGCTCTTTGCCGTCTGCCACCGACGGCAAAGGGCTCTTTGCCGTTTGCCGCGGACGGCAAAGAGGCCACGTGGCATCCAGCTGTGCTTCCTGGGAGCTGACCCATTTGGTCAATTTGCCTACAGTGGCAGACGGCAAAGAGTAAAAGAGTTTGCCGTCAGCGGCGGACGGCAAAGGCCTGCCATGTGGTGACGTGTAGATGACATCATACGGCGGACGGCAAAGGCACTAGAAAATTTGCCGTCCGCTGGCGGACGGCAAAGGCCTGCCGTTAGCCACTTAACGGACTGAGAGCACAATTTTTGCTGTCCGCTCTCTTTGCCGTCCGCGGCTGACGGCAAAGGGTCTTTGCCGTCAGCCGCCAGGAAGCAGACGGCAAAGTAGCTGTTTACCGTAGCCTACTTTGCCGGAGCCTTTTGCCGTCCGCGGCTGACGGCAAAGGCCTTTGCCGTCCGCCGTTCATGCCTTTGCCGTCCGCCGTGGCAGACGGCAAAATAGCTGATTCCTGTAGTGCTTGATGTATGTCTTGCATGTGCTTATCTGTGGTGACAATGGGATATTCACGTGATCTACTTGATGTATGTTTTGGTGATCAACTTGCGGATTCAGAGACCTTGTGAACTTATACATAGGGGTTGGCACACGTTTTCGTCTTGATTCTCCGGTAGAAACTATGGGGCACTCTTTGAAGTACTTTGTGTTGGTTGAATAGATGAACCTGAGATTGTTTAATGCATATCGTATAATCATACCCGTGGATACTTGAGGTGACATTGGAGTATCTACGTGACATTAGGGTTTTGGTTGATTTGTGTCTTAAGGTGTTATTCTAGTACGAACTCTAGGATAGATCGAACGGAAAGAATAGCTTCGTGTTATTTTACTACGGACTCTTGAATAGATCGATCAGAAAGAATAACTTTGAGGTGGTTCCGTACCCTACAATAATCTTTTCGTTTTTTCTCCGCTATTAGGACTTTGGAGTGACTCTTTGTTCCATGTTGAGGGATAGTTATATGATCCAATTATGTTATTATTGTTGAGAGAACTTGCACTAGTGAAAGTATGAACCTTAGGCCTTGTTTAAACGCATTGCAATACCGTTTACGCTCACTTTTATTACTAGTTACCTTGCTGTTTTTATATTTTCGGATTACAAAAACCTATATCTACCATCCATATTGCACTTGTATCACCATCTCTTCGCCGAACTAGTGCACCTATACAATTTACCATTGTATTGGGGACACAAGAGACTTTTTGTTATTTGGTTGCAGGGTTGCTTGAGAGAGACCATCTTCATCCTACGCCTCCCATGGATTGATAAACCTTAGGTCATCCACTTGAGGGAAATTTTCTACTGTCCTACAAACCTTTGCACTTGGAGGCCCAACAATGTCTACAAGAAGAAGGTTGCGTAGTAGACATCAAGCAATTCCTGGCGCCGTTGCCGGGGAGGTTAGTGCTTGAAGGTATATCTTTAGATCTTGCAATCGAATCTTTTTGTTTCTTGTTTTATCACTAGTTTAGTTTATAAAAGAAAACTACAAATAAATGGAATTAAGGTTGCCTCATATGCTTCATCTTTTTAATGTCTTTCGTGAAAATGATGGGAAGGAAAATTGTGCTCAAGTACAAGAAGAAGAATTACATAGAATGCTTGGCATAAAATATGTGAATGATGAGCATGATTGCAATGTTGTTAGAATGAATTCTTTGAGTACCCATGATGCTAATGATATGCAAAGCCACAAGCTTGGGGATGCTATGTTTGATGAAGATGATATGTTTAGTCCCCCAAGTTTTGATGAGAAAATTTATTATGATGAAAGCATGCCTCCTATTTATGATGATTATTGTGATGACATGTTGCTACCTCTTGAGCACTGCGTTGGTTTTTCCCAAAGCTAAGCACTTCTCCCATTGCAAGAAAGATCAATCTAGTAGGCCAAACCAAACTGATAATTCGAAGAGACTTGCAAAGATAACCAATCATACATAAAAGAATTCAGAGAAGATTCAAATATTGTTCATAGATAAACTTGATCATAAACCCACAATTCATCGGTCTCAACAAACACACCGCAAAAGAAGATTACATCGAATAGATCTCCACGAGAATCATGGAGAACTTTGTATTGAGAACCAAAGAAGAGAGAAGAAGCCATCTAGCTAATAACTATGGACCCGAAGGTCTGAGGTAAACTACTCACACATCATCGGAGAGGCTATGGTGTTGATGTAGAAGCCCTCCGTGATCAATGCCCCCTCCGGCAGGACGCCAGAAAAGGCCCTAAGATGGGATCTCACGGGTACAGAAGGTTGCGGCGGTGGAATTAGGTTTTCGTGGATGCCTCTGTTGGTTCGGGGGTACGTAGATATATATAGGAGCAACATGGGCCCCACGAGGGTGGAGGGCGCGCCTGGGGGGGGGGGGGTAGGCGCGCCCCCCTGCATCGTGCTCTCTTGGTTGATTTCTTGACGTAGACTCCAAGTCCTCTGGATCACGTTTGTTCCGTAAATCACGTTCCCGAAGGTTTCATTCCGTCTGGACTCCGTTTGATATTCTTTTTCTGCGGAACTCTGAAATAGGCAAAAAACAACACTTTGGGCTGGGCCTCCGGTTAATAGGTTTGTCCCAAAAAATAATATAAAAGTGTATAACAAAGCCCATTAATCATCCAAAACAGAATATAATATAGCATGAAGCAATCAAAAATTATAGATATGTTGGAGACATATCACACGTATGCTATAAAGAATAAATATAACCATTAAACTTGCCATCATGATTTTAATTTTCAATTGGATTATGCTTCACATGATAGTTCTTTTGTTGAGTTTGCTCCCACTACTATTCATGAAAAGAAATTTGCTTATGTGGAGAGTAATAAAAATTCTATGCTTGTGGCTCATGAAAAGAATGCTTTATGTGATAGTTATATTGTTGAATTCATTCATGATGCTACTGAAAATTATTATGAGGGAGGAATATATTATTGTAGGAATTGCAATAATATCAAGTTTCCTCTCTATGTGCTTAAAGTTTTAAAGTTATGCTTGTTTTGCCTTCCTATGCTAGTTGATTATTGTTCCCATATGTTGTTTGCTCACAAAATCCCTATGCATAGGAAGTGGGTTAGACTTAAATGTGCTAGTCATATTCTTCTTGATGCTCTCCTTATGTTTCAATTCTTATCTTTTATGTGAGCATCATGGAAATCATCATGCCCAGCTAGGGGCGTTAAACGTTAGCGATTGTTGGGAGGTAACCCAATTTTATTTTTGTTCTTTGATTTTTGCTCCTGTTTAGTTATAAATAATTCATCTAGCCTCTGGTTAGATGTGGTTTTTTGTTTTAATTAGTGTTTGTGCCAACTAGAACCTTTGGGAATACTTGGGTGAAGTCTATGTGATCTTGCTGTGAAAAACAGAAACTTTTGCGCTCACGAGACTAACTGCCATTTTTTACTGGAGAGTGCTTTTAGGTTGATTCTTTTTGCAGATGATTAACAGACAGATTACTCAGGTCCATCAATTTATTTAAGAATTTTTGGAGTTCCAGAAGTATTCGAATGATACAGATTACTACAGACTGTTCTGTTTTTGACAGATTCTGTTTTCATTGTGTTGTTTGCTTAGTTTGATGAATTTATATGAGTAGTATCGGAGGTATAAACCATAGAGAAGTTGGAATACAGTAGATATTACACCAATATGAATTTAGAATGAGTTCACAACAGTACCTAAGTGCTGATTTATTTTCTTATACTAACGGAGCTCACGAGTTTTCTATTAAGTTTTGTGTTGTGAAGTTTTCAAGTTTTGGGTAAAGATTCGATGGACTATGGAATAAGGAGTGGAAGGAGCCTAAGCTTGGGGATGCCCAAGGCACCCCAAGGTAATATTCAAGGACAACCAAGAGCCTAAGCTTGGGGATGCCCCGGATGGCATCCCCTCTTTCGTCTTCGTTCTTCGGTAACTTTACTTGGAGCTATATTTTTATTCACCACATGGTATGTGTTTTGCTTGGAGCGTCATTTTATTTTATTTAGTTTTACTTGATGTTTGAATAATATCCCAAGATCTGAAATTATTAAATGTTAGAGACTCTTCACATAGTTACATAATTATTCGACTACTCATTGTGCTTCACTTATATCTTTTGAGCTAGATAATTTTGCACTAGTGCTTCACTTATATCTTTTTAGAGCACGACGGTGGTTTTATTTTGAAGGAATTATTGATCTCTCATGCTTCACTTATGTTATTTTGAGAGTCTTTTTAGAACAACATGGTAATTTGCTTTGGTTATGAATTTAGTCCTAATATGATAGGCATCCAAGAGGGATATAATAAAAACTTTCATACAGAGTGCATTGAATACTATGAAAAGTTTGATACTTGATAATTGTTTTGAGATATAAAGATAGTGATATTAGAGTCGTGCTAGTTGAGTAATTATGAAATTGAGAAATACTTGTGTTGAGGTTTGGAAGTCCTGTAGCATGCACGTATGGTAACCGTTGTGTGACAAATTTGAAGCATGAGGTGTTTCTTTGATTGTCCTCCTTATGAGTGGCGGTCGGGGACGAGCGATGGTCT
This sequence comes from Aegilops tauschii subsp. strangulata, assembly GCF_002575655.3. Classification (NCBI taxonomy): domain Eukaryota; kingdom Viridiplantae; phylum Streptophyta; class Magnoliopsida; order Poales; family Poaceae; genus Aegilops; species Aegilops tauschii. The sequence continues at coordinate 29,481,773 of NC_053041.3, read as the reverse complement.
TTTCCTACCAATCTATCCCCCTAGGAGCATGCGCGTAGTGGTTGGTTTTGATGACTTATAGATTTTTGCAATAAGAGCAACTCTAGCACACCCCGCAAAATGCCCGGCCCGCAAAAATTCCGGCGAGTATGCGGGCTCGGGCCAATTTTCCGGCCAGAACAGAGCCCGCATACTCGCCCGGCCCGCAAATTTTTTTGCCGCAGCCCGCAAACCGCACGCCCCGAGCACTATAAGTGCGGTTCCGCGACCCTTTTGCGGGTCCAAACCCTATCCCCCCGCCGCCGCGAGCCACCCGATTCCCCTTTCCCCTCTCCCAATTTCTCGCCGCCGGCGACCTTCCGCCCCGCCTCTAGCCGCCATGTGCGGGCGAATGTGGAGCGCCGGACGCGGCTCCGGCCGTGAGAGGGACCTGGAGCGCGATCGGCGCGTCCGGTCCGACGGCACGAGGAAGCGCGGCGCCCGGAAGTGGACCAACCACGGGCTGTCACCGCCGGCGAGCTTCTACCTCCGCGAGACGGAGTAGTACGACCACCGGCGCGCATCCTTCTCCTCCGCGCGGTCTTCCTACGCCGGATCCTCCTCCTCCGCCGCCGCAGGCTTCCTCCCCGTGAAGAGGGAGTGGTCGGACGAGGAGGAGGAGCCGGTGTTGGGGAACGTAGTAATTTCAAAAAAATTCCTACGCACACGCAAGATCATGGTGATGCATAGCAACGAGAGGGGAGAGTGTTGTCCACGTACCCTCGTAGACCGACAGCGGAAGCGTTATCACAACGCGGTTGATGTAGTCGTACGTCTTCATGATCCGACCGATCAAGTACAGAACGCACGGCACCTCCGAAGTTCTACACACGTTCAGCTCGATGACGTCCCTCGAACTCCGATCCAGTCGAGTGTTGAGGGAGAGTTTCGTCAGCACGACGGCGTGGTGACGATGATGATGTTCCACCGACGCAGGGCTTAGCCTAAGCTCCGCGATGGTATTATCAAGGTGTAATCTGGTGGAGGGGGGCACCGCACACGGCTAAAATATCGTATATCAAGTGTGTTCTCAGGTGCCCCCTGCCCCCGTATATAAAGGCGCAAGGGAGGAGGAGGCCGGCCCTAGGAGGGGGCGCACCAAGTGTGGAGTCCTACTAGGACTCCCTAGTCCTAGTAGGATTCCACCTCCCATATGGAATAGGAAAAGAGGAAGGGAAAAAGAGAAGGAAGGAAGGGGGCGCCCCCCTTCCATAGTCCAATTCGGACGAGACCAAGGGGAGGTGTGCGGCCACCCTTGAGGCCCTTTTCCTTCTTTCCCGTATGGCCCAATAAGGCCCAATACGTATTCCCGTAACTCTCCGGTACTCCGAAAAATACCCGAATCACTCGGAACCTTTCCGAAGTCCGAATATAGTCGTCCAATATATCGATCTTTACGTCTTGACCATTTCGAGACTCCTCGTCATGTCCCCGATCTCATCCGGGACTCCGAACTCCTTCAGTACATCAACATACATAAACTCATAATAAAACTGTCATCGTAACTTTAAGCGTGCGGACCCTTTGGGTTCGAGAACTATGTAGACATGACCGAGACACCTCTCCGGTCAATAACCAATAGCGGGACCTGGATGCCCATATTGGCTCCCACATATTCTACGAAGATCTTTATCGGTCAGACCGCATAACAACATACGTTGTTCCCTTTGTCATCGGTATGTTACTTGCCCGAGATTCGATCGTCGGTATCTCGATACCTAGTTCAGTCTCGTTACCGGCAAGTCTCTTTACTCGTTCCGTAATACATCATCCCGCAACTAACTCATTAGTCACAATGCTTGCAAGGCTTATAGTGATGTGCATTACCGAGTGGGCCCAGAGATACCTCTCCGACAATCGGAGTGACAAATCCTAATCTCGAAATACGCCAACCCAACAAGTACCTTTGGAGACACCTGTAGAGCACCTTTATAATCACCCAGTTACGTTGTGACGTTTGGTAGCACACAAAGTGTTCCTCCGGTAAACGGGAGTTGCATAATCTCATAGTCATAGGAACATGTATAAGTCATGAAGAAAGCAATAGCAACATACTAAACGATCGGGTGCTAAGCTAACGTAATGGGTCATGTCAATCACGTCATTATCCTAATGACGTGATCCTGTTAATCAAATGACAACTCATGTCTATGGCTAGGAAACATAACCATCTTTGATTAACGAGCTAGTCAAGTAGAGGCATACTAGTGACACTCTGTTTGTCTATGTATTCACACATGTTTTATGTTTCCGGTTAATACAATTCTAGCATGAATAATAAACATTTATCATGATATAAGGAAATATATAATACTTTATTATTGCCTCTAGGGCATATTTCCTTCAGCCGGAGCCGCCAACGCCGTTCGCCTTCGTCCCGGTAAAGGGGGAGCCCGAGGAGCCCGCTCCGCTCGGCTGCCGCGGAGTCATCGGGCCCGAGGACTACGTCGCGGACTTCGCCGCCGCCATCGCCGAGCGGAGCGTGCACGAGGAGGAGGAGCGTCGGCGTCACGCCGAGGAGCTCGAAGCCCTCGAGAGGCGGCAGGCGGTCGCCGCCAACGAGAAGGCTGACGAGTGGCGCCGCATCGGCGCGGAGCAGGCGGAGAAGTACATCGATCTGTGCAGCTCCGGCGAGGAGGATTGAGCGTCCGGCACCTCCACGGCGTCGTCTAGTTACCGCGACCTCGCCGCCGTCAGATCCGCCCCCCTAGTACTAGTTTAACATAGTATGTAGTATAGCTATGCTTGTAGTTTGTTGAACATGTGATGAACTATGTAGTATGTGATGAACTATGTTTGTGCAATTTCTCCCGCGAAAGTAATTTTTCAAATTATGCAGGTTTAGATAAGAGTTTTTCTCGGCCGCGCATGTTTTTGACCCGCAAACGCGATCTTCGTGAAACCGCAAACGCGTTTTGCGGGTCGTATTTTTGCGGGGTCTGCTAGAGTTGCTCTAAGTATGTGAGTTCATTATGACTAATGTCAAGTCCATGGATTATACGCACTCTCACCTCTCCACCATTGCTAGCCTCTTCGGTACCGTGCATTGCCCTTTCTCACCTGGTGAGTTGGTGCAAACTTCGCCGGTGCATCCAAACCCCGTGATATGATAGCTCTATCACACATAAACCTCCTTATATGTTCCTCAAAACAGCCACCATACCTACCTATTTATGGCATTTCCATAGCCATTCCGAGATATATTGCCATGCAACTTTCCACCGTTTCATTTATTATGACACGTTTCATCATTGTCATATTGCCTTGCATGATCATGTAGTTGACATCCTATTTGTGGCAAGGCCACCATTCATTTTTCATACATGTCACTCTTGAGTCATTGCCCATCCCGGTACACCGCCGGAGGCACTCATATAGAATCATATTTTGTTCTAGTATTGAGTTGTAATCCTTGAGTTGTAAATAAATAGAAGTGTGATGATCATCATTATTAGAGCATTGTCTCGTGAAAAAAGAGAAAGGCCAAATAAAAAAAGAAAGGCAAAAAAAAGGTCAAATAAAAAAAGGAAGGCACAAAAAAAGAGAGAAGGGACAATGCTACTATCCTTTTTCCACACTTGTGCTTCAAAGTAGCACCATGATCTTCATGATAGATAGTCTCTTATTTTGTCACTTTCGTATACTAGTGGGAATTTTTCATTATAAAACTTGGCTTGTATATTCCAACAATGGGCTTCCTCAAATGCCCTAGGTCTTCGTGAGCAAGCAAGTTGGATGCACACCCACTTAGTTTCTTTTGTTCATCTTTCATATATTAATAGCTCTAGTGCATCCGTTGCATGGCAATCCCTACTCCTCGCATTGACATCAATTGATGGGCATCTCCATAGCCCGGTTATTAGCCGCGTCAATGTGAGACTTTCTCCCTTTTTGTCTTCTCCACACAACCTCCGTCATCATATTCTATTCCACCCATAGTGGTAAGTCCATGGCTCGTGCTCATATATTGCGTGAAAGTTGAAAAAGTTTGAGAATACTAAAGTATGAAACAATTGCTTGGCTTGCCATCAGGGTTGTGCATGATGGGAGCATTTTGTGTGATGAAAATTAAGCATGGCCAAACTATATGATTTTGGAGGGATGAGCTTTCTTTGGCTATATTATTTTGAGAAGACATAATTGCTTGGTTAGTATGCTTGAAGTATTATTATTTTTATGTCAATATTAAACTTTTGTCTTGAATCTTATGGATCTGTATATTCATGCCACAATAAAGAAAATTACATTGATAATTATGTTAGGTAGCACTCCACATCAAAAATTCTATTTTTATCATTTACCTACTCGAGGACGAGCAGGAATTAAGCTTGGGGATGCTTGATACGTCTCCAACGTATCTATAATTTTTGATTGTTCCATGCTATTATATTATCCATCTAGGATGTTTTATATGCTATTTTGTATGATTTTTGGGACTAACCTATTAACCTAGAGCCCAGTGCCAGTTTCTGTTTTTTTCCTTGTTTTTAAGTTTTACAGAAAAGGAATACGAAACGGAGTCCAATTGACGTGCCAATTTTTGATGATTTTTTATGGACCAAAAGAAGCCCCCGGAGTAAAAGAGTTGGGACAGAAGAGTCTCGGGCTGTCCACGAGGGTGGGAGGCGCGCCCTACCCCCCTGGGCGTGGCCCCATATCTTGTGGACGACTCTGAGGCCCCCCTGACGTGAGACCTATGCCAAAAATTCCTATAAATACAGAAACCTCCAAAAAATAACCTAGATCGGGAGTTCCGCCGCTGAAAGCCTCTATAGCCACCAAAAACAAACTGGGACCCTGTTTCGGCACCCTGCCGGACGGGGGATCCCGCACTGGTGGCTATCTTCGTCATCCCGGTGATCTCCATGACGAGGAGGGAGTAGTTCACCCTCGGGGTTGAGGGTATGTACCAGTAGCTATGTGTTCGATCTCTCTCTCTCTCTCTCTCTCTCTCTCTCTCTCTCGTGTTCTTGGTTTGGCATGATCTTGATGTATCACGTGCTTTGCTATTATAGTTGGATCTTATGATGTTTCTCCCCCTCTACTCTCTTGTAATGGATTGAGTTTCCCTTTGAAGTTATCTTATCGGATTGAGTCTTTAAGGATTTGAGAACACTTGATGTATGTCTTGCATGTGCTTATCTATGGTGACAATGGGATATTCACGTGATCTACTTGATGTATGTTTTGGTGATCAACTTGCGGGTTCAGTGACCTTGTGAACATATGCATAGGGGTTGGCACACGTTTACGTCTTGATTCTCCGGTAGAAACTTTGGGGCACTCTTTGAAGTACTTTGTGTTGGTTGAATAGATGAACCTGAGATTGTTTAATGCATATCGTATAATCATACCCGTGGATACTTGAGGTGACATTGGAGTATCTAGGTGACATTAGGGTTTTGGTTGATTTGTGTCTTAAGGTGTTATTCTAGTACGAACTCTAGGATAGATCGAACGGAAAGAATAGCTTCGTGTTATTTTACTACGGACTCTTGAATAGATCGATCAGAAAGAATAACTTTGAGGTGGTTCCGTACCCTACAATAATCTTTTCGTTTTTTCTCCGCTATTAGTGACTTTGGAGTGACTCTTTGTTCCATGTTGAGGGATAGTGATATGATCCAATTATGTTATTATTGTTGAGAGAACTTGCACTAGTGAAAGTATGAACCTTAGGCCTTGTTTAAACGCATTGCAATACCATTTATGCTCACTTTTATTACTAGTTACCTTGCTGTTTTTATATTTTCAGATTACAAAAACCTATATCTACCATCCATATTGCACTTGTATCACCATATCTTGGCCGAACTAGTGCATCTATACAATTTACCATGTATTGGGTGTGTTGGGGACACAAGAGACTTTTTGTTATTTGGTTGCAGGTTGGCTTGAGAGATAGCATCTTCATCCTACGCCTCCTACGGATTGATAAAACTTAGGTCATCCACTTGAGGGAAATTTGCTACTGTCCTACAAACCTCTGCACTTGGAGGCCCAACAACGTCTACAAGAAGAAGGTTGCGTAGTAGACATCAGTCAATAAGACCACCAGTTTCAAGAAAAAGGGTAATTGAAAGAAGGGGAAATTCAAGAAGAACAGCAAGCAAGATGCTGCTCAAGTGAAGAATCCCTAGTCTGGACCTAAGCCTGAGACTGAGTGCTTCTACTGCAAAGGGAATGGTCACTGGAAGCGGAACTGCCCCAAGTATTTGGCGGATAAGAAGGATGGCAAGGTGAGCAAAGGTATATGTGATATACATGTTATTGATGTGTACCTTACTAATGCTCGCAGTAGTGCCTGGGTATTTGATACTGGTTCTGTTGCTAATATTTGCAAATTGAAACAGGGACTACAGATTAAGCGAAGATTGGCTAAGGACGAGGTGACGATGTGCGTGGGAAATGGTTCCAAAGTCGATGCGATCGCCGTCGGCACGCTAGCTCTACATCTACCTTCGGGATTAGTTTTAGACCTGAATAATTGTTATTTGGTGCCAGCGTTAAGCCTGAACATTATATCTGGATCTTGTTTGATGCAAGACGGTTATTCATTTAAATCTGAGAATAATGGTCGTTCTATTTATATGAGTAATATCTTTTATGGTCATGCACCCTTGAAGAATGGTCTATTTTTGTTGAGTCTCGATAGTAGTGATACACATATTCATAATATTGAAGCCAAAAGATGCAGAGTTGATAATGATAGTGCAACTTATTTGTGGCACTGCCGTTTGGGTCATATTGGTGTAAAGCGCATGAAGAAACTCCATTCTGATGGACTTTTGGAATCACTTGATTATGAATCACTTGGTACTTGCGAACCATGCCTCCTGAGCAAGATGACTAAAACTCCGTTCTCCGGAACAATGGAGCCAGCAACAGTTTTTTTGGAAATCCTACATACTGATGTATGTGGTCCGATGAATATTGAGGCTCGCGGCGGGTATCGTTATTTTCTGACCTTCACAGATGATTTGAGCAGATATGGGTATACACTACTAGGGAAAACCTTATACACAGAACTTTAGCAGTAGCGCTTGTTAAAAAGCGCGCTACTGCTACACAGCAGTAGCGCGTGCGGAATAACCGCGCTGCAGATACATATATAGCAGTAGCACGTCCCGTTGTAAAAGCGCTACTACTCAAATTCCCACCACTAAGCCGATAGGCTAGTAGTAGCGCTCTTTTAGAAATAGCGCTGCCGCTAATATTGTTGTAGCAGCGCGTTTATGTGTAAGGCGCTACTGCTAACGAAAAGAAAATAAAATGAAAAACAAGTAGAAAAGTAAATGAAAATGAAAGAAATAGAAAAAGAAGAAAGGAAAAAAATAAAATGTAAACAAAAATAAATGAAAAAAGGGAAAAAGGAGAAAGGCATAGCAGTAGCGCGTTTCTGAAAATGCGTTGTAGCTAACTTAGATATAGCGCGTTTTCAGAAACGCGCTACCGTTATGTGTCACTTAACCAGCGGTTTCCCTCCCCCCACGACTTCTCCCCCAAATCACTTGCCCCACTTCGCCGCCGTCTCCCCAATTCGCTGTCTCCCCACTTCGCCGCCGTCTCCTGCCGGCGTGGACGCCCGCAACCTCACTGTCTCCCCCCGAGGCCGCCCTCATCCTCACAGTCGCCGCCCGAGGCCGCCCTCAGCCTCACCGCCGCCGCCCGAGGCCGCCCTCGACCTCACCGTCGCCGCCCTCGACCTCACCGCGGTGGCCCTCGACCTCATCGCCGCCCGAGCCCGCCCAGGACCGCCGCTGCCCGTGCCCGAGCCCGCCCTCCCCGCCCCTGCCTCCGTCGCCGAGCACCTCCCCGCCACCGTCTCTCCCCTCTCTGTAAGCCCCCACCCCTCCCCCCACCACTCCTCTCTCTCTCTGCATTTTAGAGCAAAAATTAGTAGAGCAAAAGTTAGTTTATAGAAAAAAAATTAGTTTAGAGCAAAAGATGTTAAGTAGTAGATGTTGGAGCAAAAATTAGTTTATAGCAAAAAAATTGGTTTACAGCAAAAGTTAGTTAGGGCAGTAGGGTTTAATTAGGGTTTTTGTTTTCATAGATGTTTTTTTTAAAAGAAAAAAATGAAGAAAATGTTGTAGCAGTGCTGCTTGTAGTATATAGTGATACTAGTAGATGTTAATTAGGTTAGGGCAGTAGTGGTACTAGTAGATGTTAATTAGATGTTTTCTAGTTAGGGCAGTAGGGTTTTGCTAGGTTAATTAGGTTAGTAGTGCTGCTAGTAGTAGTGGTACAGTAGGCTAATTAGGTGACGTTAAATGAATAACCTAAATGAATGAAATTAGTAGTTTCCTTTCATCATTATAGAGCACTAAAGTTAACTGGATTTTGTTTGCTTAGTAGTTAAATGAATTTTCTTCTACACTTAGTTTTTGAATTAGCTTGTGAAATTTGGACACGTATATTTGGACATGTGTTGCGGTGTCGAAGATGGATATTTGAACACTGTTTTCAGGGAATTAAGCCAAGTGGCCTATGTTTTGCCGGAGTGTTGATTCATTTCCGTTCCGGCAAATTTCAGGTTCTCGATTTGTCCACTTTTTAGCAAAAGTCATGCCGAAATTTTCCGTGAATTTCGGCATGACTTGTGCTACAAACTAGGACATATCGAGTGCCCGAGATTTGCCACACAGGGAAAGAGTCAGCGTTCCTGCAAAGCATAGGCCTTTTTTATGTTATTATTCATTTTATTAGGTCTAGAATTAATTGACTAGATTTAATCGTAGGAAACATGGCTAGCAACGATGAAGGACAGGGTTCTGGTGATTGCGACAACGTCTACCTGGTGGCAGACGAATTTTTGAGCCTTGCCGACGATCAACGGATGTTGTTGCTGGGCCCACCGGTCGCATCGGGGACTGAGACCGACATGCAGACCGGTGCTGAGACTGAGACCGGCATCGAGACCGGCGCTGAGACTGAGACTGGCACCGAGACTAGCGGAGCCGGTATAGAACCGAAAGCAAAGAGGCAACGGCTTCCTAACAAGCTTAGGACTACTAGACTGGTGGTCGCGGAGGTGGACGACGAAAATTTTGAGCCAAACCCGCCCGAGGAAGCGCGCGCGTGCTACGGCAATCAAATAGGCTGCATCATACGGACAACCACCACCATCAACGATGAGAAACTACAGAAGATAGATAATATGAGGCCCTCCCTCCTAAAGAAGCTGCACCAGATATTCTTGTTCCCGGGCCGGAATGAAAAGGATTATAAAGATCCAGATAAGGACCCGGCAATGAAGAAGATAAACAAACACGCCATGACCAAGTTTAGCGGCGCGTTGGCCGCCTGGAAATCAAGGGTGAAATATCGGATCGTCAACAAAAAGGAACCCTACTCCGAGATTGTAAAGGATAATCCGACAATCACGGCAGAGCACTTTCAAATATTCAAGGCGGCTTGCGAGGCCAAAGCTGCCAAAAAAAGTCGAAGTACATGAAGGGGCTTCAACAGAGGAACAGTGGGTCCCACCACCTCGGAAGTCGCGGTTACGGCAGGAAGAGGTCTATATGGGCCAAGGAGGACGCGGAAGCCGCGAGTCTGGGCATCCCAGACCCCTTGGCGGAGTTCACCGTCCCGCAGGAGTGTGACGTCCTCAGGGCCCGGCACCGTTGAGACCCAGTGAAGAAGGTTTTCAAGACGAACGCGGTCACGACGGAGTTCATGAGACTGCTGCTAATTTTAGTTTCTGATCAATTCGACTGCACGTTAGTCATATTTGTGAATGATCCTTGTGCCTTTTGCAGAGAGAGCAGCACAGGATTGCGGCCGAAAGCAACTCGCCATCTGAGGCGTTGCCGAGGCCCAAGTGGGACACTCCATTCAACCGGGCGTTGAACATATTGAAAGGGCTCCCGGTGGAGACTCGACCGTCGTATGGACGTGTGCACGGTGTCGGAGACGGCGCCACGTGGAAGAAGTACTACCGTGAGACCACGGAGGAGAGAAAGGAAAGACGGAGGTTAACTGAAGAAAACATCGACAAGAAGGTTGAGATTGCAGTTGAGAAGAAATCGTCTGAGACAGTCGCGACAGCGGTAGCTGTCGCAAAACAGGTGCTTGTAGATATGCCTACTACCTTGGTTCGGCCGTTTTCAATTGGAGCAGGCAAAATCCAGAAAAAAAATGCAGCAGACATTCCCCTTGCTGAATTCTTGGGGAGCAGCTCGACTAGCGTTGCACCAGCACCTGCAGCTGCACCTGCTCCCGCACCGGCTCCCGCACCTGCTCCCGCACCGGCTCCCGCACCGGACGTGCTCGGCGGTGCTTCGTCTTTGGCTAAGCTCGACGCCCTCACGGTATCTGTCACACCGGCCCCCTTCAATAAATGTATAATCTCCTGTTTTCCTTGCCTTTCGGATGTCTCACGTCGCATACTTTTCTTTGCAGGCCGACAAAACCCCGTGCACCATATTGTACACCATTGGTGACCAGAAGGTGGACGTGGGGAAGGTGACGATAATGAAGCAGAAGGAACCATTGTTCCACAGCCGGCTGATCCCCCCGCACGTCTTCAAGGTTTCCGTGGCCAATGTCAAACCAGGCCACGAGATATTGGCTCGTCTGGTACTATTGGGGGATGACGACGAGACCCCGCGGCGGCTTGGTGATTGTTGCAATGGGTGGGTCCTGTTATGGCCAAAGAGTCTGCTTCGTTTGGAGGCGGCCGGGAGCACACCCACGAGCACGCAGTTAGGTATGAACATCAACACCTCATCTACCCAATTAGCGTCGACTATCGTGCTGGGCGATAGCGGAGGGGGTGAGGAAAAGGCTCCATTAGTCGCTGGTGACGTCGCCATAGATGAGGATGAGGATGACGATGACACTCAATAGTATGTCAATACTAGCGCCTACTTAGGGTTTGAGCGTCATGAGTCAGTGCCTGAATTGCCGTCTCCAGAGTGTGAACGTATTATGGACAACCTTCCGGTAGTAAAGAAGTCTAGGAAGAGACCGAGGAAAGGCAACAACAAAGTTGCTCTATGATCCAGCCGCCTCAGCCGCCTCGGGTTCAAGACCATATAGATATCCCCGGTGCGGCAAAATGGCATATCCCCGGTCAACCCATCCTACCTGAAGCAGTGCTAGGGGCCAGATTCGACGATCTATGGAGACTTCATGAAGATGTGCTGCGGATAGAGAAATGCCTCATCGCCTCGAAAGATCCAGGATACCCACTCTACGTGGTTAACGTTCCGCGTCAATTGTCGTGCGTCGACACATTCCCCGCGAAGAAGTTCTTCCTTCGATTCGATTACATATTCGACATGTTTCACGTGAAGAAGCTGGATTTTACGTTTGTCCGCCTTTATGCCTTGCACATGAACTACCTCATCGGGGTTGATCAGATACCTCATATCTGTGTCGCTGACAAGTACTTCATGCACGAGGGGTTCTTGGGAGTCTGCGTAAAGCACCGTGAATACGCGTGGGAATACATCGTCAATTTCATGCTCGCCAATACACTACAAGAAAATCTGCATGTTGAGACGTCAAATTCCATCGCTAGAGACTTGGTATTTCATCTCTAGGCAACTGTAGAGTCGATTTGGTAAAGCGTCCTTGGAGCGTCTTTCCATGGACCGTCTCAAAACCGGTAGACACGCTTGCTAAGGGTGTGTACAAGACATGGGACGTTTTATTGAGACGTTAAAGTCGTCTCTATACATGTCGAGACGTTATGTTAGAGACGCTCAAAGCACGTCTCCACGGGAGTAGAGGTTTCATCATGGACCCGATGCTTATACGCGCTATGTAGGGATGTTGTATTCGTTTCTAAATATACATAAGTTTTTCTGCAGCTATGAATTATTTTACATTAAATAATATTTGGTTTATTTTTACTTTATATTTCATCATTTCTAATTCGATTACTTTATCATGACACATATGCATGTGCGGTCTGATCAAATGTCATTATATGAAAACCTAGCTTCACATCACCAATTCCATTTGCACAGGCATCCTCACTAGAAAATCCAGTGGACTAATTAGTACGAACAAATACATGTATTAAAAGTGTGCGGAGTTCACAAATGAATCAAATCAGACATTCATATGAAAGATACAAATGAATAAGAAAATATCCTACAAACTAGAACCAAGTTTTCCTATGAAGCTAAAATCTATACATAATTCATTATATTTGTTCATTTAAAAATTAATCCATCTGCAGCTGCTCCTGGATCCTGCAATGCAGTCCTCTAAAGCCTTAGCTTTCCTGAAAAGAAAGGAAACAAAGAAAGGTTTACATGAACATAAGCTTTTGGACTAGTGCACAATGAAATGTTCTTTGATGAATTGTAAGAGATGTACCATACTAGTGTTTTCTGGTTGTGTTGGAGTAGGAATGTTTTTGTAGTGTTGTTGGAGCGATTGGCTCGGGTATTTTTGACCTAAAAATTTACAAAGATTCTTCATAAATTATATACCTTAATGGACATTGAAGCATACCCGATGCTTGTATGGAAGTGGACTTACATGTGATTGAGGCCAAGCAATAACATAATCAATAGTATCCCTTACTGTCTGGATTGGATTCTTTCCATACAATCTAATAAGTCTCTCATCGTCAAGATTTGAAATGCTGTGATGAACAGAAACACCAAAATATTGCTCTCCAAGCATGCTTCCTCAAACCACATATGTGGTATGTTTATTAACTAAAGTTCCTCTGGCCACGACTTCACTTGTGTTTGTCGAGATCTTCGAAAACAATTACTTCAATCTTTTCCCTATTATTTCAAGAAAAATCGCACTTATTTCAGTAAGAATATGCATGAATGGAGACATTAATCAGGGAATATAATTGACAGGTCTTTATCATGTATAACAAATGCACTAAATCGTCAACCTTATTATGTACATATTGATTCTATCTGGTTCCTAGTTGTACCATATACACTTCTAAACTGAACTCTTTTCTATGTCAGCTCCAGGATTTTACATAGTGCTCATCAGTGATATTATTACCATGACAAAGAGGCGAATTCATCTTATCATGTACTACAGATTTCCATGATTATCTCATTTTGTTGCATTAGGGTCACTTGCTACTGCTGCTGCTACTAGTTCATGAGTACCATTTATTCTTTTGTGAAACTAGTATTAGCAGTTCTTTGAAAATAAATAGTATTAGCACATGTATTACCAAAATCTTGGAAATAATTATTTCCATGATGATATCATGTTGCTTGTAAAAAAAAGCAGCAGGAAAAATACCCTACTTGTACAAAACAGGACACTACGTTTCTTCTGATATGTGGTTTGAGTATACCTGGCTAGTGAACTGCTCGTCTTGGTATGGTTGATTCTGCACCTTGATTAGCCCTATCAAACTTTTCAATGTGTGCCTCTATAGTTGAGGTTCCTTTCGGTTGTAAGTAAACTTGTACAAAATAAAGGCATTGTTTAACAACGAAGCAGAAACTTATGTACAAGCAGACATTGTTTGATACCTTAGCAATGATGTGTTCATGTAGTAAAGACGATCTGGTGTAACCCTCTTTGGTTCTCGCACAATTGCTAGGATGCAATTCCTGCAACTTATGATGAACAATTGTTTTTAAGTATTAGAAAAAACTAGCGCTAACTTACTAGTGAAGAAACTATTGCATCCGCTGCATAACATTCCGTGGAGCATCCACATTGTCAGGTGCTTCTACATGTGGTAGGTCACTGCCAACAACTCTTCTGCTAAACCTGAAACAAGAACACGATAATAATATATTAATACCCACACTTTATCTTCGGAGAAAGAGATGTTGATATACCAACTTCATCACTTCCCACGGCTACAATTTTATTTCTCCATTTCTGTCCAGAGAATTTTTGCTTCATGAACAAATGCATCGTACTCAGCTCATTTGTAGTCTTTTACATTATACTTGATATTATATCTTGGCCAAAACAATGATAAAATCATAAATTAATCGATAAGATAATGAAGGGAAAGTGTGTATATAAGCATATGTCAAGGTCATGCATTGCACTGCATTATCTATATAAACAACTAAACCATGTGAGATGGAATAGGAAAATAACTGTAAGTGGCAGAAAACTGCATACATACAGCTTGAGTCATGTTCTTACTAGCATGCAAGGAATGTAGAGCGACCACATAGAATGTCTCCATTTCTCCAACATTACCTATACTACGCAATAAAAAACAAAAGAAAATTGACCTTTTGTTTTCTTAGCTAATCAGGGATTGTCGTCTCTTTGTAGGTTCAAGCCAAATGGCTTATTTTATATGTTCCACAACAAATTCAGTTTCCTTAATGAGCAGTTAAGGGTCTTTGGCTATTATAAATACCCATCAGTTTTTCAGATATGATCTAGGTGTTTGAAAACACAATTGTACAGAGAAGGGTCTAGATATGGTAAAAGGATAAGGTGCGTACAGTAAAGGAATTTCAGGATTATTATAGACTGCTACGCCTTGAGGCGAGGCCGGACACAAAGAGCTCCACAGGCCACAGCCACGTGCTTTTTCTTTTGGAGGAATGAGTGCTACACGAGGCTGCTGTAGTGCTGCATGCTTGCTCTGTATCTTCATTGTTGCTCTATATCAGGTCTGCTGCGTGCTATGCGAGACTAGGCTTCTTAGAATATATTTTTCCCTCTAATCCTGGGCGGGCCACGGCCAATTTGGCCTTGCCGCAGCTCCGCCAGTGATTACAGTATATATCAGGGTTAGAGGTACTGAGGTTGTATGATTGAATTTGTTGTATAGTGAAAAAATGGTTCGCCAGAGTGGTCGGCATGTCTGCGTGCACCTGTTGCTTGAACTATGTTTAGGGTTTACTGCCATTTATTTCAGTTGTGAGAGGATCACAGAAACAAAACGTGTTGGGTGAAAATATGGATGTACAAATTGCATATTTCGTTGTACAAGTTAACTAAAACCATGATATCTCTGCAATGTGTGTGGCTCTTGGCTATATACTAGCTTTTTATCTGACTGCAACTTGTTGACCATTTAGTTCAGTAGTTTCTTGTGCAGAAAAAATGCCATCTCACTGTCACATAACACATTACTAGTGTGTCACTGTCAAATTACTAGTCATGGATGATTACCGTTTAGCATTGTCACTGCCAATCCACCTTTGATCCCTTCTGTAACCGAACAGCCTGGTGAATGGGAAGATTATACAGGGATTGGAAACTGAAACCCCATGGGGAATAGAGTCGCAGGAGGGGTTAATCTGAAACCGTAGGTGTTGATTCGGGGAATCAAACCCCAAGAACCGAACATGCCCTAAATGAAGGAGGCTACTTTCACTGATTTAATGCTAAAATTATAGAGGAGATAGGATTCAAGGAATCACCTGCTTGACGGGGCGGACGTCTGAAAATATTGGACGGTGCCGAGAGCTGCCTGTGGACGGTTTAGCGACACAACACGCGGCGGAGCTTCTGGCAGAGGATGACCTCGGCATGGATGCAACTTGGTGACGGTGACGATGACGTCCGTGAGGAGCGCAGCTTGTCGACGGCGAGGAAGTCGGACGCCGACGGGGCTCCAACTGGCAAGATCGTTGGCGGAGGAGAAAAGGAAGTCACCGGCGGAGGCCGGAGCTCGCGGCGGAGGTTAGCACTTGGGTGAGGCTGCATCCACGCCGTATGTGGGAATGGGCGGCGCACGGGAGGGGCAGGTGCCGGCGTAGATTGGAACCGATCCGGAGGTGGGGAGATGGCGCCGTGGGGCGGGGAAAAGACGCGGAAGGATTACTTGGAGCGAAAATAATCCAGCAGAAACGCGGGAAGCCCTAGGCGGTAAACAAAAAAAAATAGGAACCCCAATTTGATAAAGCGAAAAATAGTTTGCGTGCACAATTTTTTTAGTATTTTTAAAATAATTAAAACCAATGGTAATACGAGCCCCTAATATCTGTTCGATCGAGAATAAATAGTATATTCCCTCCATGAAAAATATAGTATAAGACGTTCTATTCTCGTTCAGATGCATGTAGATGCATTTTAGTATATTTGTTCACTCACGTAAGTACATATGCGGTTCATAATGAAATATCTAAAATGACTTATATTTGTGTATGGAGGGAATAATTTTGAAGAGTTTCACCGGCCGCGGGCAGCCAAAGCCACCCAACACCGGTAAGTAATGTACCAGGGATGAGCCTCCCGTCCGCTATTCATAGCGATTTTGCGTTCGCCACTGGTACTTTGTTCTGGAATTGTGGCGGCTGGGAGCTCCGGCTGGGAAGAGCGGCGTCGAGCCGCGGAGGAGCTCTGGCTTACGGCAATGCCTTCGAGCAGCATGGGAGCAAAATCGAGCCACAGAGGAGTTTGGGACAAGGTGAGCGTCGGTTGGGCCCACTAGCAATGTGGCAACCTGCCTATTAGGTATGTTCGGTTCGGGGATTATTAGATACTCCTTCCGATCCATATTACTTGTCTTTTAAACGGATGCATCTAGCACTAAAATATGTCTAGATACATCCGTTTGAGCGGTAAATAATATGGATCAAAGGGAGTAGTTCGTTTTAGAAGATTAGAAAATAAATAAATGAGAAGAGTATTACAAAGGTTATCCAAGGGACCGATTGGAATCTGCACTGAAGCTCGTTAATTCATACTACTAGGTGGGAGATCAGAAGTCCATCTAGGCTACAAAGCATTGGATCTGTGGGCTTATAAATATATAGGTACACGCCATCCTCCACCACTGGCATGCTCGCCGCCGCATGCCTTCTTCACCAATGAGGGGGGGGGGGGGGGTGTCCTTGCTACCTCCCTAATCTGGCAGGGCTCCCTGACTGCCCTTGCCCTCGGTGATGTTGTCGAACCAGTGGTGGCCGATGCTCCTCTGCGGTTAATCCTGTCTTTCAGTACCTCCACTCACCTTGTGATTGCACCGATTTGAAATCAAGCACATGCTCCGCTATGTTCAGCAGATAGTCTCTCATGGCTTACACCTTCGACATGCTCTCTCCAACGTTCTTTTTGCTTTCTTGGATGATGTCTGGGTCTTGGATCGGTCGAGGGCCCAGGCTTCCGCAAGATTGGGGTCATTGCAATCTAGTACCACTAAATGGAGAAATTATATTTGTGCAGCTGACCAGATTGACAGTTTGGCGCAAGCACACATGCGACAATGCACTGATTCCATTCCCAAGAAACACCATAACTTCTTAGCATGTTTGGCTATCCACAACCCACAATCAAACACGAGCCAGATTCTTCATGCACACATGCCACTACGCACCAATTCCATTCCCAAATAGCACCGCATCTTCTTAGCCTCCACCGCAATTTAGCATGTTCGCCTATCCAAAACCCACAATCAAACATGAGTCAACTTCTTCATGCACACATGCCACCACGCACCAATTCCATTCCCAAACAGCGCCACAGCTTCTTAGCCTCCACCACAACTTCTTAGCATGTTTTCCTATCCGGAACCCACAATCAAAATGCTTCCAAAAACAGTTTTCTAAGCATTATTTTGTTTTTTTGCTGAGGCCTCCACAAATGTTATTTCATTACGAAATTGGAATGCATGTGAAACACAGATCAATGTTTGTTGCAAAAAAAAAACCAGATTTTTTTGAACTTTTTAAATATGTTTTTCGATTTTACTGTAGCAAAGGGTGCATGTGAGCTCGAGCTCACATACTCCATGTCCGGCCATGTGGGACTATTTAAACGAAATATCCATGACATTAATACCACAAGGTGGGAATCCTATTTTTAGCACGATGATGGTGCGCGCGCGCTGTGGTGGAAGAGATCCAACAGTTAGAACGTAGGCGTCATATAGGGAGTCCCGCGGCTAGGCCGGCCCACTGGGGCGAGCTAACAGGATGTTTTCTTTAGTGCGCGATAGAAAAAATTAGAAAACTGTAGTGCGCTAGGAAGGAGCTGAATCGCAACCTCATAATACAGAGTGCACACTATTAGCAGCTAGAACTAAAAGCTGTTGTTGATTTGCTAACGCGCAATATATGTAAAGAACACACTGCACCACCGAGAATTGAAAAGATATGTATGAAAAATTTGAACGTATTTTTTTGTTGAAGAAAGTGAATTATCTTTTGAAATGTGATCATTTTCAAATATTGAACACATTTTTAAAAATTTGGGCATTTTTTAATCTGTTAATAATTTTGGAAACGGGAAAGTTTTTTGAAATTTTGAAGAAATTTGAAAACATGAACATTTTGAAATTTTTGAAAAAAATGAAACCTCGATTTTTTTTGTAAAAACGCCAACATTCTTGGGAATCTCGAACATTTTTCAATCTGTGAACACTTCTTGGGAATGGGAACAAATCTTGAAATTTTGAACAAAGTTTGAAAACGTGAACATTTTTTGAAAAAAACTGAACAAAACTTGAAAGTGAACATTTCTTTTGGGTCTGTGAACAATTAGCTGTCTCATCAATAATTGGTCATCGTATTGCACCACATAGTTCTTGGGCCGTACAAGGTTTTCGTCAGGGAGCTCAGGTTCAGGCCCTGTTGGGCGCATTAGCTGAGACGGATCCCCCTCAAAAAAAAAAAGCCTAACACGTAGGTTGCGCGAAGGATCAAGTAGGATCTAACCCCCAGGTTTAACAAGCATGCGTTAGTCCTGTTAGTAGGACACTGGACTCCACATCAATCTTCGAGGTCGCAGGTTCAAGTTCTGTTTCTTGCAATATTCTTTTGGGGTTGAGTTATACTCATATTGTTCGCTGGTGTGGCTGGCCCAGCATGAAGGCCCAACGGTGCGCCAAAAATCTGTAGTTTTGTTTTGAGTCGTAGATTTTTTTTACCACCTTTGACACATATGATTTGGGGCATGCTATGCTTCGGCCGGGTGATGTTTAGAAACATCCGCGGCCTCGGTAGCCGTAGGATCACGAACTGGACAACCGTCTGATCTTCTTCCCGTGAGCGTGCATCAACCATTGCAACAAGGCTTGTGCTTCACTCGGCGTTTTGCAACACGAGCCTTGTTGCGCTTGTGTTGAACTGTTTTTTCTTTCAAATATGGCCTATGTTTTAGAAACAAGACCTTTGCTATAAAACAATAAACTTGGTAGTTGCCCCTTTGCAACAAACGTAGTGTTGCGCTCGTTTCCTCTGCAACAAAAGGCTTGTTGCCGAAACAATAAAAATTTTACAATAAGTGGTTGTTTGCATGTTGTTGCAGAAACTCGTCCCGCGGCAGCGGTGCTGCTGGCGACGACCGCCCAAGAAGGTTCCGATGGTGGTCATGGCTTCAAGAGCTCGGTCCAATTGGGAAAGAAAGAGGGGTGTGGGAGGAGAAAAATGAGAGGAAGGAAGGGCGACCACTACAATAGGAACCCCCCTATAGCAACGCATTTTTCCGTATCTAGAAGACCATATATGCGTTGTTAGTGTGTTTACCAACGGTTTAGGATGCGTTGCCTTATCCGGCATTGCTAGCGCATAATGCAACGCTTATATTATCGTTGGTAAAAGAGACCGTTGCAAGAATACAACACATAAAACAGACTGGTGCAACACTTCTATGTGTTGGTGCTTATTGTATAGGAAACAAAGTTCCAGGGCTTGGCAACAAAGAATTTGCAACGTGGTTCATATATAATATGATTAATATTTTTTATACATATTGCCAGCAATTAAATTAGTGCTTTACATAATGGTGATAATTATGAATTTCCAGTAAAGACAAACAAGAGAATATACTCACGGGAGGAAGAAATCATATATTAAATAAAACTGTTGGATTACAATAGTGCATATTACACAAGAAAAATCATCCAAATGGGAAGTATAATCTAAATGTTTCTTGACGGCGAAACTTAAATTAAAAGCATCCATAAACATCCCTACAACGTAACTAAAACACAATCGAGGAACATCATCCCTACAACTTAATTAAAACTGACACCATCCGTCTTCATCATCATGAACAGGAACATCATCATCATCATCCTTGTAGTATACTTGCCACACACACCAATAGAATCATCCATTTATCTTTTGAATCTACAAACAAAAAAACAAAATGAACTGTTAACACACACAATGCATTGACATGATGCAAGTAGTCATAGAGGGAGGATATTACTCACTTACAAAGGTTGAGATGCAAAAACAAATCTGCATTACCAAGAGTATTGCAGTTTTTGCGACTCCGTACCCAATCTTCAGTTTTCACAAGTGCCATATCAACATGCACTACCCAGAATTCATTAGTAATTTCAGCACCATCAAGTTCAAATTTAGGATCACAACTTACAACTGTAGCAAGAGCTACATGTGTTACGATTTTTTAGGCTCATTAAAATACTTTTGTTCCTACCTGTTAGAGAAAATCAAAGTTACCATTGAAAGAATCATGTCAAGCAAAATAATTAATAGAAACGTGACATATAACAGAAAAGGTTGAGAGGCCAAGACATGTCGTGTTTGCATCTTCCCCTCTACTATATGGTTATGAATACATCTACAGGTTAATCTCAATATGTGCAACATCTATGAAATTCTATGAAGCCTTTCACTACAAACAAAGTAGTTTTGGTGATGGACGCTGAAAATAATTAAACTTCATATGATAGCTTCAGTGTAGAACACAAAGATAGAAATTTTTATTCAAGTAGCAGTATGGTATGATCAACTGCATAATTCTGAGGCACCTACCGGAAGATACTGAAGCAGTATGTTTGGCCATTAACCAAGTAAAAAAATATTACTATATCAATACCTGGGTCATATTAAGCCAAAAGATAAAATAAATTTACCAAATTAGTGCAAATAAAACATATTAGACAATAAAAAGAAGCTTTGAAGCATAAGATCTATCATAAATGAAGTACTCCCAGTACCGACCCAATGATTTTGCATGAAGTGCAGCATGGACAGCAGGGCGGATCAACCATTAGTTCATCTTTACCACCAACTCCTAATAAAATAGCTAGTATATATCCAGATCAAACTCTAAATAGCACATCTGAGCAGATAAATCAAAGGCAGTGACACTATTAAGAAAAGGAGAAGACACGGCAGAGAAAACAAGACTGTAGTATGTTCGAACAAATAATTAGGATGTCTTGTTTGTAGACTACAAATACAAATCAGACATAGATACGGCGATCTATTTAGTTGGAAGTTGCAGGCATCCAAAAAATAATATTGAATGTGGTCTAATAATTGAACGACACTACAGATGGACCATGCCAATTAAAGTGATATAGAAACAATTGACATTATTTTTCTTTTTCTTTTTGCAATCCATCAGTACATGACCTCATGATGAATCAGAAACATGTTAGTATTTATAAAGTTGCCATATGCTACAATTTTACTTCTCTTTTCCTCATGGTGTGTATTCTTCCTTGTAAAGGAAAAGCACATCAAGAGAATAAAGGAGTGACACTACGGATGTAGGCAAGCATGGTATAAAGCGGAAGCACGAACCACAAAAGAAGTGTCTATAATTTGGCAAACCAGCAGACAGAACCGTGTAGGTATATGTTGTTAATAATAGGAGAAGGGGACATCAATCAAATTCCAATAGCCAAGTGAATAAATGGAAAACATCCATGGTTTTGTATTCCTGGAACACAATCTAGTTCAGCTATCATTAAAAAATACAGAAGTCAGATAAGTTGTAATAGGTGTGGAATTTTATCTAACATGTCACTTGACTAAATAAGTACTACTCGTCTCAGCATAGTTTTATAAGATTTGTTTCTCTTCTACCGTATTTAGGGGTTACACAGTAAACAATTTCTGTTCATAAATCATAAGTAAATCGCAAGATCTTCTTGCATAAAAAAATTGATATGACACGCAGCTCACATAAGCATATTTTTAAATGGCAAGCATAGCTCGTTGTAGATGTACTCAGTAATATTTTTCAGAGTTTTGTGACAAGCAACAGTAATTGATCAACAGATTACTTCCTTATGCTCTTGAACTCCAACTATAGTGGGGAGAAAGCCTTATGCGGCTGAGTGTTAATGTCACTAGATGCTGATGGATGATCATGCGGAGAACTGTGGATCAGAAGCCCTCAGATCCAACAAGTACTCTGCTTTGCCATGCTCTGCACCGATGTCCTTCTCCCCCAGCGTCCCAGCGGCCTAGTTGACCGAGCTGCATAAAGCTGTCAAGTTGCTCCTCAGTTTGTAGTAGCAGAGAACACAAAGATCTAAATGGTCTTTTAAGCGAATGAAATATGTAAAAAAAAAACTGAATTTTGACTCAAATAAAAGAGAGGGAGAAAGTTTTGGGGTCATGTCCATTGCAACATATTCAGTGCTTGAGTGCCTTTGCATTTCTCTGCACCGAGTGGAGGTAATTATTACTTAGTAGAGAAAATTGATATTGTAACCTGCTCTGAAGTCTCGGAAACAAGAAGAACCCGAGGGAGGGAGATCCAACGCGATCCAGCCTTGGCCTCCACTGCCTCGGCCTCGCGCCTCGCCAGAGCAGCTCAGCCGTCGGCCGAAGTCGCGCAGGTCGCCGTGTTCCCCCGCTCTTCTTCCTCCCTCTGTTTATCTCTTCCTTTTTTCTCTCAAGTCTCAACCCCCTCTGTACTTCTCTTTGCAAGGAGGCCGCCATGGACTTCCTCGTCGAGCCATCGCCGGAGTTCCAAGTCCGCGCCGCTCGAAACCGTCTTCAACCTCCGTCAGCCCTTGTTCCTCCATGCCCCGCGAAGCGCATGCCAAGCCGTCGCCGCGTCGAGCTCCACCGCCCAAGTCCGCTGTCCCGCCGCCCGCCGGACCTCCCTGGCTGTCTTCCTCCACTGCATCTAGTCGCTCCTCGAACGCATCAAGTCCCCCTGCATCAAGCGCCGCCCTCGCCAAGACGCATCAAGCGTTGGTGCTCTTCTGCCTCATCGGGTGGATGACACCCAGCGCACTCACGCGCGTGGGGTCAAGGGCGTTGACCGCGCCCCTGCCTGGGCAGATCGCCAGCGCCTCCCCGCTCGATCCCCTGCTCGACCGCTCGCATGGTACGCTCCCTCGCTCCCTCCGTCCCCACTCCTCGAGTTGATGAGATATGAGAGAAGCCGACGAGCGGCCGTTTGGTGCGGCACGGGACAGCGGCCATGTGCTCTGCTCAAGGACTTGTTTTAATCCTGATATATCTGATGAAATAGTACTTCTCTACTTCACTGTTCAATCAGGCGATGCAGAATCCCAGTTCCAGAATGTTTTTCAAACTATATTTGCTAGAAAAATGATCTTATATTATTTACATGGGTCAATCTCGACCATCATGATTCCTAAGCTAATAAGGTTGGTTGTGTGCTCTCCTTGCAGCAGCCTGAGCTCCGGCGAGGTTGATCTGGACGGCTCGGCAGCGTCACCGGCGGTGAGAACCCCCCTCCCTTCGCGGCTATGGACGAACTGGTTTGCGTGTTGCCTCCTACCTTTTGTGCTCTCGTTGCGGTGGTTAGGTTAATGAAAATTGAACTAGTTAACTACTGTAAGCGATTCTGCAATTGTTTGTGGATCTGGCAGCAAGCAGTATGAACCATAGTTTAGCTGCTTTAGATAACTACTACTTAGGTTAATAACAATTAGTAGGACTTCATCACAGTTCTTCTGTAGTTCCCTTTAGCCGCTTTAGATAACCATAGTTCTTCTGTAGTTGTAGCTGGACTGTTAATTTGGTACTCCATCACATCGGTGTGGGTTTTGGCAGTACGAGTGTACTGCCACAATGTCACCAGCTGGTGCAATTGCAACCAGTAGAAATGAGAATATAGTATTGGCAATTTGGCATAATATACACCTGAGTCGGATAAGACTTAGGACAATGTCCTTTGAGGCTGCAGAAGATTAGTTGCTAGTTGCTACCATGTGCGTAGGATAAGATCAGATGCTGCTGCTGCAGGATAGTTATCCTCTTCGTATGGCAATATGCTTATTTTCCTTGGTTCCAACTACGCAGCGAATTCTCTTTCAAAAAAAAAAAAATGTGGCGCATGCATGAGGATCAATCCTGTTGACTGCGTGACAATCATGTTTCTCATCATTGTAAGTTTTGGTTTTGAAAAAACATACATGTTTTCTTGATCTTATGTTAAGTCTGTTTATTTATAAATCCAACTTCCATGTTTTTTTAGAGGCAAACCTGAAGACTGACCCCCAATGTTTCCGTGCAGGTAGTAACTCTAATAGGCCACTACACTTTCCAAATTCCAATGCTCGCGTGTTGGTCGTTCCCAAGTTTTCACTACCCTGAGTATGTACTCTACCGTACATTTCCAAAAATTCTTCCTCTCATTCACCTGATGCATACTTGTTCAATGTGTTTCCGTGAAGTTATTAGACATACAATACTTTTGAAATACCCATACTGTAACTGGCCAAAGAACTAGAAGCAAAAGACATACAGTACATCACTTTTCAAATGCTCAATATTGTAGCTGACACACTAGAGAACTAGAAGAATAACCTGGATTAGAAACACTCGCTGGGTGCTTCCCTTGCCCCTGGCAATGTCAATGAATCACAGTGGTACTGTAGGCACCGAGGAAATTGTGGCATGTTGTTTAATTTGTTTATTCATTTGTTGCAGTCTGTGCACTGTTGTGGTGAAACTCTAGTGTTTCTGCAACCTACAAGTGTGTATGGGCACTGATTTCTAGAAGTATTTGAGTTGACATCTTTGTTGGCTTAGATAGTACAGAAATTTTGAAGGGCGGTTGATTTGCTTCTGGTTTTTGAAATAGAGCTGACTATAGTTATGCATAAACGAGAATATGCTTGTAACTGGTGAAAAATAGACCAGCTTCGCAGTTTGCCACATTGGTGATGTAAATGCCCCTAAATGATGATATCTTAGCAAGTGCTTGCTGCGATGTTTAACCTTGTTACTATCGTCCATAAGTATTGCCGTTGATTTTGATATATGAGCACTAGTGTTTCCTGCTTACAGCAAGCTATGTATTCTACATGTGTCCATTTTACCTGTGTAAATAGTTTGTTTCATACCTAGTAACATGTTTCCTCATAATGAATTATTCGTGCCATGTGAATCATTGCTGCTATCCTGCTACTAATGGATACAGGGACGAAATGCACAGTTTCCTGTCAAGTAGTGTTTGTTTGGTGACAGAATGCTGTTTTTTCCTTCCAAGTATAATGCTCCTTTCATGTAGTGATGATACTACATCTATTTCATTTCATGTTTATGCCTCTTCCAGAAAATGTGTAGCACCTACAGTAATCAATCTAACTTATCCATTTTATTTTATAGGCCTTCGAGTACAAGAGGCTGCTGCTTGACTATAACAGCGAACACGACCAACAAGTTCCGCCAGCGCGAGGCAAGCGACGACATGCTCGGTTACCCCCACCTGTGAGTCGCGCTCCCCCCTGCCCAGCCGCCCCTCCGTGAGTCGCTCTAAATTCGGGATCACTGCTAGATCCTCGGCACTGGAAACGATCAGATATTCAGATGATATGTTAGTTTCTGTGGTTTCTGATAGGCCCGCTGCATCTGTTGGCGTTAACCATTTCCTATGTGGTTCTGTGTGGAACCCTTCCTAATTTGTTTGCAGCCCTTCCTAATTTTTTGTTTTTGTTCTATTTGGAAATGGATGGAGCAGATGGAGCAGGTGCTCTGCTCTTGCACACGTCTGGCACCGTCTCCGGCGCGGTGGTGCTTCTTGAGGCGACCGGCGTGATGGCGGCTGTGTACGGCGGCGACCACAAGCTCTCCGGTGAGTCGGCTCCATCTTCTAGCCCTAGCTCCCTATTTTCTGCTCCTATAGCATGCTCTGTTGGTTTAGAACACTAGCAGCAGTAGCCTACCGTGTATACGTACTAAACAGCAGGAGCTCAATCACCTTGTGTACACTAGCAGCTTGCTTACACACTTGTCACTTTTGCTTGTGATAGCCATTACGTAGCTGAATCATGTCCGTGTCTACTAATCATCAGTTCATAGTATTTGGCTTCTGTGTGATGGTCTGCGACTATTTTATGGTGATGTGGATATACTTTCTGATTTAAAGTTACTAATATTTTTTGTTTTGATTCTTTCTCTGGTGCGAGGAAAGCTGTAGTAGACGTCAACGATGCCTACTTGCTTGGTTGCTACAGTGATGCATGCGCCGGTCAAGCAAGCACACGTGCATATACGTACATGTTAGGATAGTAGCAGATGTGCCATAATTCCTGTGTAAGGAAATGTATTCCTGAGATGATTTTGTTATGTTATCTAAACCTGGGAGATATGTTATGTGATGTGATATGATGGATGATCTGAATTCGACATTGAGTTTTCCTGATTTGAATATGAAACAATGTCGGATGCGTGTGTGTAACTGGATTAAAGAGGTCTTGTGCCCAAACAATTTTGTCCAAACATTTATTTCAAAATCCGAGATCTAATACTGGACAACTAATTGGGCTGAAAAAGGCCACAACCCAACAAGCATTGGTCTGTTTAAAAAGTGAAACAAAAAAAGCCTCAGAAAATAAAAAAAAACATTGCAAAAAAGGCCGAGGCCCCCTAATATGGAAGTATGGCCCGTGCAGAAATTGACAGAAAAAATACACTAAATTGGCTGAATTAATGGGCTCGGCCCATATAAACACCCAATTGGACCAGGCCGATTCTAATTTTTGACCTTTTCAATTGGTCGCAATTTTGCCACGTCAGATTGCCACGTGGGATCCGACGTGGCCTGGGCAGAGAGCTAGCGACCAAAACAGAAGGTCATGGAATCAACGACCGTTTGTTTTGGTGGTGGAATTCCATGACCTTCTCACAGAGAAGGTCGTTAATTTCCGTTTACGACTGCCAGCTTTTGACCATCTGTTTTTGGTCAAAAAAAGGTCGCAAATGAAAATCAATGACCTTTCAGTGACCAATAGTGAGGGTCATAACTTGACATATTTCTTGTAGTGATTTAAATATGTAATGTTATACACAGATTTTCTTCATTTAATCCCATTGACTCCGAGCCTAACCAAGCACATTGAGTATTTATCGGACTGGTTAATAAAGGGTGTAAGTCAAGCATAGTGACTGCACATGGTAGCAGCAGACATGATAGAAACAACAACAATCTGACTGGCATCTTTAACATAGAAAAACCACATAGATAACCGTCAGGTTAGTTTGAAGATAAATATTGAAGCTACATTACAGCCAACATTCACCAATTTATTATTAAAATCACAAAATTTCCATCCTAATTAGGAATAAAATGCTGTAACCAAATACCTATATTTTTAACAAAAGAGAACTGGGAGCTGAGCCTGATTGTCTAGATATATAGAAGCCTCGGTTGCAATGGAGAGGCGCGTACAGAAAAAACATGATGACCGTGATAGCCACAGTGAGCCAAAGGTAGGAGGGTGATGGTCAGACCTAGGGTAGTGCATCGGGCAGTCTTGTATAGATCAATCAGTTGAGGGTCCAACCCTCCTGCTTGAGGTGAGGCGGCAGCGGGCAGTGCAGAGAAAAGACTGAGTGGAAAGGTAGCAGGCGTTGAAAGAGGAAATTAAGGGACATGTGGGATTGCTAAAGGAGAGTATGCACTGGCATGGATGGACTCATGAACCACATCTCCATTCGCGGGTACGATTCCCTTCCACCATTGAACACGTCATCGGAGTACTGGCCAACATGGGCATTGCGTTCTGGTCCTGATTATAAGCACCAGCAGCAATGCCATTGTTTCTCGTAGCGCCCCAACTAGCTTCTCTATTGCTCTATGTTGGCGGGCTGTTGTGTGAACTACTGCTGCCTCTGGACCGTCTGGGACTGTTTACGTAATAGCTAATTAAGCCTTGTGTTCTAGTAGTTCTTTATGTATCTAAAAATTCCAGAGAAACAAATTGCTTGAACTGTGATGCATAAGAAAAACGTTGTCAGATTGTTATATCCAAACAAATCAAGGGAATCACGCTTGTTGAGGATATAACCATTAGAGTCACCCGCCCAGGAGGGGCCGGGTTACTCATAATGGTCATCATGCGAAGCCCAGTACCAAGCTTGAAGACGGCGGGTCAATAATGGGCTTAAGACCCGGAGATGGCTTAAGGCCCGTAGTTATAACCGCCATTATGGTGAAACTTGTAGTGTAAGGCAAGAATAGTTGAGAGTCCGAGCCGGACACTCTTATGAGCCGGCCGGGACTCTGAGAGCCACTGGGCGTCAACCTCTCTATATAAGGGGGCGACCCGGCGGCGGTTTAGGCACAAGTAAGATCTCGTCGAGAGCCAGGCATAGCAATTAAGCTCCCTGGTCATCGAAACCATAATCAATACCACCTCAACTGGACGTAGGCTTTTACCTTCACCGTAAGGGGCCGAACCAGTATAACCCCTGTGTTCCTTGTCCCGTTTAACCCCTTTAAGCTTCCTAGCTGCGATGTCTCCACGACTAAGTCCTAACTCGAGGACATCTGCCGTGACAATTCCACGACAACGATCCTAATCTAAGAAAATATTTTCCTTACCAACATAGGCTAGCCGTCAGCTGATTCTTTGTCATCTTGACGGAAGAAGGGCTTATGCGACCTGTGGTTGAATCATACTGGAGGGAGATCCATAGATGGGGTGTTGTTGGTTAAATCAGAGGGCAGAAGCAACTCAGCAGGAACCGCCGACAGACGAACATGGCCGATGGATGGGAGGGCAATTCTGCAGGAAACGCTGACGGCAAGACGAACATGGCCACTGAAGTGGAGGTGAGGATGTGTCGGTCGAGAGGATATGTCGGCCAAGTTTGGAGGAAGCACCGAGTATTTCCTGCGAGAACTGTTTCGTGGATAGATGGAACATGTTAATTTTTTCTCTTTTTTTTTCTATATATGAGAAACGCAGGGAGATTGATCAGATTCCCTGTTAGCTTAAAGAAGGAAGAAGATCAGATTCCCTGTTTTTTTAGGGGGATGAAGATTCCCTGTTTATCACGTCTTGGGGGAGGGTGAATCACGTACGTGGCTCTTTTTTTGCCGGAAAGAGGTACGTGGATCATCAGCTTGTCTGGAGTTTGATCTGACGTCTATTGATAAATTACATAGTAATCAAACTGATGGAATTTCTTAACTCCTAGGATTAACGTGGTAACACGTATGGTGCCTCCAATTAGTAAATATAAGATTTATTTATCAATGTAATATTTAATAGGTACAAAATGAGTTGCAAAATGGTTAGTATAAATAATGATATTTAAACATATGACCCAAAATTAGATTAGTCTATGTGACTGCCTTGGAGCGGACGATTGCATAGCCATCACGCTTAACCCAGAAGAGTTCTTTTTCCCCGACGGCGGTGTTCATCTGTTCAATGATGATGCTTTGACCAACGGACACCTGTCGTTTGTCGTGGTCATTGACAAGGAGTTCACGACAATCAAGTGGCATTATCAGATTATTTCACACAACCATTGGCTTGGGTACAATGTCAACGGCAAAGCGCTTAAAGAGCACAATGACCCGGTTTATAGGACCAAGCGTGATGGCGTTAAACAGGGCGAAAAGATCGATGTCAAGTCCTTCGTTGTGTGTGGAGAGCTTAGTGAACATCGTTGCTATGTCTTCGACCCGGAAGTGCATCGCTAAGTTTCCCTACCGAATCCACGGATTCACATCTTCCAATACTTCAAGTATCCAAAGGTGAATCCGCGCAAAAAAAGGCCACGCTTGAAGTCAGAGGATGACCCGCCTATTTCACGTGGGATGGACGACCTAGGACGTCGTCATCGGCTACTTCCTCCTCTAGCCGGTGGCGAGGGAGGTAGTTAAGGGGGTAATCCAGGGGCAATTAACATCGCCAGATCTCTCTTGGATTCCCATCGCCTCAAGATCTAAAGATATGTGTGGACATCAACTCAAGGAAATATGGCCTAGATGCAATAATAAAGTTGTTATTTATATTTCCTTATATCATGATAAATGTTTATTATTCATGCTAGAATTGTATTAACCAGAAACTTAGTACATGTGTGCATACATAGACAAACAGAGTGTCACTAGTATGCCTCTACTTGACTAGCTCGTTGAATCAAAGATGGTTAGGTTTCCTAGCTATAGACATGAGTTGTCATTTGATTAACGGGATCACATCATTAGAGAATGGTGTGATTGACTTGACCCATCCGTTAGCTTAGCACGATGATCATTTAGTTTGTTGCTATTGTTTTCTTCATAACTTATACGTGCTCCTATGACTATGAGATTATGCAACTCCCGAATACCGGAGGAACACTTAGTGTGCTATCAAACGTCACAATGTAACTGGGTGATTATAAAGATGCTCTACAGGTGTATCCGATGGTGTTTGTTGAGTTGGCATAGCTCGAGATTAGGATTTGTCACTCCGATTGTCGGAGAGGTATCTCTGGGCCCTCTCGTTAATGCACATCACTATAAGCCTTGCAAGCAATGTGCCTAATGAGTTAGTTGCGGGATGATATATTACGGAACGAGTAAAGAGACTTGCCGGTAACGAGATTGAACTAGGTATTGATTTACCGACGATCGAATCTTGGGCAAGTAACATACCGATGACAAAGGGAACAATGTATGTTGTTATGCGGTTTGACCGATAAAGATCTTCGTAGAATATGTGGGAGCCAATATGAGCATCTAGGTTCCGCTATTGGTTATTGACCAGAGATGAGTCTCGGTCATGTCTACATAGTTCTCGAACCCGTAGGGTCCGCACGCTTAACGTTCGATGACGATCGGTATTATGAGTTTATGTGTTTTGATGTACCGAAGGTAGTTCGGATTCGCGGATGTGACCACAGACATGACTAGGAGTCTCGAAATGGTCGAGACATAAAGATCGATATATTGTAAGGCTATGTTTGGACACCGGAATGGTTCCGGATGAGTTCGAGCATTTTTTGGAGTATCGGGAGGTTACCGGAACCCCCCGGGGAGTTAATGGGCCTTATTGGGCCTTAGTGGAAGAGAGGAGGAGGCGGCCAGGTGGAGGGCGCCCCCCCAATCCCAATCCGAATTGGGGCGGGGGGCCGGCCCCCCTTTCCTTCTCCCTCTGTCCCTCTTCCTTCTTCTCCAACTCCCACTAGGAAAGGGGGAAACCTACTCCTACTGGGAGTAGGACTCCCCCCTTGGGCGCGCCCTATGAGGGCCGGCCCTCTCCTCCTCCCCTCCTTTATATACGGGGGAGGGGGGCACCCCATAGACACACAAGTTGACCGTTGTCTTAGCCGTGTGCGGCGCCCCCCTCCACAGATTACCACCTCGGTCATATCGTTGTACTGCTTAGGCGAAGCACTGCGTCGGTAACTTCATCTTCACCATCATCACGCCGTCGTGTTGATGGAATTCTCCCTCGGCCTCAGCTGGATAAAGAGTACGAGGGACGTCACCGAGCTGAACGTGTGCAGATCGCGGAGGTGCCGTGCATTCGGTACTTGATCGGTTGGATCGCGAAGACGTTCGACTACATCAACCGCGTTACCTAACGCTTCCGCTTTCGGTCTACGAGGGTACGTGGACACACTCTCCCGCTCGTTGCTATGCATCACATAGATAGATCTTGTGTGATCGTAGGTAAATTTTTTGAAATACTGCGTTCCCCAACAGTGGTATCAGAGACAGGTCTGTGCATAGATGTTATATGCACGAGTAGAACACAAAGAGTTTTGGGCGATAATAGTCAAAGTGCTTACCAGCATGTCATACTTTGATTCGGCGGTATTGTTGGATGAAGCGGCCCGGACCGACATTACGCATACGCTTACGCGAGACTGGTTCTACCGACGTGCTTTGCACACAGGTGGCTGGCGGGTGTCAGTTTCTCCAACTTTAGTTGAATTGAGTGTGACTACGCCCGGTCCTTCTTGAATGTGAAAACAGCAAACTTGACGAAAAATCGTTGTTGTTTTGATGCTTAGGTAAGACCGGTTCTTGCTCAGCCCGTAGCAGCCATGTAAAACATGCAACAATAAAGTAGAGGACGTCTAACTTGTTTTTGCAGGCCATGTTGTGATGTGATATGGTCATGACATGATGCTATATTTTATTGTATGAGATGATCATGTTTTGTAACAGAGTTATCGGCAACTGGCAGGGGCCTTATGGTTGTCGCTTTATTGTATGCAATGCAATCGCCATGTAATTGTTTTTACTTTATCACTAAGCGGTAGCGATAGTCGTAGAACAAATAGTTGGCAAGACGACAACGATGCTACAATGGAGATCAAGGTGTCGCGCCGGTGACGATGATGATCATGACGGTGCTTTGGAGATGGAGATCAAAGGCACAAGATGATGATGGCCATATCATATCACTTATATTGATTGCATGTGATGTTTATCCTTTATGCATCTTATTTTGCTTAGTTCGGCGGTAGCATTATAAGATGATCTCTCACTAAATTTCAAGGTACAAGTGTTCTCCCTGAGTATGCACCGTTGTGAAAGTTCGTCGTGCCGAGACACCACGTGATGATCGGGTGTGATAAGCTCTACGTTCACATACAACGGGTGCAAGCCAGTTTTGCACACGTAGAATACTCGGGTTAAACTTGACGAGCCTAGCATATGTAGATATGGCCTCGGAACACTGAGACCGAAAGGTCGAGCGTGAATCATATAGTAGATATGATCAACATAGTGATGTTCACCATTGAAAACTACTCCATCTCACGTGATGATCGGAGATGATTTAGTTGATTTGGATCACGTCATCACTTAGATGAGTAGAGGGATGTCTATCTAAGTGGGAGTTCTTAAGTAATATGATTAATTGAACTTTAATTTATCATGAACTTAGTACCTGATAGTATTTTGCATGTCTATGTTGTTGTAGATCAATGGCCTGTGCTACTGTTCCTTTGAATTTTAATGCGTTCCTAGAGAAAGCTAAGTTGAAAGATGATGGTAGCAACTACACGGACTGGGTCCGTAACTTGAGGATTATCCTCATTACTGCACAGAAGAATTACGTCACTAGTAGAAAACAAGGCTTTGGTTCGGCCAGAAAAGAGCATTAATCCCGGTTGCATTACGAACCGGGACTAATGTGAGCATTAGTCCCGGTTCGAGCGGCTAGGGCACCGTACAGGCATTAGTCCCGGTTCAAATGGGACCTTTAGTCCCGGTTGGTGCCACGAACCGGGACTAAAGGGTGCGATGCCCATTAGTACCGGTTCGTGGCACCAACCGGTACTAAAGGTTAGACCTTTAGTCCCGGTTCGAGCCACCAACCGGTACTAATGGGGTTTGAGCCATTAGTACCGGTTCGTGGCACGAACCGGTACTAAAGGTCCCATTTTCAAACTCTACCCCCCCTTGGATCGCCTTTTCAGTTTTGAAAAAAGCAAAAGAAAATGATAAAAACTTCAAAAATTAAAATCCTTCCAGATGTAGTCATGTTACTACATGTACTAGTTAGGAAAATTTAAAAAAGCTTAAATTTGGACATGTTTTGCAAAAAGTGTAGGGAAAATGTAAAACGGCTATAACTTTTGCATAAGATGTCAGAAAAAAACGTATAATATATCAAAATGTTCAGCACGAAAATCCGCATCCGATTTTGACAGCCTATGGCTTGTTTGCAAATTTTTAGAATCCTCAAATTCTAAAAGGAAAAAAAGTTATGCTCAAATTTCAGTTATTTTTCGAATTTTTGTTAAATCTGGTCAAACTATGGTCAAACTACTTATTCAAGAAGTATTAGTGTTACTAAATAATTATTTCAGTTTTTTTGAATTTTGGTCAAATCTGGTCAAATTGTGGTCAAACAATGGTCAAACTAATTATTCAAGAAGTATTAGTGTTACGAAATAATTATTTCAGTTTTTTTGAATTTTGGTCAAATCTGGTCAAACTGTGGTCAAACTATGGTCAAACTATTTATTCAAGAAATATTAGTGTTACTAAAAAATTATTGTTTTTTAGAACAATAGTTTCAAACTCAAACAGTGAAATGTGTGACTTCATGCTCAAGCTAAATTCTTAAGGGTTAATAAGATTGACATCTTACTATTGTCAGGAAAACAACAAGTGCAGACTTGGAAACGAGGGAGAATAGAACACGGAAGTTAAGCGTGCTCAGGCTGGAGTAGTGAGAGGATGGGTGACCGTCCGGGAAGTTAGATGATTTGGAATGATGAGGGGTGATTAGAGATTAGAGGTTAAATTGAGCAGTGATGAGGGGTGATTAGAGATTAGAGGTTAAAATAATTCAGAAATTTGAAATAGAAAAAAAATTCAATTTTAAAAAAAATCATAAAATTTCCTTTAGTACCGGTCATGTTACCAACCGGGACTAAAGGTCGACCTCCAGGCAGTGGCCACGTGGAGGGCCTTTAGTGACTAAAGGAGGAGGCTTTAGTAACGACCCTTTAGTCCCGGTTCCAGAACCGGGACTGAAGGCCATTATGAACCGGGACTAAAGGCCCTTTTTCTACTAGTGCGTCCTAGAAGCACCGCTAGGCGCAAGACCCGCTGCAGGAGCAACACCGCAAAGCTGATGACTACTCGATAGTTCGGTGTGCCATGCTTTACGCTTAGAACCGGGATTTCAACGATGTTTTGAACATCATGGAGCATATGAGATGTTCCAGGAGTTGAAGTTAATATTTCAAGAA
Source organism: Aegilops tauschii subsp. strangulata (assembly GCF_002575655.3). Lineage (NCBI taxonomy): Eukaryota > Viridiplantae > Streptophyta > Magnoliopsida > Poales > Poaceae > Aegilops > Aegilops tauschii. The sequence goes on along the minus strand of NC_053041.3, from coordinate 29,447,190 downwards.
AATGCCCGGATTGAGAGATATAAAGTCTCCAATAAGTTCTACAGCTGCAAAATGGAGAAGAGTAGTTCTGTCAGTGAGCATTTACTCGAAATGTCTGGGTATCATAATCACTTGACTCAGCTGGGAGTTAATCTTCCAGTTGATAGTGTCATTGACAGAGTTCTTCAATCACTGCCACCAAGCACCAAGCTACAAGAGCTTCATGATGAACTATAATATGCAAGGGATGGATAAGACAATTCCCGAGCTCTTCGCAATGCTTAAGGCTGCGGAGGTAGAAATCAAGAAGGAGCATCAAGTGTTGATGGTCAATGCACTACAGGAAACAACTAGTTTGCCGTGAGTGAGCATCTTTGCCGTCAGCTTTTCATCGGGGTAGACAGCAAAGAGCACTTTTGCCGTCAGCTGCTGTCGGCAAAGAATGACTGACGACAAAGAAAACTTTGGCGTCTGCTGTTTTTATTACAGACGGCAAAGAAAAGTTTGCCATCTATGAGTTTTATTACAAACGACAAAGAAAACTTTGCCGTATGCGGTTTTTATTACAGACGGCAAAGAGTGCTCTTTGCCGTCTGTAATAAAAACCGCATACGGCAAATAACTTTGTCGTCTGTAATATAAACGGCAGACGGTAAAAAAGAAACACACCTCGCGGATCGACCTCCCGGATCAATGAGGTGGCACGATCCACACCCCACGCTGTATCTCTCGCCCACGCCCCCAACACGATCTCTCTCTCCCCCACGTTCTCACACCCTCAGCCGACCCCACCATGTTCTCTCTCCCTTATCCCCCATGTTATCTGTCTCTTACGCATCTCTCTCTCTCTCCCGTAACTCCCCAGCAGCCCCGCCACGGTCGCCGCCGGCCACCCTGGCACCCATCCATGCTCCCCTCCAATTGCCCCGTCCTCTCTCCTCCCTCGAGCCAGCCCTGTCCCCCGTCCCCGTCGAGGCAGCTCCGTCCCTCATCGCCATGGAAACCGCCGCCGGCCTTCTTCCTCGCGGCGCCGCCCGTTCCCCAGCGCCCCACGCCGGAGGCCTCGCGCCGCCGCCCGCTGCTACCTCTTGAGCACTGCATTGGTTTTCCCTTGAAGAGGAAAGGGTGATGCAGCAAAGTAGCGTAAGTATTTCCCTCAGTTTTTGAGAACCAAGGTATCAATCCAGTAGGAGGATACGTGCGAGTCCCTCGCACCTACACAAACAAATAAATCCTTGGAACCAACACGATAAGGGGTTGTCAATCCCTACACGGTCACTTACGAGAGTGAGATCTGATAGATATGTTAAGATAATATTTTTGATATTTTTATGATAAAGATGCAAAGTAAAATAAAAGCAAAATAAAAAGCAACGGAAATAACTAAGTGTTGGAAGATTAATATGATAGAAAATAGACCCGGGGGCCATAGGTTTCACTAGTGGATTCTCTCAAGAGCGTAAGTATTTTACGGTGGGTGAACAAATTACTGTTGAGTAATCACAGAATTGAGCATAGTTATGAGAATATCTAAGTATGATCATGTATATAGGCATCACGTCCGAGACAAGTAGTCCGACTCCTGCCTGCATCTACTACTATTACTCCACACATTGACCGCTATCCAGCATGCATCTAGAGTATTAAGTTCATAAGAACAGAGTAACGCTTTAAGCAAGATGACATGATGAGGAGGGATAAATTCATGCAATATGATAAAAAACCCCATCTTGTTATCCTCGATGGCAACAATACAATACGTGCCTTGCTGCCCCTACTGTCACTGGGAAAGGACACCGCAAGATTGAACCCAAAGCTAAGCACTTCTCCCATTGCAAGAAAGATCAATCTAGTAGGCTAAACCAAACTGATAATTCGAAGAGACTTGCAAATATAACCAATCATACATAAAAGAATTCAGAAGATTCAAATATTGTTCATAGATAAACTTGATCATAAACCCACAATTCATCGGTCTCAACAAATACACCGCAAAAGAAGATTACATCGAATAGATCTCCAGAAGAGAGGGGGAGAACATTGTATTGAGATCCAAAAAGAGAGAGGAAGCCATCTAGCTACTAACTATGGAGCCGAAGGTCTGAGGTAAACTACTCACACTTCATCGGAGAGGCTATGGCGTCGATGTAGAAGCCCTCCGTGATCGATGCCCCCTCCTACGGAGCTCCGGAACAGGCCCCAAGATGGGATCTCACGGGTACAGAAGGTTGCGGCGGTGGAATTAGGTTTTTGGCTCCGTATCTGATCGTTTGGGGGTACGTAGGTATATATAGGAGGAAGGAGTACGTCGGTGGAGCAACATGGGCCCCACGAGGGTGGAGGGCGTGCCTAGGGGGGGGGGGGTAGGCGCGGCCCCCTACCTCGTGGCTTCCTGGTGGCTTTCTTGAGTCCAAGTCCTCTAGATCATGTTCGTTCCGAAAATCACGTTCCCGAAGGTTTCATTCCATTTGGACTCCGTTTGATATTCTTTTTCTCCAAAACTCTTAAATAGGCAAAAACAGAAATTCTTGGCTGAGCCTCCGGTTAATAGGTTAGTCCCAAAAATAATATAGAAGTGAATAATAAAGCACAATAATGTCCAAAACAGAATATAATATAGCATGGAGCAATCAAAAATTATAGATACGTTGGATACGATCAAGCATCCCCAAGCTTAATTCCTGCTCGTCCTCGAGTAGGTAAATGATAAAAACAGAATTTTTGATGTGGAATGCTACTTGGCATAATTTCAATGTAATTCTTCTTAATTGCGGTATGAATATTCAGATCCGAAAGATTCAAGATAAAAGTTCAATATTGACATAAAAATAATAATACTTCAAGCATACTAACTAAGCAATTATGTCCTCTCAAAATAACATAGCCAAAGAAAGTTCATCCCTACAAAATCATATAGTTTAGTCATGCTCCATTTTCGTCACACAAGAATGCTCTCATCATGCACAACCCCGATGACAAGCCAAGCAATTGTTTCATACTTTAGTAATCTCAACCTTTTTCAACTTTCACGCAATACATGAGCGTGAGCCATGGATATAACACTATGGGTGGAATAGAATATGATGATGGGGGTTATGTGGAGAAGACAAAAAAGGAGAAAGTCTCACATCAACGAGGCTAATCAATGAGCTATGGAGATGCCCATCGTTTGATGTTAATGCAAGGAGTAGGGATTGCCATGCAACGGATGCACTAGAGCTATAAATATATGAAAGCTCAACAAAAGAAACTAAGTGGGTGTGCATCCAACTTGCTTGCTCACGAAGACCTAGGGCACTTGAGGAGGCCCATTCTTGGAATATACAAGCCAGGTTCTATAATGAAAAATTCCCACTAGTATATGAAAGTGACAAAACAAGAGACTCTCTATCATGAAGATTATGGTGCTACTTTGAAGCACAAGTGTGGTAAAAGGATAGTAACATTGTCCCTTCTCTCTTTTTCTCTCTTTTTTTGGGCCTTCTCTTTTTTATGGCCTTTATCTCTTTTTCTTATTCCTCACTTGGGACAATGCTCTAGAAAATGATGATCATCACACTTCTATTTATTTACAACTCAATGATTACAACTCGATACTAGAACAAAGTATGACTCTATATGAATGCCTCCGGCGGTGTACTGGGATATGCAATGAACCAAGAGTGACATGTATGAAAGAATTATGAACAGTGGCTTTGCCACAAATACTATGTCAACTACATGATCATGTAAAGCAATATGACAATGATGAACGTGTCATGATAAACGGGATGGTGGAAAGTTGCATGGCAATATATCTCGGAATGGCTATGGAAATGCCATAATAGGTAGGTATGGTGGCTGTTTTGAGGAAGATATAAGGAGGTTTATGTGTGAAAGAGCGTATCATATCACGGGGTTTGGATGCAGTGGCGAAGTTTGCACCAACTCTCAATGTGAGAAAGGGCAATGCACGGTACCGTAGAGGCTAGCAATGATGGAAAGGTGAGAGTGCGTATAATCCATGGACTCAACATTAGTCATAAAGAACTCACATACTTATTGCAAAAATCTACAAGTCATAAAAAACCAAGCACTATGCGCATGCTCCAAGGGGGATAGATTGGTAGGAAAATACCATCGCTCGTCCCCGACCGCCACTCATAAGGAGGACAATCAAAGAACACCTCATGTTTCAAATTTGTTACATAACGTTTACCATACGTGCATGCTACGGGACTTGCAAACTTCAACACAAGTATTTCTCAAATTCACAACTACTCAACTAGCATGACTTTAATATCACTACCTCCATGTCTCAAAACAATCATCAAGCATCAAACTTCTCTTAGTATTCAACACACTCATAAGAAAGTGTTTACTATTCTTGAATACATAGCATATTAGGATTATTTAAGCAAATTACCATGCTAATTATGACTCTCAAAATAATCTAAGTGAAGCATGAGAGATCAATAGTTTCTATAAAACAAATCCACCACCGTGCTCTAAAAGATATAAGTGAAGTACTAGAGCAAAAACTATATAACTCAAAATATATAAGTGAAGCACATAGAGTATTCTAATACTTTCCGAATCATGTGTGTCTCTCTCAAAAGGTGTGTACAGCAAGGATGATTGTGGTAAACTAAAAACAAAGACTCAAATCATACAAGACGCACCAAGCAAAACACATATCATGTGGTGAATAAAAATATAGCTCCAAGTAAAGTTACCGATGGAAGTAGACGAAAGAGGGGATGCCTTCCGGGGCATCCCCAAGCTTTGGCTTTTAGGTGTCCTTAGATTATCTTGGGGGTGCCATGGGAATCCCCAAGCTTAGGCTCTTTCCACTCCTTGTTCCATAATCCATCAAATCTTTCACCCAAAACTTGAAAACTTCACAACACAAAACTCAGCAGAAAATCTAGTGAGCTCCGTTAGCGAAAGAAAACAAAAGAACACTTCAAGGTACTGTAATGAACTCAGTCTTTATTTATATTGGTGTTGAACCTACTGTATTCCAACTTCTCTATGGTTTATAAACTATTTTACTAGCCATAGATTCATCAAAATACGCAAACAACACACGAAAAACAGAATCTGTCAAAAACAGAACAGTCTATAGTAATCCGTAACTAACGCAAACTTCTGGAACTCCAAAAACTCAGCCAAAATAGGACGATCTAGACAATTTGTTTATTGATTAGCAGAAATTGGAATCAATATTTTATCACGTTTTGGTGATTTTTAGCAATTATTCTCGTGAACAGAAAGTTTCTGGAAATTTCTGCAAGATCAAATAACTATCATCCAAGAAGATCCTATAGGTTTAACTTGGCACAAACACTAATTAAAACATAAAAACATGTCTACCCAGAGGCTAGATCAAAGATTTATTCCTAAACAGAAGCAAAAAGCAAAAAAACTAAAAATAAAATTGGGTTGCCTCCCAACAAGCGCTATCGTTTAACGCCCCAAGCTAGGCATAAAAGCAAGGATAGATCTAGGTATTGCCATCTTTGGTAGGCAATCCATAAGTGGCTCTCATGATAGATTCGTATGGTAATTTTATTTTCTTTCTAGGGAAGTGTTCCATGCCTTTCTTTAATGGAAATTGAAATCTAATATTCCCTTCCTTCATATCAATAATTGCACCAATCGTTCTGAGGAAAAGTCTACCAAGAATAATAGGACATGAAGGATTGCAATCTATGTCAAGAATGATAAAATCTTCGGGCACATAGTTCCTATTTGCAACAATAATAATATCATTAATTCTTCCCATAGGTTTCTTAATAGTGGAATCCGCAAGGTGCAAGTTTAAACAGAAATCATCAAAATCACGGAAACCTAGCAAATCACACAAAGTTTTTGGAATCGTGAAAACACTAGCACCCAAATCACACAAAGCATAGCATTCATGATCTTTAATCTTAATTTTAATAGTAGGTTCCCACTCATGACAAAGTTTTCTAGGGACAGAGACTTCCAACTCAAGCTTTTCTTCATAAGATTGCATCAAAGCATCAACGATATGTTTGGTAAAGGCTTTATTTTGACTATAAGCATGAGGAGAATTTAGCACGGATTGCAACAAGGAAATACAATCTATCAAAGAGCAATTATCATTAAATTCCTTGAAATCCAAAATAGTGGGTTTTTTAACATCTAGAGTTTTGATCTCTTCAATCCCACTTTTGTCAATTTTAGCATCAAGATCTAAAAACTCCTAATTTTTTGAACGCCTTCTAGGTAAAGGTGGATCATATTCAGTCCCATCATTATCAAGATTCATATTGCAAAACAAAGATTTAATAGGGGACACATCAATAACTTTTAGATCTTCATCTTTATTTTCATAGAAATTTGAAGAACACGCTTTCATAAAGCAATCTTTCTTAGCACGAATCCTAGCGGTTCTTTCTTTGCACTCATCAATAGAAATTCTCATGGCTTTGAGAGACTCATTGACATCATGCTTAGGAGGAATAGATCTCAGTTTCAAAGAATCAACATCAAGAGAAATTCTACCAACGTTCCTAGCCAATTCATCAACTTTAAGCAATTTCTCTTCAAGCAAAGCATTGAAATTCTTTTGGGAATTCATAAATTCTTTAACACTAGTCTCAAATTCAGAGGGCGTATTATTAAAATTTCCATAAGAATTGTTGTAGGAATTACCATAATTATTAGAGGAATTGCTAGGATAACGCCTAGGATTAAAGTTTCCTCTATACACGTTGTTACCAAAATTATTCCTACCAACAAAATTCACATCCAAAGATTCATTATTATTCTCAATCAAAGTAGACAAAGGCATATCATTAGGATCAGAAGAAACACTTTTACTAGCAAATAATTTCATAAGTTCATCCATCTTTCCACTCAAAACATTAATTTCTTCTATCGCATGCACTTTTTTATTAGTAGATCTTTCAGTGTGCCATTGAGAATAATTAACCATAATATTATCTAGGAGTTTAGTAGCTTCTCCTAAAGTGATTTCCATAAAAGTGCCTCCCGCGGCCGAATCTAAAAGATTTCTAGAAGCAAAATTCAATCCGGCATAAAAAAATTGTATAATCATCCACAAATTCAAACCATGCGTGGGGCAATTACGTATCATTCATTTCATCCTCTCCCAAGCTTGTGCAACATGTTCATGATCAAGTTGCTTAAAATTCATAATATCGTTTCTAAGAGAGATGATCTTAGCGGGAGGAAAATACTTAGAGATAAAAGCATCTTTGCAGTTATTCCAAGAATCAATACTATTTTTAGGCAAAGACGAAAACCAAGCTTTAGCACAATCTCTAAGCGAAAAAGGAAATAGCTTCAATTTAACAATATCATTGTCAACATCTTTCTTCTTTTGCATATCACACAAATCAACGAAGCTATTTAGATAAGTAACGTCATCTTCACTAGGAAGGCCGGCGAATTGATCTTTCATGACAAGATTCAACAAAGCGGCATTGATTTCACAAGATTCAGTATCGGTAAGAGGAGCAATCGGAGTGCTAAGGAAATCATTATTGTTGGTATTGGTAAAGTCACATAATTTGGTATTATCTTGAGCCATCGTGACAAACAAGCAATCCAACACACGAGCAAACAAGAAGCGAGCGGAAAAGAGGCGAACGAAAAAGAGAGGGCCAATAAAACGGCAAGGGTGAAGTGGGGGAGAGGAAAACGAGAGGCAAATGGCAAATAATGTAATGCGGGAGATAAGGGTTTGTGATGGGTACTTGGTATGTTGACTTTTGCGTAGACCTCCCCAGCAACGGCGCCAGAAATCCTTCTTGCTACCTCTTGAGCACTGCGTTGGTTTTCCCTTCAAGAGGAAAGGGTGATGCAGCAAAGTAGCGTAAGTATTCCCCTCAGTTTTTGAGAACCAAGGTATCAATCCAGTAGGAGGCTACGCGTGAGTCCCTCGCACCTACACAAACAAATAAATCCTCGCAACCAACGCGATAAGGGGTGGTCAATCCCTACACGGTCACTTACGAGAGTGAGATCTGATAGATATGATAAGATAATATTTTTGGTATTTTTGTGATAAAGATGCAAAGTAAAATAAAAGCAAAATAAAAGAAACAAAAATAACTAAGTGTTGGAAGATTAATATGATAGAAAATAGACCCGGGGGCCATAGGTTTCACTAGTGGCTTCTCTCAAGAGCATAAGTATTTTACGGTGGGTGAACAAATTACTGTTGAGCAATTGACAGAATTGAGCATAGTTATGAGAATATCTAGGTATGATCATGTATATAGGCATCACGTCCGAGACAAGTAGACCGACTCCTGCCTACATCTACTACTATTACTCCACACATCGACCGCTATCCAGCATGCATCTAGAGTATTAAGTTCATAAGAACAGAGTAACGCTTTAAGCAAGATGACATGATGTAGAGGGATAAATTCATGCAATATGATAAAAACCCCGGCTTGTTATCCTCGATGGCAACAATACAATACGTGCCTTGCTGCCCCTACTGTCACTGGGAAAGGACACCGCAAGATTGAACCCAAAGCTAAGCACATCTCCCATTGCAAGAAAGATCAATCTAGTAGGCCAAACCAAACTGATAATTCGAAGAGACTTGCAAATATAACCAATCATACATAAAAGAATTCAGAAGATTCAAATAGTGTTCATAGATAAACTTGATCATAAACCCACAATTCATCGGTCTCAACAAACACACCGCAAAAGAAGATTACATCGAATAGATCTCCAGAAGAGAGGGGGAGAACATTGTATTGAGATCCAAAAAGAGATAGGAAGCCATCTAGCTACTAACTATGGACCCGAAGTTCTGAGGTAAACTACTCACACTTCATCGGAGATGCTATGGCGTTGATGTAGAAGCCCTCCGTGATCGATGCCCCCTCCGGTGGAGCTCCGGAACAGGCCCCAAGATGGGATCTCACGGGTACAGAAGGTTGCGGCGGTGGAATTAGGTTTTTGGCTCCGTATCTGATCGTTTGGGGGTACATAGGTATATATAGGAGGAAGGAGTACGTCGGTGGAGCAACATGGGGCCCACGAGGGTGGAGGGCGCGCCTGGGGGGGTAGGCGCGCCCCCTACCTCTTGGCTTCCTGGTGGCTTTCTTGACGTAGGGTCCAAGTCCTCTAGGTCATGTTCGTTCCGAAAATCACGTTCCCGAAGGTTTCATTCCGTTTGGACTCTGTTTGATATTCTTTTTCTGCGAAACTCTGAAATAGGCAAAAACAACAATTCTGGGCTGGGCCTCCGGTTAATAGGTTAGTCCCAAAAATTATAGATACGTTGGAGACGTATCTCCCGCTCCCCAGCACAGGCCGGCGAGCAGCGCGGCCCCTTCCCTTCAGCGCCTCCTCACTCTAGGCAGCGCGACCTCCTCCCTCTGGCGCGTCCTCCCTCCAGCGCCTCCTCTCTCCGGTGAGCAGTACGGCGTAGACGGCGTGTACAGCGCGGGCGGCACAACGGCTTCCTCACTCCGGCGAGCAGCATGGCTTTCTCACTCCGGCAAGCAGCGCGAGTGGGTGGGTTCCTCCCTCCATCGCCTCCTCACATCGACGAGCAGCGCGGGCGGCACGACGCGACCCCCTCACTTCGGCGAGTAGCACGGGCCGCGTGGCGCGGGCTCCTCCCTCCGGTGCCTCCTCACTCCGGCAAGCAGCGCGACCTCCTCCTTCCGGCACCTCCTTACTCCGGCGTGGCCTCCATCCAGCGTGGCCTCACTCTGGGAGCGGCGCTTTTCTCCAGTGAGGTCGGGTGCGGCCAACATCTCTTCTCTGGTGAGGTCGGCATGGTGAGCAGCTTGGCTGTTGGGCGCGTGCGGGCGGCAAGAATCTCTGCTCCGGTGAGCTTTGTACGAGATGATGTGGACGTGCGGTGACGAGACTGTTGATCCAATTTTTTTTAATAAAAAAGAACGCTTTGCTGTCTGTGATGTTTCTGCCTAACGGCAAAGAAGTAGTCTGGCTCACGGCCAAACACTAACGCCGTCCGTCAGGGTCGTTAGTCTGTTAGGTTGCTTTTTTTGCCGTCTGGACGACCTAGTTGACAGCAAACAGTATAGACCGACGACAAAATCTTTGCCGTCATCCAGAAAAACTAGCAGACGGCAAAGTATTCTTTGCCGATTTATCTTTGCCGTCTACTTCCTGACGGCAAACTCTTTGCCGTCAGGATTTACGTCTTTGCTTTCTGTAATCCACAGACGGCAAATTACCTATTTCCTGTAGTGATGATACGTCTCCAACATATCTACAATTTTTGATTGTTCCATGCTATTATATTATCCATCTAGAATGTTTTATATGCATTTATATGCTATTTTATATGATTTTTGGGACTAACCTATTAACCTAGAGCCCAGTGCCAGTTTTTATTTTTTTCCTTGTTTTTCAGTTTTTACAGAAAAGGAATACCAAACGGAGTCCAATTGACGTGCCAATTTTTGATGATTTTTTATGGACCAAAAGAAGCCCCCGGAGTAAAAGAGTTGGGCCAGAAGGGTCCCGGGCTGTCCACAAGGGTGGGGGGCGCGCCCTACCCCCTGGGCATGGCCCCCTATCTCGTGGACGACTTGGAGACCCCCCTGACGTGAGACCTACGCCAAAAATTCCTATAAATAAAGAAACCTCAGGAAAATAACCTAGATCAGGAGTTCCACCGCCGAAAGCCTCTGTAGCCATCAAAAACCAATCGGGACCCTGTTCCGGCACCCTGCCGGAGGGGGTCTCCCTCACCGGTTGCCATTTTCATCATCCTGGCGATCTCCATGACGAGGAGGGAGTAGTTCACCCTCGGGGCTGAGGGTATGTACCAGTAGCTATGTGTTTGATCTCTCTCTCTCTCTCTCTCTCTCTCTCTCTCTCTCGTGTTCTTGATTTGGCACGATCTTGATGTATCGCGAGCTTTGCTATTATAGTTGGATCTTATGATGTTTCTCCCCCTCTACTCACTTGTAATGGATTGAGTTTTCCCTTTGAAGTTATCTTATGGGATTAAGTCTTTAAGGATTTGAGAACACTTCACTACTGGAATCAGCTAATTTGCCATCTGCCAGCTCTTTGCTGTCTGCTAGCTGACGGCAAAGAAGCTCTTTGCCATCAGCTACCCAAAAGCAGACGGCAAAGAAACGGCAGACGACAAAGAAGCTCTTTGCCATTTGCGGGCTCTTTGCCGTCTGCCAGCAGACGGCAAAGAATCTTTGCCATCCGCTGGCAGACGACAAAGAGAGAGGTGGCCCCCACCCCCCGCCCGTTTGGAAAAAACTTAACGGCCCACCTCTTTGCCGTCTGCCAGCAGACGGCAAAGAGGCAAAAGGGCGGATGGCAAAGATTGCACTACCTAACGGCCCGTACCCCCCCGCCCGTTACTCTGTTCTCTCGCCGTTCTGTCCTCCCACCCCGCCGCCGCCGCCCCCACCACTCGCCGCCGCCCCGGGGCCCCGCCGCCCCCACCACTCGCCGTCGCCCCCCGCCGCCCCGTCGCCCCGCCGCCCCGCCGCCCCACCGCCCCGTCGCCCCCCCGCCCCGGCCCCCCGCCGCCCCGGCGCCCCGGCCCACCACTCGCCGCCGCCCCCACCACTCGCCCGCCGCCCCGTCGCCCCGCCGCCCCACCTCCCCGTCGCCCCCCCACCCCGGCCCCCCGCGCCCCGGCCCCCCGCCGCCCCGCGCCCCAGGTGAGCCCCCTCCTTTTTTTTGTTTTTTTGTTTTTTTTTTGTTTTTTTCCTTTTTAGTTTTAGTTTTAGTTTAGATTTAGTTTTAGTTGTAGTTTTAGGTTTAGTTTTAGTTTAGTTTTATTTTTAGGTTTAGTTTTAGGTTTAGTTTAGTTTGAGGAAAGAAGAAGAAGAAGAGAAACAGAGGAGAGGAGGAGAAGAAGAAGAGGAAAAAGGAAAGGAAGAAGAAGAAGAGGAGGAGGAGAACAAAAAAGAAGAAGAGGAAGAAGAAGAAGAAAAAAGAGGAGAGGAGGAGAAGAAGAAGAGGAAAAAGGAAAGGAAGAAGAAGAAGAGGAGGAGGAGAAGAAAAAAGAAGAAGAGGAAGAAGAAGAAGAAGAAAAAAGAGGAGAGGAGGAGAAGAAGAAGAGGAAGAAGAAAAGGAAGAAGAAGAAGAGGAGGAGGAGAAGAAAAAAGAAGAAGAGGAAGAAGAAGAAGAAAAAAGAGGAGAGGAGGAGAAGAAGAAGAGGAAAAAGGAAAGGAGTAAGAAGAAGAAGAAGAAGAAGAAGAAGAAGAAGAAGAAGAAGGAAAAAAAGGAAGAAAAGGAAGAATAGGAAGAAGAAGAAAAGGAAAAAAGAGGAAAAAAAACCCGACCCGACACGGCACCCCGACCCCGACCCGGCACCCCGACACGACACCCCGACCCCTAGACCCTGACCCCGACATCCCGACCCCAACCCCGACCCCGACACCCCGACCCCGAGCCTGACCCGACACCCCGACCCCGACACCGACACGGCACCCCGACCCCGACCCCGACACCCCGACCCCGAGCCTGACCCGACACCCCGACCCCGACACCGACATGGCACCCCGACCCCGACCCGGCACCCCGACCCGACACCCCGACCCCGAGACCCCGACCCCGACACCGACACCCGGACACCACACCCACCCTTACCCCGACACCGACACGGCACCCCGACCCCGACCCCGACCCGGCACCCCGACCCGACACCCCGACCCCGAGACGGCACCCCGACCCGACACCCCGACCCGACACCCCGACCCGGCACCCCGACCCGACACCCCGACCCCGAGACCCCGACCCTGAGCCTGACCCGACACGCCGACCCCGACACCGACACGGCACCCCGACCCCGACCCGGCACCCCGACCCGACACCCCGACCCCGAGACCCCGACCCCGACCCCGACACCCCGACCCCGACACCGACACGGCACCCCGACCCCGACCCGGCACCCCGACCCGACACCCCGACCCCGAGACCCCGACCCCGACCCCGACACGGCACCCCGAGACCGACACGACACCCCGACCCCCGACACCTCCCGAAAAGGTGTTCTTTGGCCTTCCAGAAGCCGACGGGGTCATATATTTGTGAATTATTAGTTAGGTCATATATCTTTCGATTTTGTTATGAAAAACATCATATATAATTGTGTTGATCGGGTAGTTTTAAATGTGCAGTTGTTTCATCGCTGCGAGGTTTGGTGTTCGACGACCTCGCCGTGCGTTTGACGAGCTCTGCCCCTTCGTTTGTGGGTGAGCACAAATGACATGTCCTCCTCCCCCATTAATTATTTGATCTACTCCGATGAAACTTGATAGCTAGCTATATATGTGTCTTGAATCATCAGTATGCGTAACCAATATGTGTCTCCCGTTCGAAAGCGTCATAGTTATAAATATGCATGCATTTGCTTATTTATAACCTTGATTCTTTTGAATTGTCCAACGCTATCCATGGACAGCCCGAGTATGTTTAGATTGGGTTCGTTTTCCCATATGCTTTGCTCCGGATCCGATGCATAAATTTCGTCAGTGCCTCCCCTGTTGTTCTCCGGGTACACATCCTCTCTGTTTATTGCAGAGCCGTGTATCAGGAGAACAGCGGGGAGGTGCTGCCGAAATTTTGCGTAGGATCCGGAGCATAGCATGGGAAAATGAACCCAATCTAAACATACTCGGATGATGCAAACAACTTCACCAACATCTCCTCCCACAACAAGGTCGTGAGATATAGAGATGAGGGGAAGGCGAGGAAAGGGGAGGACTTTAACCCGAGCCAGGGTCCCATTGATCCAGAGCTGGTGATGATATCTGGTGGCGGGAGGTCCCATGGCTCCATAGCCATTGGAGATGGACTTATCCGTTGTCCTAGCACTCTCCCGGAGATCAAGGCGCGCCAGTCGAGCTCCGCTCCTGAGATAAGGCCTCGTGAACGGCCAGTGCAACTCGCCATCAAGGTTAGTGATACGTACTCAGTTATCTTTCTCCATTACATTGTGTGCGCTTCCATCAATGATTACAAATGGTCATGTGAGTGGTGTTGCAGGCTGCTATACAGACTGAGAGAGATAGAATGGAGAAACTTCTGGCGGAGGCGGCGGAGAGGCAGCGGGAGATGGAGGAGAGGACGAGAAAGATGATGGAGGAGGAGAGGGCACGGAATGACATGCAGGCAAGGGCCATGTACGAGCTCCTTGTGGTAAGTTTCTTCTGCAGATTACTTGCTAGTCTTAACATTTGAGTCTCATTACTAACTAGTATGACACTATTGTGAAAACCAAATGTGCAGTCTGTGTGCGAGAAGTCCGGTCAGCCCGCTCCGCCGATGCCAGTGATTGCTCCTGGGAGCACGGTGAGTTTAATTTGAATGGACATTACTTGCTAGTCTTAACATTTGAGTGTCATAATGCTAACGAGACATTGGAAATGATCTTTGGTGCAGCTTAACTCCAGAAACGCATCGCATGATCCTTCTCCAGGTAGCGGCACTAGCCACCCCGCTCCTACACCTCCCTGATCACGGTAAGTTTCTCTAGTGTTTTGCTTAACAAATGCATAAAGACCTAGACTTAGCTTTATTTCCTCCAATATGCTTACCATAATGACCTAGAGTTAGCTTCTTTTCCTCCAAAATGACCCATTTTACCTAGATTAGCTCCTAAATGATCCATTTTACCTACGTTAGCTTTAAAATGGCCCATTTCACCTAGGTTAACTCCAAAATGACCCATCTTACCTAGGTTATCTCATAAACGATCCATTTCAACTAATTTAGCTCATAAACGATCCATTTCACCAAGTTAGCTAAAAAACGATCCATTTCACCTAAATTAGCTCATAAATGATCCATTTGACCTAAGTGAGCTAAAAAACGATCCATTTCACCTTAGTTACCTAAAAAACGATCCATTTGACCTAAGTTAGCTCAAAAAGATCCATTTCAACTAAATTAGCTCATAAATGATCCATTTCAACAAAGTTAGCTCAAAAAGATCCATCTCTACTAAATTAGCTCATAAATGATCCATTTCAACAAAGTTAGCTAAAAAACGATCCATTTCAACTAAGTTAGCTCATAAATGATCCATTTGACCTAAGTGAGCTAAAAAATGATCCATTTCACCTTAGTTACCTCAAAAACGATCCATTTGACCTTAGTTAGCTCATAAACGACCCATTTCAACTTAGTTAGCTCATATATGATCCATTTCACGTAAGTTAGCCCATAAATGACATACTCTTCTTGTTCTAGTCTTCTTCTTGTTCTAGTCACCTATTTCTAACTTTCTTATTTTTCATTTTGCAGATTTCATTCACTTGACGAAAGCTTGCATAGATGGAGTGCTCCTTATCCCTTTCTCTGTTTCTTTTGTATCGTTGAACTATGCATGTATCGTTGGATGAAACTATTGTAATATATATGGTTGGATGCCTCTATGTTGAACTTGCTATGTATGATGGAACTATGCATGGAACTATGTATGATGAAGTTATGTGTTGGATATCTTATATGTTTGCTCTGTAATGGCCTTGTGAAATATATCTATATATGTCATATATATTTGTGATGAAACTTGTTGGATTTAATAAAAAATAGAAAAAAGAGCCAATATGCAGGCTCTTTGCCGTCTGCCACCGACGGCAAAGGGCTCTTTGCCGTTTGCCGCGGACGGCAAAGAGGCCACGTGGCATCCAGCTGTGCTTCCTGGGAGCTGACCCATTTGGTCAATTTGCCTACAGTGGCAGACGGCAAAGAGTAAAAGAGTTTGCCATCAGCGGCGGACGGCAAAGGCCTGCCATGTGGTGACGTGTAGATGACATCATACGGCGGACGGCAAAGGCACTAGAAAATTTGCCGTCCGCTGGCGGACGGCAAAGGCCTGCCGTTAGCCACTTAACGGACTGAGAGCACAATTTTTGCTGTCCGCTCTCTTTGCCGTCCGCGGCTGACGGCAAAGGGCCTTTGTCGTCAGCCGCCAGGAAGCAGACGGCAAAGTAGCTGTTTACCGTACCCTACTTTGCCGGAGCCTTTTGCCGTCCGCGGCTGACGGCAAAGGCCTTTGCCATCCGCCGTTCATGCCTTTGCCGTCCGCCGTGGCAGACGGCAAAATAGCTGATTCCTGTAGTGCTTGATGTATGTCTTGCATGTGCTTATCTGTGGTGACAATGGGATATTCACGTGATCTACTTGATGTATGTTTTGGTGATCAACTTGCGGATTCAGAGACCTTGTGAACTTATACATAGGGGTTGGCACACGTTTTCGTCTTTATTCTCCGGTAGAAACTATGGGACACTCTTTGAAGTACTTTGTGTTGGTTGAATAGATGAACCTGAGATTGTTTAATGCATATCGTATAATCATACTCGTGGATACTTGAGGTGACATTGGAGTATCTACGTGACATTAGGGTTTTGGTTGATTTGTGTCTTAAGGTGTTATTCTAGTACGAATTCTAGGATAGATCGAACGGAAAGAATAGCTTCGTGTTATTTTACTACGGACTCTTGAATAGATCGATCAGAAAGAATAACTTTGAGGTGGTTCCGTACCCTACAATAATCTTTTCGTTTTTTCTCCGCTATTAGTGACTTTGGAGTGACTCTTTGTTCCATGTTGAGGGATAGTTATATGATCCAATTATGTTATTATTGTTGAGAGAACTTGCACTAGTGAAAGTATGAACCTTAGGCCTTGTTTAAACGCATTGCAATACCGTTTACGCTCACTTTTATTACTAGTTACCTTGCTGTTTTTATATTTTCGGATTACAAAAACCTATATCTACCATCCATATTGCACTTGTATCACCATCTCTTCGCCGAACTAGTGCACCTATACAATTTACCATTGTATTGGGTGTGTTGGGGACACAAGAGACTTTTTGTTATTTGGTTGCAGGGTTGCTTGAGAGAGACCATCTTCATCCTACGCCTCCCATGGATTGATAAACCTTAGGTCATCCACTTGAGGGAAATTTTCTACTGTCCTACAAACCTTTGCACTTGGAGGCCCAACAATGTCTACAAGAAGAAGGTTGCGTAGTAGACATCAAGCAATTCCTGGCGCCGTTGCCGGGGAGGTTAGTGCTTGAAGGTATATCTTTAGATCTTGCAATCGAATCTTTTTGTTTCTTGTTTTATCACTAGTTTAGTTTATAAAAGAAAACTACAAATAAATGGAATTAAGGTTGCCTCATATGCTTCATCTTTTTAATGTCTTTCGTGAAAATGATGGGAAGGAAAATTGTGCTCAAGTACAAAAAGAAGAATTACATAGAATGCTTGGCATAAAATATGTGAATGATGAGCTTGATTGCAATGTTGTTAGAATGAATTCTTTGAGTACCCATGATGCTAATCATATGCAAAGCCACAAGCTTGGGGATGCTATGTTTGATGAAGATGATATGTTTAGTCCCCCAAGTTTTGATGAGAAAATTTATTATGATGAAAGCATGCCTCCTATTTATGATGATTATTGTGATGACATGTTGCTACCTCTTGAGCACTGCGTTGGTTTTTCCCAAAGCTAAGCACTTCTCCCATTGCAAGAAAGATCAATCTAGTAGGCCAAACCAAACTGATAATTCGAAGAGACTTGCAAAGATAACCAATCATACATAAAAGAATTCAGAGAAGATTCAAATATTGTTCATAGATAAACTTGATCATAAACCCACAATTCATCGGTCTCAACAAACACACCGCAAAAGAAGATTACATCGAATAGATCTCCACGAGAATCATGGAGAACTTTGTATTGAGATCCAAAGAAGAGAGAAGAAGCCATCTAGCTAATAACTATGGACCCGAAGGTCTGAGGTAAACTACTCACACATCATCGGAGAGGCTATGGTGTTGATGTAGAAGCCCTCCGTGATCAATGCCCCCTCCGGCAGGACGCCAGAAAAGGCCCTAAGATGGGATCTCACGGGTACAGAAGGTTGCGGCGGTGGAATTAGGTTTTCGTGGATGCCTCTGTTGGTTCGGGGGTACGTAGATATATATAGGAGCAACATGGGCCCCACGAGGGTGGAGGGCGCGCCTGGGGGGGGGTAGGCGCGCCCCCCTGCATCGTGCTCTCTTGGTTGATTTCTTGACGTAGACTCCAAGTCCTCTGGATCATGTTTGTTCCGTAAATCACGTTCCCGAAGGTTTCATTCCGTCTGGACTCCGTTTGATATTCTTTTTCTGCGGAACTCTGAAATAGGCAAAAAACAACACTTTGGGCTGGGCCTCCGGTTAATAGGTTTGTCCCAAAAAATAATATAAAAGTGTATAACAAAGCCCATTAATCATCCAAAACAGAATATAATATAGCATGAAGCAATCAAAAATTATAGATATGTTGGAGACATATCACACGTATGCTATAAAGAATAAAGATAACCATTAAACTTGCCATCATGATTTTAATTTTCAATTGGATTATGCTTCACATGATAGTTATTTTGTTGAGTTTGCTCCCACTACTATTCATGAAAAGAAATTTGCTTATGTGGAGAGTAATAAAAATTCTATGCTTGTGGCTCATGAAAAGAATGCTTTATGTGATAGTTATATTGTTGAATTCATTCATGATGCTACTGAAAATTATTATGAGGTAACCCAATTTTATTTTTGTTCTTTGATTTTTGCTCCTGTTTAGTTATAAATAATTCATCTAGCCTCTGGTTAGATGTGGTTTTTTGTTTTAATTAGTGTTTGTGCCAACTAGAACCTTTGGGAATACTTGGGTGAAGTCTATGTGATCTTGCTGTGAAAAACAGAAACTTTTGCGCTCACGAGACTAACTGCCATTTTTTTACTGGAGAGTGCTTTTAGGTTGATTCTTTTTGCAGATGATTAACAGACAGATTACTCAGGTCCATCAATTTATTTCAGAATTTTTGGAGTTCCAGAAGTATTCGAATGATACAGATTACTACAGACTGTTCTGTTTTTGACAGATTCTGTTTTCATTGTGTTGTTTGCTTATTTTGATGAATTTATATGAGTAGTATCGGAGGTATAAACCATAGAGAAGTTGGAATACAGTAGATATTACACCAATATGAATTTAGAATGAGTTCACAACAGTACCTAAGTGCTGATTTATTTTCTTATACTAACGGAGCTCACGAGTTTTCTATTAAGTTTTGTGTTGTGAAGTTTTCAAGTTTTGGGTAAAGATTCGATGGACTATGGAATAAGGAGTGGAAGGAGCCTAAGCTTGGGGATGCCCAAGGCACCCCAAGGTAATATTCAAGGACAACCAAGAGCCTAAGCTTGGGGATGCCCCGGATGGCATCCCCTCTTTCGTCTTCGTTCTTCGGTAACTTTACTTGGAGCTATATTTTTATTCACCACATGGTATGTGTTTTGCTTGGAGCGTCATTTTATTTTATTTAGTTTTGCTTGATGTTTGAATAATATCCCAAGATCTGAAATTATTAAATGTTAGAGACTCTTCACATAGTTACATAATTATTCGACTACTCATTGTGCTTCACTTATATCTTTTGAGCTAGATAATTTTGCACTAGTGCTTCACTTATATCTTTTTAGAGCACGACGGTGGTTTTATTTTGAAGGAATTATTGATCTCTCATGCTTCACTTATGTTATTTTGAGAGTCTTTTTAGAACAACATGGTAATTTGCTTTGGTTATGAATTTAGTCCTAATATGATAGGCATCCAAGAGGGATATAATAAAAACTTTCATACAGAGTGCATTGAATACTATGAAAAGTTTGATACTTGATAATTGTTTTGAGATATAAAGATAGTGATATTAGAGTCGTGCTAGTTGAGTAATTATGAAATTGAGAAATACTTGTGTTGAGGTTTGGAAGTCCCGTAGCATGCACGTATGGTAACTGTTGTGTGACAAATTTGAAGCATGAGGTGTTTCTTTGATTGTCCTCCTTATGAGTGGCGGTCGGGGACGAGCGATGGTCTTTTCCTACCAATCTATCCCCCTAGGAGCATGCGCCTAGTGGTTGGTTTTGATGACTTATAGATTTTTGCAATAAGAGCAACTCTAGCACACCCCGCAAAATGCCCGGCCCGCAAAAATTCCGGCGAGTATGCGGGCTCGGGCCAATTTTCCGGCCAGAACAGAGCCCGCATACTCGCCCGGCCCGCAAATTTTTTTCCCGCAGCCCGCAAACCGCACGCCCCGAGCACTATAAGTGCCGTTCCGCGACCCTTTTGCGGGTCCAAACCCTATCCCCCCGCCGCCGCGAGCCACCCGATTCCCCTTTCTCCTCTCCCAATTTCTCGCCGCCGGCGACCTTCCGCCCCGCCTCCAGCCGCCATGTGCGGGCGAATGTGGAGCGCCGGACGCGGCTCCGGCCGTGAGAGGGACCTGGAGCGCGATCGGTGCGTCCGGTCCGACGGCACGAGGAAGCGCGGCGCCCGGAAGTGGACCAACCACGGGCTGTCACCGCCGGCGAGCTTCTACCTCCGCGAGACGGAGTAGTACGACCACCGGCGCGCGTCCTTCTCCTCCGCGCGGTCTTCCTACGCCGGATCCTCCTCCTCCGCTGCCGCAGGCTTCCTCCCCGTGAACAGGGAGTGGTCGGACGAGGAGGAGGAGCCGGTGTTGGGGAACGTAGTAATTTCAAAAAAAATCCTACGCACACGCAAGATCATGGTGATGCATAGCAACGAGAGGGGAGAGTGTTGTCCACGTACCCTCGTAGACCGACAGCGGAAGCGTTATCACAACGCGGTTGATGTAGTCGTACGTCTTCATGATCCGACCGATCAAGTACCGAATGCACGGCACCTCCGAAGTTCTACACACGTTCAGCTCGATGACGTCCCTCGAACTCCGATCCAGTCGAGTGTTGAGGGAGAGTTTCGTCAGCACGACGGCGTGGTGACGATGATGATGTTCCACCGACGCAGGGCTTCGCCTAAGCTCCGCGATGGTATTATCGAGGTGTAATCTGGTGGAGGGGGGCACCGCACACGGCTAAAATATCGTATATCAAGTGTGTTCTCAGGTGCCCCCTGCCCCCGTATATAAAGGCGCAAGGGAGGAGGAGGCCGGCCCTAGGAGGGGGCGCACCAAGTGTGGAGTCCTACTAGGACTCCCTAGTCCTAGTAGGATTCCACCTCCCATATGGAATAGGAAAAGAGGAAGGGAAAAAGAGAAGGAAGGAAGGGGGCGCCCCCCTTCCGCAGTCCAATTCGGACGAGACCAAGGGGAGGTGTGCGGCCACCCTTGAGGCCCTTTTCCTTCTTTCCCGTATGGCCCAATAAGGCCCAATACGTATTCCCGTAACTCTCCGGTACTCCGAAAAATACCCGAATCACTCGGAACCTTTCCGAAGTCCGAATATAGTCGTCCAATATATCGATCTTTACGTCTCGACCATTTCGAGACTCCTCGTCATGTCCCCGATCTCATCCGGGACTCCGAACTCCTTCAGTACATCAACATACATAAACTCATAATAAAATTGTCATCGTAACTTTAAGCGTGCGGACCCTTTGGGTTCGAGAACTATGTAGACATGACCGAGACACCTCTCCGGTCAATAACCAATAGCGGGACCTGGATGCCCATATTGGCTCCCACATATTCTACGAAGATCTTTATCGGTCAGACCGCATAACAACATACGTTGTTCCCTTTGTCATCGGTATGTTACTTGCCCGAGATTCGATCGTCGGTATCTCGATACCTAGTTCAATCTCGTTACCGGCAAGTCTCTTTACTCGTTCCGTAATACATCATCCCGCAACTAACTCATTAGTCACAATGCTTGCAAGGCTTATAGTGATGTGCATTACCGAGTGGGCCCAGAGATACCTCTCCGACAATCGGAGTGACAAATCCTAATCTCGAAATACGCCAACCCAACAAGTACCTTTGGAGACACCTGTAGAGCACCTTTATAATCACCCAGTTACGTTGTGACGTTTGGTAGCACACAAAGTGTTCCTCCGGTAAACGGGAGTTGCATAATCTCATAGTCATAGGAACATGTATAAGTCATGAAGAAAGCAATAGCAACATACTAAACGATCGGGTGCTAAGCTAACGTAATGGGTCATGTCAATCACGTCATTCTCCTAATGACGTGATCCTGTTAATCAAATGACAACTCATGTCTATGGCTAGGAAACATAACCATCTTTGATTAACGAGCTAGTCAAGTAGAGGCATACTAGTGACACTCTGTTTGTCTATGTATTCACACATGTTTTATGTTTTCGGTTAATACAATTCTAGCATGAATAATAAACATTTATCATGATATAAGGAAATAGATAATACTTTATTATTGCCTCTAGGGCATATTTCCTTCAGCCGGAGCCGCCAACGCCGTTCGCCTTCGTCCCGGTGAAGGGGGAGCCCGAGGAGCCCGCTCCGCTCGGCTGCCGCGGAGTCATCGGGCCCGAGGACTACGTCGCGGACTTCGCCGCCGCCATCGCCGAGCGGAGCGTGCACGAGGAGGAGGAGCGCCGGCGTCACGCCGAGGAGCTCGAAGCCCTCGAGAGGCGGCAGGCGGTCGCCGCCAACGAGAAGGCTGACGAGTGGCGCCGCATCGGCGCGGAACAGGCAGAGAAGTACATCGATCTGTGCAGCTCCGGCGAGGAGGATTGAGCGTCCGGCACCTCCACGGCGTCGTCCAGTTACCGCGACCTCGCCGCCCTCAGATCCGCCCCCCTAGTACTAGTTTAACATAGTATGTAGTATAGCTATGCTTGTAGTTTGTTGAACATGTGATGAACTATGTAGTATGTGATGAACTATGTTTGTGCAATTTCTCCCGCGAAAGTAATTTTTCAAATTATGCAGGTTTAGATAAGAGTTTTTCTCGGCCGCGCATGTTTTTGACCCGCAAACGCGATCTTCGTGAAACCGCAAACGCGTTTTGCGGGTCGTATTTTTGCGGGGTCTGCTAGAGTTGCTCTAAGTATGTGAGTTCATTATGACTAATGTCAAGTCCATGGATTATACGCACTCTCACCTCTCCACCATTGCTAGCCTCTTCGGTACCGTGCATTGCCCTTTCTCACCTGGTGAGTTGGTGCAAACTTCGCCGGTGCATCCAAACCCCGTGATATGATAGCTCTATCACACATAAACCTCCTTATATGTTCCTCAAAACAGCCACCATACCTACCTATTTATGGCATTTCCATAGCCATTCCGAGATATATTGCCATGCAACTTTCCACCGTTTCATTTATTATGACACGTTTCATCATTGTCATATTGCCTTGCATGATCATGTAGTTGACATCGTATTTGTGGCAAGGCCACCATTCATTTTTCATACATGTCACTCTTGAGTCATTGCCCATCCCGGTACACCGCCGGAGGCACTCATATAGAATCATATTTTGTTCTAGCATTGAGTTGTAATCCTTGAGTTGTAAATAAATAGAAGTGTGATGATCATCATTATTAGAGCATTGTCTCGTGAAAAAAGAGAAAGGCCAAATAAAAAAAGGAAGGCAAAAAAAAGATCAAATAAAAAAAGGAAGGCACAAAAAAAGAGAGAAGGGACAATGCTACTATCCTTTTTCCACACTTGTGCTTCAAAGTAGCACCATGATCTTCATGATAGATAGTTTCTTATTTTGTCACTTTCGTATACTAGTGGGAATTTTTCATTATAAAACTTGGCTTGTATATTCCAACAATGGGCTTCCTCAAATGCCCTAGGTCTTCGTGAGCAAGCAAGTTGGATGCACACCCACTTAGTTTCTTTTGTTCATCTTTCATATATTAATAGCTCTAGTACATCTGTTGCATGGCAATCCCTACTCCTCGCATTGACATCAATTGATGGGCATCTCCATAGCCCGGTTATTAGCCGCGTCAATGTGAGACTTTCTCCCTTTTTGTCTTCTCCACACAACCTCCGTCATCATATTCTATTCCACCCATAGTGGTAAGTCCATGGCTCGTGCTCATATATTGCGTGAAAGTTGAAAAAGTTTGAGAATACTAAAGTATGAAACAATTGCTTGGCTTGCCATCAGGGTTGTGCATGATGGGAGCATTTTGTGTGATGAAAATTAAGCATGGCCAAACTATATGATTTTGGAGGGATGAGCTTTCTTTGGCTATATTATTTTGAGAAGACATAATTGCTTGGTTAGTATGCTTGAAGTATTATTATTTTTATGTCAATATTAAACTTTTGTCTTGAATCTTATGGATCTGTATATTCATGCCACAATAAAGAAAATTACATTGATAATTATGTTAGGTAGCACTCCACATCAAAAATTCTATTTTTATCATTTACCTACTCGAGGACGAGCAGGAATTAAGCTTGGGGATGCTTGATACGTCTCCAACGTATCTATAATTTTTGATTGTTCCATGCTATTATATTATCCATCTAGGATGTTTTATATGCTATTTTGTATGATTTTTGGGACTAACCTATTAACCTAGAGCCCAGTGCCAGTTTCTGTTTTTTTCCTTGTTTTTAAGTTTTACAGAAAAGGAATACCAAACGGAGTCCAATTGACGTGCCAATTTTTGATATTTTTTATGGACCAAAAGAAGCCCCCGGAGTAAAAGAGTTGGGACAGAAGAGTCTCGGGCTGTCCACGAGGGTGGGAGGCGTGCCCTACCCCCCTGGGCGTGGCCCCATATCTTGTGGACGACTCTGAGGCCCCCCTGACGTGAGACCTATGCCAAAAATTCCTATAAATACAGAAACCTCCAAAAAATAACCTAGATCGGGAGTTCCGCCGCCGAAAGCCTCTATAGCCACCAAAAACAAACTGGGACCCTGTTTCGGCACCCTGCCGGACGGGGGATCCCGCATCGGTGGCTATCTTCGTCATCCCGGTGATCTCCATGACGAGGAGGGAGTAGTTCACCCTCGGGGTTGAGGGTATGTACCAGTAGCTATGTGTTTGATCTCTCTCTCTCTCTCTCATGTTCTTGGTTTGGCATGATCTTGATGTATCACGAGCTTTGCTATTATAGTTGGATCTTATGATGTTTCTCCCCCTCTACTCTCTTGTAATGGATTGAGTTTCCCTTTGAAGTTATCTTATCGGATTGAGTCTTTAAGGATTTGAGAACACTTGATGTATGTCTTGCATGTGCTTATCTATGGTGACAATGGGATATTCACGTGATCTACTTGATGTATGTTTTGGTGATCAACTTGCGGGTTCAGTGACCTTGTGAACATATGCATAGGGGTTGGCACACGTTTACGTCTTGATTCTCCGGTAGAAACTTTGGGGCACTCTTTGAAGTACTTTGTGTTGGTTGAATAGATGAACCTGAGATTGTTTAATGCATATCGTATAATCATACCCGTGGATACTTGAGGTGACATTGGAGTATCTAGGTGACATTAGGGTTTTGGTTGATTTGTGTCTTAAGGTGTTATTCTAGTAAGAACTCTAGGATAGATCGAACGGAAAGAATAGCTTCGTGTTATTTTACTACGGACTCTTGAATAGATCGATCAGAAAGAATAACTTTGAGGTGGTTCCGTACCCTACAATAATCTTTTCGTTTTTTCTCCGCTATTAGTGACTTTGGAGTGACTCTTTGTTCCATGTTGAGGGATAGTTATATGATCCAATTATGTTATTATTGTTGAGAGAACTTGCACTAGTGAAAGTATGAACCTTAGGCCTTGTTTAAACGCATTGCAATACCATTTATGCTCACTTTTATTACTAGTTACCTTGCTGTTTTTATATTTTCAGATTACAAAAACCTATATCTACCATCCATATTGCACTTGTATCACCATATCTTCGCCGAACTAGTGCATCTATACAATTTACCATGTATTGGGTGTGTTGGGGACACAAGAGACTTTTTGTTATTTGGTTGCAGGTTGGCTTGAGAGATACCATCTTCATCCTACGCCTCCTACGGATTGATAAAACTTAGGTCATCCACTTGAGGGAAATTTGCTACTGTCCTACAAACCTCTGCACTTGGAGGCCCAACAACGTCTACAAGAAGAAGGTTGCGTAGTAGACATCAGTCAATAAGACCACCAGTTTCAAGAAAAAGGGTAATTGAAAGAAGGGGAAATTCAAGAAGAACAGCAAGCAAGATGCTGCTCAAGTGAAGAATCCCTAGTCTGGACCTAAGCCTGAGACTGAGTGCTTCTACTGCAAAGGGAATGGTCACTGGAAGCGGAACTGCCCCAAGTATTTGGCGGATAAGAAGGATGGCAAGGTGAGCAAAGGTATATGTGATATACATGTTATTGATGTGTACCTTACTAATGCTCGCAGTAGTGCCTGGGTATTTGATACTGGTTCTGTTGCTAATATTTGCAAATTGAAACAGGGACTACAGATTAAGCGAAGATTGGCTAAGGACGAGGTGACGATGCGCGTGGGAAATGGTTCCAAAGTCGATGCGATCGCCGTCGGCACGCTAGCTCTACATCTACCTTCGAGATTAGTTTTAGACCTGAATAATTGTTATTTGGTGCCAGTGTTAAGCCTGAACATTATATCTGGATCTTGTTTGATGCAAGACGGTTATTCATTTAAATCTGAGAATAATGGTCGTTCTATTTATATGAGTAATATCTTTTATGGTCATGCACCCTTGAAGAATGGTCTATTTTTGTTGAGTCTCGATAGTAGTGATACAAATATTCATAATATTGAAGCCAAAAGATGCAGAGTTGATAATGATAGTGCAACTTATTTGTGGCACTGCCGTTTGGGTCATATTGGTGTAAAGCGCATGAAGAAACTCCATTCTGATGGACTTTTGGAATCACTTGATTATGAATCACTTGGTACTTGCGAACCATGCCTCCTGAGCAAGATGACTAAAACTCCGTTCTCCGGAACAATGGAGCCAGCAACAGTTTTTTTGGAAATCCTACATACTGATGTATGTGGTCCGATGAATATTGAGGCTCGCGGCGGGTATCGTTATTTTCTGACCTTCACAGATGATTTGAGCAGATATGGGTATACACTACTAGGGAAAACCTTATACACAGAACTTTAGCAGTAGCGCTTGTTAAAAAGCGCGGTACTGCTACACAGCAGTAGCGCGTGCGGAATAACCGCGCTGCAGATACATATATAGCAGTAGCACGTCCCGTTGTAAAAGCGCTACTACTCAAATTCCCACCACTAAGCCGATAGGCTAGTAGTAGCGCTCTTTTAGAAATAGCGCTGCCGCTAATATTGTTGTAGCAGCGCGTTTATGTGTAAGGCGCTACTGCTAACGAAAAGAAAATAAAATGAAAAACAAGTAGAAAAGTAAATGAAAATGAAAGAAATAGAAAAAGAAGAAAGGAAAAAAATAAAATGTAAACAAAAATAAATGAAAAAAGGGAAAAAGGAGAAAGGCATAGCAGTAGCGCGTTTCTGAAAATGCGTTGTAGCTAACTTAGATATAGCGCGTTTTCAGAAACGCGCTACCGTTATGTGTCACTTAACCAGCGGTTTCCCTCCCCCCACGACTTCTCCCCCAAATCACTTGCCCCACTTCGCCGCCGTCTCCCCAATTCGCTGTCGCCCCACTTCGCCGCCGTCTCCTGCCGGCGTGGACGCCCGCAACCTCACCGTCTCCCCCCGAGGCCGCCCTCATCCTCACAGCCGCCGCCCGAGGCCGCCCTCAGCCTCACCGCCGCCGCCCGAGGCCGCCCTCGACCTCACCGTCGCCGCCCTCGACCTCACCGCGGTGGCCCTCGACCTCATCGCCGCCCGAGCCCGCCCAGGACCGCCGCTGCCCGTGCCCGAGCCCGCCCTCCCCGCCCCTGCCTCCGTCGCCGAGCACCTCCCCGCCACCGTCTCTCCCCTCTCTGTAAGCCCCCACCCCTCCCCCCACCACTCCTCTCTCTCTCTGCATTTTAGAGCAAAAATTAGTAGAGCAAAAGTTAGTTTATAGAAAAAAAATTAGTTTAGAGCAAAAGATGTTAAGTAGTATATGTTGGAGCAAAAATTAGTTTATAGCAAAAAAATTGGTTTACAGCAAAAGTTAGTTAGGGCAGTAGGGTTTAATTAGGGTTTTTGTTTTCATAGATGTTTTTTTAAAAAGAAAAAAATGAAGAAAATGTTGTAGCAGTGCTGCTTGTAGTATATAGTGATACTAGTAGATGTTAATTAGGTTAGGGCAGTAGTGGTACTAGTAGATGTTAATTAGATGTTTTCTAGTTAGGGCAGTAGGGTTTTGCTAGGTTAATTAGGTTAGTAGTGCTGCTAGTAGTAGTGGTACAGTAGGCTAATTAGGTGACGTTAAATGAATAACCTAAATGAATGAAATTAGTAGTTTCCTTTCATCATTATAGAGCACTAAAGTTAACTGAATTTTGTTTGCTTAGTAGTTAAATGAATTTTCTTCTACACTTAGTTTTTGAATTAGCTTGTGAAATTTGGACACGTATATTTGGACATGTTTGCTTGTGTATATTTGGACATGTGTTGCGGTGTCGAAGATGGATATTTGAACACTGTTTTCAGGGAATTAAGCCGAGTGGCCTATGTTTTGCCGGAGTGTTGATTCATTTCCGTTCCGGCAAATTTCAGGTTCTCGATTTGTCCACTTTTTAGCAAAAGTCATGCCGAAATTTTCCGTGAATTTCGGCATGACTTGTGCTACAAACTAGGACATATCGAGTGCCCGAGATTTGCCACACAGGGAAAGAGTCAGCGTTCCTGCAAAGCATAGGCCTTTTTTATGTTATTATTCATTTTATTAGGTCTAGAATTAATTGACTAGATTTAATCGTAGGAAACATGGCTAGCAACGATGAAGGACAGGGTTCTGGTGATTGCGACAACGTCTACCTGGTGGCAGACGAATTTTTGAGCCTTGCCGACGATCAACGGATGTTGTTGCTGGGCCCACCGGTCGCATCGGGGACTGAGACCGACATGCAGACCGGTGCTGAGACTGAGACCGGCATCGAGACCGGCGCTGAGACTGAGACTGGCACCGAGACTAGCGGAGCCGGTATAGAACCGAAAGCAAAGAGGCAACGGCTTCCTAACAAGCTCAGGACTACTAGACTGGTGGTCACGGAGGTGGACGACGAAAATTTTGAGCCAAACCCGCCCGAGGAAGCGCGCGCGTGCTACGGCAATCAAATAGGCTGCATCATACGGACAACCACCACCATCAACGATGAGAAACTACAGAAGATAGATAATATGAGGCCCTCCCTCCTAAAGAAGCTGCACCAGATATTCTTGTTCCCGGGCCGGAATGAAAAGGATTATAAAGATCCAGATAAGGACCCGGCAATGAAGAAGATAAACAAACACGCCATGACCAAGTTTAGCGGCGCGTTGGCCGCCTGGAAATCAAGGGTGAAATATCGGATCGTCAACAAAAAGGAACCCTACTCCGAGATTGTAAAGGATAATCCGACAATCACGGCAGAGCACTTTCAAATATTCAAGGCGGCTTGCGAGGCCAAATCTGCCAAAAAAAAGTCGAAGTACATGAAGGGGCTTCAACAGAGGAACAGTGGGTCCCACCACCTCGGAAGTCGTGGTTACGGCGGGAAGAGGTCTATATGGGCCAAGGAGGACGCGGAAGCCGCGAGTCTGGGCATCCCAGACCCCTTGGCGGAGTTCACCGTCCCGCAGGAGTGTGACGTCCTCAGGGCCCGGCACCGTTGAGACCCAGTGAAGAAGGTTTTCAAGACGAACGCGGTCACGACGGAGTTCATGAGACTGCTGCTAATTTTAGTTTCTGATCAATTCGACTGCACGTTAGTCATATTTGTGAATGACCCTTGTGCCTTTTGCAGAGAGAGCAGCACAGGATTGCGGCCGAAAGCAACTCGCCATCTGAGGCGTTGCCGAGGCCCAAGTGGGACACTCCATTCAACCGGGCGTTGAACATATTGAAAGGGCTCCCGGTGGAGACTCGACCGTCGTATGGACGCGTGCACGGTGTCGGAGACGGCGCCACGTGGAAGAAGTACTACCGTGAGACCACGGAGGAGAGAAAGGAAAGACGGAGGTTAACTGAAGAAAACATCGACAAGAAGGTTGAGATTGCAGTTGAGAAGAAATCGTCTGAGACAGCCGCGACAGCGGTAGCTGTCGCAAAACAGGTGCTTGTAGATATGTCTACTACCTTGGTTCGGCCGTTTTCAATTGGAGCAGGCAAAATCCAGAAAAAAAAATGCAGCAGACATTCCCCTTGCTGAATTCTTGGGGAGCAGCTCGACTAGCGTTGCACCAGCACCTGCAGCTGCACCTGCTCCCGCACCGGCTCCCGCACCGGACGTGCTCGGCGGTGCTTCGTCTTTGGCTAAGCTCGACGCCCTCACGGTATCTGTCACACCGGCCCCCTTCAATAAATGTATAATCTCCTGTTTTCCTTGCCTTTCGGATGTCTCATGTCGCATACTTTTCTTTGCAGGCCGACAAAACCCCGTGCACCATATTGTACACCATTGGTGACCAGAAGGTGGACGTGGGGAAGGTGATGATAATGAAGCAGAAGGAACCATTGTGCCTCTCGCGAAATCACAACCGTGCCTCTCGTGAAAGCAAAACCGTGACTCTCGTGGAAGGAAAAAAACAGAAAACGCGTTTTTTTCCGTTTCCGAGAGGCACGGCCGTGACTCTCGCGAAAGCACAACCGTGCCTCTCGCGAAAGCAAAACCGTGACTCTCGCGAAAGAAAAAAAAACAGAAAACGCGTATTTTTTTCCCTTTCCGAGAGGCACGGCTGTGACTTTCGCGTAACCACAACCATGCCTCTCGCGGAAGCAAAACCGTGACTCTCACGAAAGAAAAAAAACAGAAAACGCGTTTTTTTCCTTTCCGAGAGGCGCGGCCGTGACTCTCGATAAAGCACAACCATGCCTCTCGCGGAAGAAAAACCATGACTTTCGCGAAAGGAAAAAAACGCGTTTTTTCGCGCATAAATTTTTTTTTGAATTTTTTTGATCAAAAAGCTAAGAAAGACCGGGGAAAACCCAAAACGTCAAAAAAAACCCAGAAAAAACCCGTTTAAAAAGCCGAAAACGCGTGCGAAAAAAAAAACAAAATTCGAAGGGAGCGTCCAGAGCGCGACACGTGGCGAATGGCTGAGAGCGCGCCAAGTGGCGCTGATCGTTGCGAGGCTCCCGAAGGAGCGCTCGTTAACTAGTTGCTCCCGAACGATCTAGGTTAATCATGACAACCAACTTGGGCCGGGCTAGAGATATGTGTTGGGCTTTTGTTCAAGTTTGGCCAGTCAAAATAGGTCACGAGCTGGAAGCCTGCAACAGATATGGTACAAGGCTTATATGCGTATCTATCGTGAATTTTGCAACGTATAGTCAAAACGTTGTAAAATATGTGTTGCTTTATGGAGGATATTCTTGTAGTGGACGGTGGAGGCCTGCCTTGACGGCGAACTACGGTTGGGGGTGCGGACCAGTCGCAAGCACGAGCACCATGCGCGCAGCGACCGTCTCCCCCTGGTGGAGCTGAGAGACGAACGAAAGAAATGGGAAGGAGATGTGATCCGCACAAAGTTTCTAGAAAAGGGTGTCTTTTCTGTAGGACCATGGGACATGTGTCGAATGGCGGAGGAGGTCGACGTAAAAATAGGATTTGTCGGTTGAACACAATCATTTCTCATATGATTTTAGCAGCTTCCCGAATTTGGAGAAAATAATCCTATACAGTGAACAAACCAAAAATTTGGAGAAACGCGCCTTACTTTATTTTATTATATATTAATAATTAATAATTTAACATTAAAAAAATTAAAGTATAGATGTGTCATTGTGGCCGGATGATTGGCGCTCGCACATGCAACGAGTTTATGATGCAATAGGTTTGAAGGGGGGCTTCCTTTTTTGCACACCCTTTTCCCATTTTGATTTCTATTTTAAATTTTTAATTCCTACGGTCCGTCTTATATAAATCTAATTGTCTGGTCTAGTAGCCATTTATGCGGCCGAATCAGAGAAGGTTGTGTGTTCGATTGCTTAGGATTTTCTGCGTAGATAAATAAAATGCACCCCCAAAAGAAAAATGCAACAATGCTTTCTCAAGGAAAAAACTGTGCACGCGGGCTGCCCACCGCCTCAACCACTGAGGGTAGGCCCTCGCCATGTTGGCATGCCATGCGTGCACATGGTACATCCGGATACGGTAGAAAGCACCGTATACGAATGAGAGGACAAGTTAGACGATCAGAAAACATGTATTTTGCAATTTTATGCACCAAACTGGCCGTACAAGTTCTAAGACTCCGGAGTATTTATCTCTTTTCTTTAGTCTAAAATAAAAATAGAGTCACACATTAAAACGTCTCACAAATTGTCTCTAAGAATAGAGTCGCACATTAAAACGTCTCACAAATCGTCTCTAAGAATGGAGTTGCATATAAAAACGTCTCACATATCGTCTCTAAGTTAATTAAAATTAAATACTTATTTTATTGAAGGCTAATTACAATCAGTGGCGCTCTGAAAACGTCTTAAGAAGCGTCTTTAGGTCGCTAGTGTTCATGAGTGTAGAGACGAATAATAAAGCGACCCAGAAAAAGCGACCATACGCAATGTTTTTGTTGTAGTGATAAGGACAAGGAGGCGATTCTCGTGCCTTATCATCCCCTGTAAGTCATCCGCGCGGATATCCTTCCTTCGATTTCAATCATTCATTTGCACGGTGGAGGCTAATTAATTTGAGGTGTACTTATTTTGCGCAGCGGCGGGCGCGCCGTCCTCATCATCTTCTACCCCCGATACTCCCACGCTCTTTACTTGGACTCGTCGAAGAACATTAACAAAAAGGATTACACCCACATCAAGTCTGTTCTCGACAGTGCTATGTTTTACTACAACGCACGGGGTGGAGAGGTCAAGGACAAGAAGAGAAGGGACGGCAGGCCCGCCTTCGGCCATAAGACCGACTTCTGCTGCATCCAGCAACCGAGTGACTCTCTTAATGATGGATTCTATGTCCTATACCACATGCTGGAGTACAGACGGGATCACCAGAACCTTCGCATGTCAGCTAGATCCGGCGATGCCCATATTCTGCAATGGGCAAAGAACTTAGGAGATATCGAGGATCATCGACTTCGAGTTGAGTTCTATCACATCCAGCATGAA
Source organism: Aegilops tauschii subsp. strangulata (assembly GCF_002575655.3). Classification (NCBI taxonomy): domain Eukaryota; kingdom Viridiplantae; phylum Streptophyta; class Magnoliopsida; order Poales; family Poaceae; genus Aegilops; species Aegilops tauschii. The sequence goes on along the minus strand of NC_053041.3, from coordinate 29,414,213 downwards.
CTTGCCCAAATCATCAAGAAGGAGGTCGTCGAAAAAACAAGGATGTTCTACGAAGAAGGACAAATATCGCGGGAAGACGTCCGAACACGGGTAGCCGCTCAGCGTCTCGACCTGAAGCCTTTCACTTGGCTCGGGGACTATCTCCTTGACTTGGATGGATGGCACTACATGTTGGAGTGATTGTCGATATATGATGATAAGTCTCCAACGTATCTATAATTTTTGATTGTTCCATGGTATATTATATTCTGTTTTGGATGATTAGTGGGCTTTATTATACACTTTTATATTATTTTTGGGACTAAACTATTAACCGGAGGACCAACCCAAATTGTTGTTTTTTTTGCCTATTTCAATGTTTTGCAGAAAAAGAATATCAAACAGAGTCCAAACGGAATGAAACCTTCGGGAACGTGATTTTCGGAGCAAACGTGATCCAGAGGACTTGAAGTGGACGTCAAGCAACAGACGAGGAAGCCACAAGGTAGGGGGCGCGCCTACCCCCCTAGGCGCGCCCTCCACCCTCGTGGGCCCCTCGTGGCTCCACCGACCTACTTCTTCCTCCTATATATACCTACGTACCCCCAAACCATCAGAAGCGACCACGAAAACCTAATTCCACCGCCGCAACCTTCTGTACCCGTGAGATCCCATCTTGGGGCCTTTTCCGGCGTCCTGCCGGAGGGGGCATTGGTCACGGAGGGCTTCTACATTAACACCATAGCCTCTCCGATGATGTGTGAGTAGTTTACCTCAGACCTTCGGGTCCATAGTTATTAGCTAGATGGCTTCTTCTCTCTCTTTGGATCTCAATACAAAGTTCTCCTCATTTCTCTTGGAGATCTATTTGATTTAACTCTTCTTTTTGCGGTGTGTTTGTCGAGATCCGACGAATTGTGGGTTTATGATCAAGATTATCTATGAACAATATTTGAATCTCCTCTGAATTCTTTTATGTATGATTGGTTATCTTTGCAAGTCTCTTCGAATTATCAGTTCTGTTTGGCCTACGAGATTGATTTTCTTGCAATGGGAGAAGTGCTTAGCTTTGGGTTCAATCTTGCGGTGTCCTTTCCCAGTGACAGCAGGGGCAGCAAGGCACGTATTGTATTGTTGCCATCGAGGATAAAAAGATGGGGATTATATCATATTGCATGAGTTTATCCCTCTACATCATGTCATCTTGCTTAAAGCGTTACTCTGTTCTTATGAACTTAATACTCTAGATGCATGCTGGATAGCGGTTGATGTGTGGAGTAATAGTAGTAGATGCAGAATTGTTTCGGTCTAGTTGTCACGGACGTGATGCCTATATACATGATCATACCTAGATATTCTCTAACTATGCTCAATTTTATCAATTGCTCGATAGTAATTCGTCTACCCACCGTAATACTTATGCTATCTTGAGAGAAGCCACTAGTGAAACCTATGGACCCCGGGTCTATTTTCCATCATATTAATCTTCCATCAACAAGCTATTTCTATCTTTGTTTACCTTGCAATATTTACTTTTACTCTTTATCATAAAAATACCAAAAATATTACCTTATCATCTCTATCAGATCTCACTCTCGTAAGTGACGGTGAAGGGATTGACAACCCCTTTATTGCGTTGGTTGCGAGGTTCTTATTTGTTTGTGTAGGTGCGTGGGACTTGAGTGTGGCCTCCTACTGGATTGATACCTTGGTTTTAAAAAACTGAGGGAAATACTTACGCTACTTTACTGCATCACCCTTTCCTCTTCAAGGGAAAACCAACGCAGTGCTCAAGAGGTAGCAAGAAGGATTTCTGGCGCCCTTGCCGGGGAGTCTACGCACAAGTCAAGACATACCAAGTACCCATCACAAACTCTTATCCCTCGCATTACATTATTTGCCATTTGCCTCTCGTTTTCCTCTCCCCCACTTCACCCTTGCCGTTTTATTCGCCCTTTTTCCGTTCGATCTTGTGTTACCATGTGCCTTCTTTTTGCTTGCATCTTCGCTTGCTAAAATTTTATAGATACTCATCCCCTTGCTAATCTTTTTAAGAGATCCAATTATGATGAACCAATTTCTAGTGATTTGAGTGCACTAGATTATCTTTATGAGGTTTTGCTTGAAATTCGTCAATCTGAAAATTGTGATGAAGAAATTTATGAAGAGATTCACGATAGCTCCTTGAATAAAATGCATGATTGCAATTATTTTACCATAAATTCTCTTGATGTCAATTGTTCTAATAATATGCAAAACCCTAAGCTTGGGGATGCTAGTTTTGCTATGCCTACTACTTGTTGCAATGATCATGATTGGGGTGATTCTTCTTATGATCTTGAAAATTTATTTAAGCCCCATGATGAATATGAGATTGACAATAGTGTTTGCAATATTATTGAAAGTGGGTTTGGAAGAGTGTCAACTTTAGATCCCACGTATTTGGAGAATGTTCAATCTTATGATTTTTTTTAAAAGTGGGTTTGGAGAGGTCATGACTCTAGCTAATGTTAATCCCACTATTTTGGAAGAGTGTCAACTTCGCATGCATGTGGATCATGTTGAGAATATGTTATGTGATAGCTATTTTGTTGAATTTGCTGATGATCCTACATGTAATTATTATGAGAGAGGAAAATATGGTTGTAGAAATTTTCATGTTACTAAATTTCCTCTCGTTATGTTGAGATTGCTATTGCTTCTTTCCGCTTCCTTGCATACGCTAGATTTTGCTTGCCTTGATCATTTGTTTGCCTAGAATATGCCTATGCATAGGAATTATGTTAGACTTAAATATGTTTGTCACATGTTTCATGATGCTCTCTTTGTGTTTCAATTATTATCCTTCGTTTGAGCATCGTTGAAATCCTAAGCCTAGCTAGGGGCGTTAAACGATAGCGCTTGTTGGGAGGCAACCCAATTTTTATTTTAGTTTTTGCTTTTTGCTTCTGTTTAGGAATAAATTTTTGATCTAGCCTCTGGTTATATTTGTTTTTGTGTTTTAATTAGTGTTTGTGCCAAGTTAAACCTATAGGATCTTCTTGGATGATAGTTATTTGATCTTGCTTAAAATTCCAGAAACTTTCTGTTCACGAAAACAATTGTTAAATATCCCCAGAACGTGATAAAATACTCATTCCAATTGCATTAGATCAATAAACAAATTATCTAGCTCTTCTTATTTTTGTAGATTTTTCTGAGTTCCAGAAGTTTGCGTTAGATACAGATTACTACAGACTGTTCTGTTTTTGACAGATTCTGTTTTTCGTGTGTTGTTTGCTTATTTTGATGAATCTATGGCTAGTATAATAGTTTATAAACCATAGATAAGTTGGAATACAGTAGGTTTAACACCAATATAAATAAAGAATGAGTTCAATACAGTACCTTGAAGTGGTGTTTTGTTTTCTTTCGCTAACGGAGCTCACGGAATTTTCTGTTAAGTTTTGTGTTCTGAAGTTTTCCAGTTTTGGGTAAAGATTTGATGGATTATGGAACAAGGAGTGGCAAGATCCTAAGCTTGGGGATGCCCAAGGCACCCCAAGGTAAATCTAAGGACACCCAAAAGCCAAATCTTGGGGATGCCCCGGAAGGCATCCCCTCTTTCGTCTTCGTCCATCGGTAACTTTACTTGGAGCTATATTTTTATTCACCACATGACAAGTGTTTTGCTTGGAGCGTCTTGTATGATTTGATTCTTTGCTTTTTAGTTTACCACAATCATCCTTGCTGTACACACCTTTCGAGACAGACCCACATGATTCGGAATTTATTAGAATACTCTATCTGCTTCACTTATATCTTTTGAGCCATATAGTTTTTGCTCTAGTGCATCACTTATATCTTTTAGAGCACGGTGGTGGTTTTGTTTTATAGAAACTATTGTTCTCTCATGCTTCACTTATATCATTTGCTTAAATTGAGAAATTAGTCCTAATATGATAGGCATCCAAGATTAGTAAAAACTTTCTTATAAGTGCATTGAATACTAAGAGAAGTTTGATGCTTGATGATTGTTTTGAGATATGGAGGTAGTGATATTAAAGTTGTGCTAGTTAAGTAGTTGTGAATTTGAGAAATACTTGCATTGAAGTTTGCAAGTCCCGTAGCATGCACATATGGTAAACATTGTGTAACAAATTTGAAATATGAGCTGTTCTTTGATTGTCCTCCTTATGAGTGGCGGTCGGGGACGACCGATGGTCTTTTCCTACCAATCTATCCCCCTAGGAGCATGCGCGTAGTGCTTGGTTGTTGATGACTTGCAGATTTTTGCAATAAGTATGTGAGTTCTTTATGACTAATGTTGAGTCCATGGATTATACGCACTCTCACCCCTCAATCATTGCTAGCCTCTTCGATACCGTGCATTGCCCTTTCTCACCTTGAGAGTTGGTGCAAACTTCGCCGGTACATCCAAACCCCGTGATACGATACGCTCTATCACACATAAACCTCCTTATATCTTCCTCAAAACAGCCACCATACCTACCTATTATGGCATTTCTATAGCCATTCCGAGATATATTGCCATGCAACTTTCCACCGTTCCGTTTATCATGACACGTTTCATCATTGTCATATTGCCTTGCATGATCATGTAGTTGACATCGTATTTGTGGCAAAGCCACCGTTCATAATTTTTCATATCACTCTTGATTCATTACCCATCCTGGTACACCGCCAGAGGCATTCATATAGAGTCATACTTTGTTCTAGTATCGAGTTGTAATCATTGAGTGGTAAATAAATAGAAGTGCGATGATCATCATTCATAGAGCATTGTCCCAAAAAAAAGGCCAAATAAAAAAAGAAAGGCCCAAAAAAAGGGGCAATGTTACTATCCTTTTTCCATACTTGTGCTTCAAAGTAGCACCATGATCTTTATGATAGAGAGTCTCTTGTTTTGTCACTTTCATATACTAGTGGGAATTTTTCATTATAGAACTTGGCTTGTATATTCCAACAATGGGCTTCCTCAAATGCCCTAGGTCTTCGTGAGCAAGCAAGTTGGATGCACACCCACTTAGTTTCTTTTGTTGAGCTTTCATGCCTTTATAGCTCTAGTGCATCCGTTGCATGGCAATCCCTACTCCTTGCATTGACATCAATCTATGGGCATCTCCCTAGCTCATTGATTAGCCGCGTCAATGTGAGACTTTGTTTTTTTTGTCTTCTCCACATAACCCCCATCATCATATTCTATTCCACCCATAGTGCTATATCCATGGCTCACGCTCATATATTGCGTGAAAGTTGAAAAAAGTTTGAGATTACTAAAGTATGAAACAATTGCTTGGCTTGTCATCGGGGTTGTGCATGATGAGAACATTCTTTTGTGACGAAAATGGAGCATGACCAAACTATATGATTTTGTAGGGATGAACTTTCTTTGGCCATGTTATTTTGAGAAGACATAATTGCTTAGTTAGTATGCTTGAAGTATTATTACTTTTATGTCAATATTAAACTTTTATCTTGAATCTTTCGGATCTGAATATTCATACCACAAATAAGAGAATTACATTGAAAATTATGCTAAGTAGCATTCCACATCAAAAATTCTGTTTTTATCATTTACCTACTTGAGGACGAGCATGAATTAAGCTTGGGGATGCTTGATACGTCTCCAACGCATCTATAATTTTTTTTGTTCCAGGCTATATTATATTCTGTTTTGGATGATTAATGTGCTTTATTATACACTTTTATATTATTTTTGGGACTAACCTATTAACCGGAGGCCCAGCCCAAATTGCTGTTTTTTTGCCTATTTCAGTGTTCCGCAGAAAAAGAATATCAAACAGAGTCCAAACGGAATGAAACCTTCGGGAACGTGATTTTCGGAACAAACGTGATCCAGAGGACTTGGAGTGGACGTCAAGCAATAGACGAGGAAGCCATGAGGTAGGGGGCGCGCCCTCCACCCTCGTGGGCCCTTCGTGGATCCACCGACCTACTTCTTCCTCCTATATATACCTACGTACCCCCAAACCATCAAAAGCGACCACGAAAACCTAATTCCACCACCGCAACCTTCTGTACCCATGAGATCCCATCTTGGGGCCTTTTCCGGCGTCCTGCCGAAGGGGGCATTGATCACGGAGGGCTTCGACATCAACACCATAGCCTCTCCGATGATGTGTGAGTAGTTTACCTCAGACCTTCGGGTCCATAGTTATTAGCTAGATGACTTCTTCTCTCTCTTTGGATCTCAATACAAAGTTCTCCTCGTTTCTTTGGAGATCTATTTGATGTAACTCTTCTTTTTGCGGTGTGTTTGTCGAGATCCGATGAATTGTGGGTTAATGATGAAGATTATCTATGAACAATATTTGAATCTCCTCTGAATTCTTTTATGTATGATTGGTTATCTTTGCAAGTCTCTTTGAATTATCAGTTTGGTTTGGCCTACCAGATTGATCTTTCTTGCAATGGGAGAAGTGCTTAGCTTTGGGTTCAATCTTGCGGTGTCCTTTCCGAGTGGCAGCAGGGGCAGCAAGGCACGTATCGTATTGTTGCCATCGAGGATAAAAACATGGGGTTTATATAATATTGCATGAGTTTATCCCTCTATATCATGTCATCTTGCTTAAAGCGTTACTCTGTTCTTATGAACTTAATACTCTAGACGCATGCTGCATAGCGGTCGATGTGTGGAGTAATAGTAGTAGATGCATAATCGTTTCGGTCTAGTTTTCACGGACGTGATACCTATATACATGATCATACCTAGATATTCTCATAACTATGCTCAATTCTATCAATTGCTCGACAGTAATTCATTTACCCACCGTAATACTTATGCTATCTTGAGAGAAGCCACTAGTGAAACCTATGGCCCCGGGTCTATTTTCCATCATATTAATCTTCCGTCAACAAGCTATTTCTATCTTTGTTTACCTTGCAATCTTTACTTTTACTCTTTATCATAAAAATACCAAAAATATTACCTTATCATCTCTATCAGATCTCACTCTCGTAAGTGACGGTGAAGGGATTGACAACCCCTTTATTGCGTTGGTTGCGAGGTTCTTATTTGTTTGTGTAGGTGCGTGGGACTTGAGTGTGGCCTCCTACTGGATTGATACCTTGGTTCTCAAAAACTAAGGGAAATACTTACGCTACTTTACTGCATCACCCTTTCCTCTTCAAGGGAAAACCAACGTAGTGCTCAAGAGGTAGCATATGACAATGTGTCCGTTTAGTCCATACTTTCTGTATGACGAAACTTTGAGTTATGCACGAGATACTTTATTTGTGATGTAATTAAACCGTCCTACTCGACTAGCGACGATCACTCTAGTTAGGGCATTTTGGGTATGATCAACTTTGTTATTTATGATTGATATGTTGCTTCTATTTTTGCCAAGTCTGTCTCTTTCTGTTGCTCAACTATATATGTTGTATATCATCGACTCATGTGACGATGCAGGTGCATAGATCATCGATGGCGAAGAAGTGCTACGCTAGGAGTATATATACGACGAGTGGCCGAAGTGTCAGGCCCAGGTTTACGGGTTTCCGGTTTTCGGTTTCCGAGCGACAGGCAGTAGTTAGTTTAGGTTCACGCTAATGCGAGAGAGGGATACGAACTCATGTACTGCATAATTCTGCTCTCACTCAAAGTGATAGCTCTTCTCGCGTATATCATTGTTTAGATGGATGACGATGTAGTTGCAAGTAATCAAGACTTGTATCGCTATTTTTGAGATGACGACGAGAGACCACTTTGTGTTAGCTGATGATTATGATGATGACATGATTTTATGAGACTATTTGTATGTATATGCTATGATTACATTTGTACGTGTATGATATGCTAAAGATTATTGTATAAAGCCTATTCAAATACAAAACAAATTTTCTGAAAAAAAACAGAAACTAATAAAACGAGCGGTAGCGAGGAGAACAAAGTTAGCAGTAGCGCTCCCCTACCAGTAGCGCTTCATGCTAAAAAGCGCTGCAGATATTAGCAGCAGCGCTGTGCACTAAAGCGCGCTACTGCTAGCCATGCATAGCAGTAGCGTGGGATGACAGGCGCTACTGCTACACGTTAGTTGTAGCGCCTTATCAGTAGCGCGTCGCCCCGCGCTACTGAGATAGGCAAAATACCCACGCTACTGCTAGAGTTTTCCCTAGTACTGATATCTACTTAATGAAACATAAGTCTGAACCATTTGAAAAGTCCAAAGAATTTCAGAGTGAAGTGAAAAATCATCGTAACAAGAAAATAAAGTTTCTACGATCTGATCGTGGAGAATATTTGAGTTACGAGTTTGGTCTTCATTTGAAACAATGCGGAATAGTTTCGCAACTCGCGCCACCCGGAACAACACAACGTAATGGTGTGTCCGAACGTCGTAACCGCACTTTATTAGATATGGTGCGATCTATGATGTCTCTTACTGATTTACCGCTATCGTTTTGGGGTTATGCTTTAGAGACAGCTGCATTCACGTTAAATAGGGCACCATCTAAATCCGTTGAGACAACACCTTATAAACTGTGGTTTTGCAAGAAACCCAAGTTGTCGTTTCTTAAAGTTTGGGGCTGCGATGCTTATGTGAAAAAGCTTCAACCTGATAAGCTCGAACCCAAATCGGAGAAATGTGTCTTCATAGGATACCCAAGGGAGACTGTTGGGTACACCTTCTATCACAGATCCGAAGGCAAGACATTCGTTGCTAAGAATGGATCCTTTCTAGAGAAGGAGTTTCTCTCGAAAGAAGTGAGTGGGAGGAAAGTAGAACTTGATGAGGAAACTGTACCTGCTCCCTTATTGGTAAGTAGTTCATCACAGAAATCAGTTCCTGTGATTCCTACATCAATTAGTGAGGAAGCTAATGATGATGATCATGTAACTTCAGATCAAGTTACTACTGAACCTCGTAGGTCAACCAGAGTAAGATCCGCACCAGAGTGGTACGGTAATCCTGTTCTGGAGGTCATGTTACTTGACCATGACGAACCTACGAGCTATGAGGAAGCGATGATGAGCCCAGATTCCGCGAAATGGCTTGAGGCCATGAAATCTGAGATGGGATCCATGTGTGAGAACAAAGTGTGGACTGTGGTTGACTTGCCCAATGATCGGGAGGCCATAGAAAATTAATGGATCTTCAAGAAGATTCACGCTGACGGTAATGTTACTGTCTACAAAGCTCGACTTGTTGCGAAAGGTTTTCGACAAGTTCAAGGAGTTGACTACGATGAGACCTTCTCACCCGTAGCGATGCTTAAGTCCGTCCGAATCATGTTAGCAATTGCCGCATTTTATGATTATGAAATTTGACAAATGGATGTAAAGACTGCATTCCTGAATGGATTTCTGGAAGAAGAGTTGTATATGATGCAACCCGAAGGTTTATCAATCCAAAGGATGCTAACAAAGTGTGCAAGCTCCAGCGATCCATTTATGGACTGGTGCAAGCATCTCGGAGTTGGAATAAACGTTTTGATAGTGTGATCAAAGCATATGGTTTTATACAGACTTTTGGAGAAGCATGTATTTACAAGAAAGTGAATGGGAGCTCTGTAGCATATTATATGTGGATGACATATTGCTGATTGGAAATGATATAGAATTTCTGGATAGAGTACTTGAACAAGAGTTTTTCGATGAAAGGGTACTTGAACAAGAGTTTTTCAATGAAAGACCTCGGTGAAGCTGCTTATATATTAGGCATCAAAATCTATAGAGATAGATCAAGACGCTTAATTGGACTTTCACAAAGCACATACCTTGATAAAGTTTTGAAGAAGTTCAAAATGGATCAAGCAAAGAAAGGGTTCTAGCCTATGTTACAATGTGTGAAATTGAGTCAGACTCAATGCCCGACCACTGCAGAAGATAGAGAGAAAATGAAAGTCATTCCCTATGCTTTAGCCATAGGTTCTATCATGTATGCAATGATGTGTACCCTACCTGATGTGTGCCTTGCTATAAGTTTAGCAGGGAGGTACCAAAGTAATCCAGGAGTGGGTCACTCGACGGCGGTCAAGAACATCCTGAAATACCTGAAAAGGACTAAGGATATGTTTCTCGTTTATGGAGGTGACAAAGAGCTCGTCGTAAATGGTTACGTCGATGCAAGCTTTGACATTGATCCGGATGACTCTAAGTCGTAAACTGGATACGTATTTATATTGAACGGTGGAGCTGTAAGTTGGTGCAGTTCTAAACAAATCGTCATGGCGGGATCTACGTGTGAAGCGGAGTACATAGCTGCTTCGGAAGCAGCAAATGAAGGAGTCTGGATGAAGGAGTTCATATCCGATCTAGGTGTCATACCTAGTGCATCGGGTCCAATGAAAATCTTTTGTGACAATACTGGTGCAATTGCCTTGGCAAAGGAATCCAGATTTCACAATAGAACCAAGCACATCAAGAGACGCTTCAATTCCATCCACAATCAAGTCAAGGAGGGAGAGATGGAGATTTGCAAGATACATACGGATCTAAATGTTGCAGACCCGTTGACTAAGCCTCTCTCACGAGCAAAACATGATCAACACCAAGACTCCATGGGTATTCGAATCATTACTGTGTTATCTAGATTATTGACACTAGTGCAAGTTGGAGACTGAAGGAAATATTCCCTAGAGGCAATAATAAAGTTGTTATTTATATTTCCTTATATCATGATAAATGTTTATTATTCATGCTAGAATTGTATTAACCAGAAACTTAGTACATGTGTGAATACATAGACAAACAGAGTGTCACTAGTATGCCTCTACTTGACTAGCTCGTTGAATCGAAGATGGTTAAGTTTCCTAGCCATAGGCATGAGTTGTCATTTGATTAACGGGATCACATCATTAGAGAATGATGTGATTGACTTGACCCATCAGTTAGCTTAGCACGATGATCGTTTAGTTTGTTGCTATGGCTTTCTTCATAACTTATACATGCTCCTATGACTATGAGATTATGCAACTCCCAAATATCGGAGGAACACTTAGTGTGCTATCAAACGTCACAACATAACTGGGTGATTATAAAGATGCTCTACAGGTGTCTCCGATGTTGTTTGTTGAGTTGGCATAGCTCGAGATTAGGATTTGTCATTCCGATTGTCGGAGAGGTATCTCTGGGCCCTCTCGTAATGCACATCACTATAAGCCTTGCAAGCAATGTGACTAATGAGTTAGTTGCGGGATGATACATTACGGAATGAGTAAAGAGACTTGCCGGTAACGAGATTGAACTAGGTATTGAGATACCGACGATCGAATCGCGGGCAAGTAACATACCGATGACAAAGGGAACAATATATGTTGTTATGCGGTTTGACCGATAAAGATCTTCGTAGAATATGTGGGAGCCAATATGAGCGTCCAGGTTCCGCTATTGGTTATTGACCGAAGATGAGTCTCGGTCATGTCTACATCGTTCTCGAACCCGTAGGGTCCGCACGCTTAACGTTCGATGACGATCGGTATTATGAGTTTATGTGTTTTGATGTACCGAAGGTATTTCGGACTCCCGGATGTGATCACGGACATGATGAGGAGTCTCGACATGGTCAAGACATAAAGATCGATATATTGGAAGGCTAGTTTTGGACACTGGAATGGTTCCGAATGAGTTCGGGCATTTTTCGGAGTACCGGGAGGTTACCGGAACCGCCCGGGGAGTCAATGGGCCTTATTGGGCCTTAGTGGAAGAGAGGAGGAGGCGGCCAGGTGGAGGGCGCGCCCCGCAAGCCCAATCCAAATTGTGGTGGGGGGGCGCCCCCCTTTCCTTCTCCCTCTCTCCCTCTTCCTTCTTCTCCTACTCCTACTAGGAAAGGGGAAACCTACTCCTACTGGGAGTAGGACTCCCCCCCTTGGGCGCGCCCTATGAGGGTCGGCCCTCTCCTCCTCCCCTCCTTTATATACGGGGGAGGGGGGAACCCCATAGATACACAAGTTGACAGTTGTCTTAGCCGTGCGCGGCGCCCCCCTCCACAGATTACCACATCGGTCATATCGTTGTAGTGCTTAGGTGAAGCCCTGCGTCGGTAACTTCATCATCACTATCATCACGCCGTCGTGCTGACAAAACTCTCCCTCGGCCTCAACTGGATCAAGAGTATCACTACTAGAAAACAGACTTTTCCCCACGGCTAGAAACCCACAGGAAATGTCAAATCCCGTCAGGAAAATATTTCCTAGCGGTTACCCGACAGGAAAATCCCGTCAGGAATAGAACGACAGGGAAATCTTTAAATGACTGACGGGCAGCCCACAGGAAATACATCCCTGACGGTTATTCATGTCGGCCACCCTAAGAAAAAACTGGATTCCGTCAGATTTATAGGTCAAGTTTTTGTGACAGCTAACCTACAGGAAAAATAGGCATGCCGGAAACTAAATTATGTTGAGCATGTAATTTTCTTTTTGGATCATTGCTGAGCACGTAACTAACAAATCCATATCCTTTTTGTTCGCCCATATCAATGGTCCACGTATGATCCCAATAAACCCAAATCCACATTCTATGTTCATACACGCATTCAGAATGAGTATATACATAGCACATATCCAGGCATGATTCAACAACTGGTAGTTGACATCTAAAAAAATTTATTTGCTCAACAGCGGTAATATGAAAATTGTACATATAAATGTCACCACCACTCAAAATCAAAATACTCATCCATCACACTGCACAAAGCAATGTAATGAACTAATGATAACAAAATGCTCACGTTTCTAAGTCACCTTTGTTGATGATCTGGAGCATCACCTACATCTTCATAAGTCTCAAAGTCACTAGGCTACCACCAGTCCACCATGTTCTCACCATCATTGCTGCCTCCGGTGCTGCCATTGCCGATGTGGTCATCCATAGCACCATCCTCCAAACTAACAGGGGATGAATCAATGTTATTTCCCCTACAAAGTCATGTACACCATTAATGAGAATAATATTGAAAGGGCCAGGGGATGATGAGCAACATCCTTCACCATGAGAGCTGTTGTCCTCTAAACTCTTTCAAGGTTCATCTTTTTGGCATATCTATACAACATCTTAAAGCCCTGTGAAATATACATTTTTTATGTTTTAAAGTGGCTCCAGAACATAATTTGGTCCATGTGATGATAATTTAAATACCATAGCACTATTGAGCAAAACACTTAGCTAATCCAGAAGGACGAAAAAAAGGAATTTCATTTAGTATTTTCTTTGCAAATCTTAGATATGGTATGGCAGCAAAGTAATCATTTGATGTTATACTACATTTTAGTGCTTTATGAAATAATGGACAGGAGTAAATAATACTCACCGGTAGCTTCAAGTTCGACCTTGTGTCCATTAGGAGGCATTCTTAACGAGGTCTTGGCCCTCTTTGCTTTGATGAAACATGTGCAATCTCAAGATTCCAATCATAGATAGATGATTTTTCAGAACTAAAGATTTTTGAAAAACTAAAGTTTACTTGCAGCCAGTCGAATAACAGTTTACCAATAACCAAAGAAATTGCATAATCCCCTAATTTTAGATACATAGTAAATTCGGCTTCATCTAAACCAGCATGATAAGGTGAAGATTGTATTTCAAGGACGTAAAATAAAGTAAGGGGACTATGTAGACGTTGGGGCAAACAATGACTCCAGATTTGATGCCCAAGTGCCAATGACTAGCCAAGAGGATCTGAACTAAATCATGCCCTAGAAAAGATCCAGCATGCCATTACTTTATTGAGTAACTGAGGAATATGACCACCAGACTGGATACATGATGGAAGAAACACAAAAATTAGATAGATATGCATGTGCAATAGCCACCTCATGCTACTGACCTACGAGAACTTTAACTAAGAAGTCTGTGTTCGTCATAATCTTCGGTATCCATGGGCTTGCACTGAACAGAAACACACATACACACACGGAAAACAGAGCACAGACACATGCCAGCTCACCCTTCCAGCAGGCCGAATGCGAGTAGAGAGCCGAGCTTGTTGCCACATCCAAGAGATGGCACGTTCCAAGAGAAAAGGTACCTGCAACGGAATATGGGTTCAGGGGAAGACAACATGATTGGATTAGTGGTGCTGATGCATATGAGGATAGGCTGGGTCAACATTGGGGATGGGATGCTGAATAGTTTCAAAACACTCTACATTACCTCATCATAAATAAGTAATCCGCCAAATAAATAATGACAACAACAAATAATAAGGTAACGGCCAACACATCTTACTATTTGTGAGACAATTAGCACATTTAGACCAGCTTGACAAAGTGTGAAAGATACCTGAGACGGGTTTTTCCTTGCTCTTCACTGCATCTATAATATATGACTTCCTTCCTTCTGCCACAAAGATTTCTAGAGATGAGAAGCAGCACCTATAGGAGACTGGCACAAGTATGCAAATAATTACTTACATTTCTAACTAAAGATATGAGTAACTTGCTTCTAAAACTGAACACTTACTGCCAAAATGATTTTTCAAAAAAGGTGATATCCAGAAGTTGTACCCGTGGGCTGCAGCTTCAACAGTGGCTCCATGATATGGCAGATTCAAGCTACGAGAAATCAAGCATGAGAAAGTAATAAATATTTGACATATCTAATTTCAAGACATTATACTGCAACTCCCTAATAAAGTCATGATCAAAAAGTACATAAATACCACTGAGAAAAGGGCTAGGCCTCATCTTCACATGAGGTACATATTCTAAAAGAACATATGTAGCAATGATACAAGAACCATTTTCAGTTATCAATGGCATGAACGAACGTGAGCGCTAATAACACACCACAACAGTAGGTCCTAAAATTTCAAAATACGTGAGATAACAAAGCTCTTTCTAGCAAACTGAAATTGAATAAATCAACACACTGAAACAGATGCAAAGTTCCCCTTATTTTCCCACTCATAAGTCTAATCTTTTCACCAATAAGCCAGCAAAAGAAGAAAAACAGGATCCTGATCGATGTCCCAAGATCTAGAATCTACACAACTTCTTTTCTGGATGACCATGGTTCAATGTTGAGTCTTACCACAGCAAAACGGATTAGCTGGCTTGGATAAAACGGAGAGGAAGAGGCTGCTGCTGCTGTCACGTCAGAGAAGGCGGGGACGGTTTGCTGGATGTGCGACGGGAGACTTACCCAGATCTGGAGTAGGGAGCACGGGGTGCAGGCAACGCGTACAGGCGGCCGTGTTTGGGTGGGGTGGCCTAGGGAGGTGGGATGCTACAGCGGACGGAGCTGCAGGCAAGCGACGGTGGAGATCGGGGGAGATAGGCGGGCGGCGGTGTAAGTGCATCTAGTGCCCCTTAGTGATTTTGGTGTATTGAAGACTTATAGGTTAAGGGACTAATGTGTTTATGAGTGTACACACGTCTATAAGTCTATGAGGAGTTTGATATTTACAGATAAAGTCGACCCCTAAAAATGAAGTTCTTCGACTGAAGACTTTGGATTTCTGAAGACTTTCTGAAGACTTTGAAAGTGAAGAAATTGGTGTGATCTTGAAGACTTGGTATTCATTTGAGGAACATGAAGCGTGAAGACTTTTGTTTTCGTAGTTTCATTTTCTCTTTCTTGAGTCATAGGAAACACCGTACTGTTAAAGGGGGTCGAGGAAATACTAAGGAAAAATTTCCATGTGATGCTCAACTCAAAATCCTACACCTACCAATCCCTTCGAGTGAAGCCATTGGAAATCTCATATAGTTCAGTCATATTCTTCAGTGACAGAGACGAAGCTCTTCTAGTCTCTCAGGAATTTGTTCTGACTGAGGAGTTAGGAATTCGCCAGTGCGGATTGCCTACACAGTGAGGAACATGATAGCCCTGAGGAATTTGATACTCAAATTTCCGACCGTTGTTGTGCTATGCGCCAGCTGTCCCAAAATATCTACCCACCTAACGGTCATATCATTGAAGGGCATTTATGGCTTATCATGTCGAGCTGCTCCCTAGGCTATAAATATCCGCCCCCTACAACCACTAGTTGGTTGGCTGCTCCGAGAGAAACTGACACTTGTCATTTGAGAGCATCCCATCCTCCGAGGACTTTGAGCGAAAATCATCAAGTGAGGAAAACCCCAAACCCAAACACCTACAAACCCAAAGTGATTGAGCATCACTGAAGAGATTGATCCTGCGTGGATCCGACGCTTGTTACCTTTGAAGACTGTGCTTCTTCCAGACGGTTAGGCGTCATGGTCTAGAGCATCCAAGAGGAAATTGTGGATCGCCGAGTGACCGAGTTTGTGAAGGTTTGGAAGTCACCTGAAGACTTACCACGAGTGATTGGGCGAGGTCTGTGTGACCTTAGCTCAATGAGAATACGGTGAGGACTAGGTGTCCTGGACTGTGTGTTCAGGACTGGGTGTCCGGGACTGTGTGTCCTCAGGTTTAAATACCTAGCCGCTCCAACCAGATGTACAACTGAGACAGCAGTTGGAACTGGTCTACCAAATCATTGCCTTCACCGAGCTTACTGGTTCTATTTCCTCAACTCTTTCATTTCCTCATTACTGTGTTGTATGCTTCTTCATATCTGTGTTTGAAGACTTTGACTGAAGACTTTCTCAATTTCCTCGGTTCAATTTCCTCAATCTGTTTGTCTTCATCCTGTGTTATCCTGTGTTTACGCTTTCTGTACTCTGTGCTTGTTTTCATTTCATCATGATGACTATGCTTGTGTTCTGCTATGCATACTTTTGAGTACTTATTCCGCTGCAAGTAGTTCTTCGCTAAGGAATTTCCTCACCCACAAATTCCTCAGTGAAGAATTTATAAAAATCGCCTATTCAGCCCCCCTCTAGTCGATATAACGCACTTTCAATTGGTATCAGGCAAGGTACTCCCTTGTTCTGTGTGATTTTGGTTTAACCGCCTGGAGTTTTAGTTATGTCGATCGCAAGTATGAAGAAAGTGACATGCCCCATCTTTGACGGTCATGATTATCCCAAGTGGAAGGCCATGATGAGGAAGCGCCTCATGGCACTGAACAGCGAGCTATGGTCCGTCACTGAGATTGGTCTTACCGATCTATGCAAGATGGCGGACACTGATGATATTCGCAAGTACACTCGACTTGACATCATGGCGAAGGATATCATCTGTTCCTGCCTATCCAGAGATGAATTCAGGCACATTATGCATCTTTGCAATGCGAAGCTTATCTGGGACCGAATCTCTGACGTCTATGAAGGTCATCGAACTTGTCATGATCCCTGGGTTAAGGATTTCAAGGAATCACTCAAAACGATGACTTTCGAACCTGAACCATCATCTTCTGCATGATGTCTCATGGCAAAAGGTGCCAAGGTAACCGAATGTTCCTCATCCGAGTCTAGTGATGATGAATCTGATGATGATTTTGGACCTAGCTATACCAAGCTTGTTTGTATTGCCACTAAACAAGAAAAGGCCTTGGAAAAGGTTCAAAACATGCTAGATAAAAGTGATGATATGTTGGGTGAAGAAATGGATCGCACTAAAACCTTGACTGAAAATCTTCAGAGACTTCAGTCTAGATTTGACAACCTTCAAGGTCATCATAACACTCTCTTATCTGATCATGAGAAGGTTTCTTATGAATTTCTTCAAAGAAAGAAAGATCTTGAGAAGCTAACAGTGAGTTATGAAGATCTTCAGAAGGAGCGCGATTCATTACTTGCTCAACAAATCAGTGCTGCTCAGGAAGAATTTGTTCCTCCATGTTTGAAATGCATTGAACGTGAGTCTGCTAATTCTTCACCTGAATGTTCAACTGCTTCTAATGCTACAAATTCCTCAACTGTCTCTGCTATCATTAATTCCTCATCTGAGGACATTGCTAGTATCACTAACGATGCAGGACTGAAGGAATTGTACATGACAGGCATGTACAAAAGCCTCAAAGGGCATCAGACTCTTTGTGATGTGCTTAAAAAGCAGATCCTCAACAGGAACCCTAGGAAAGAGGGTATTGCCTTTGAGAGGAAACTCAATGCTGATGGTACATATTGGAAGCCTGAGCAGTACCCCAAAACCTCATGGGTTGCTGCAAAGGGACCTCCAGTTGATCCATCTAATTTATCTGGCTTTACATGTGAATCTTCTCATTCTTCTGATGAGTCATTTGACTCCAACTATAAACTGTTCAAAAATCAGAATGGTGAAGTATTTGCTAGATATGTTGGCACTAACTGCAGGAACGGTTCCCCTATGAAGAAAATCTGGGTTCCCAAAAGGTGCCTTGAAAGTCTTCAGGTGAATGTCCTCATGACAACACCTGTGAAGATTAGGAACCCCAGATCAAATTCTTCATCTGGACCAAATTCTTCATATGGATCCAAGTCCTCATACAGACCAAATTCCTCACATGGATCAAATTCCTCAAAAGTATCAAAGTCCTCATATGAACATTATCGTGCTAACAACTCTGTTTCGCAGGGAAGAGCCAAGGGCTATGAATATGAGCATTATTCTTCTAATCATTATGTTCATAAGTCCTTGAAGAATTTCTCTGCTTATTCATATGCTTACCCTAACTTCTCTTATGTGAAATGAAATGGATTGGCTTCTATGCCACCTTTTTCCTATGGAGCTCGCAGAGTGATGAACTCTTTGCCACCCCTTCAGATGTGGGTGGTGAAGAAAAAGAACTAATCTCTTCTGCAGGGTCAGGTCTCCAGACGTGCTCAAACGTCTGAAGAATTTGCTGGAGACCTGAAGAATGCCTGAAAGGACGCAGGCTAATCATGAAGAAATGAACTTTCATTTCTCACGTCCCCATACTGTTTTAACTGTTGCATTGCTTGATGAAATTGGTCTGATGAATTGTGATGTCATATTCTTCACTGATGAAGTATATGAAGTTCGTAAGCTGCACTAATTCATCTGCAGGATGATCAACCCAAAGCCACTGAGTGGGTCCTCGATAGTGGATGTACAAATCACATGACTGGTGACAAGAATCTATTGATTGATGCTCCCTTATCACCATCGCATCTGAAGCATATCATCTTCGCTGACAAAGGCAAAAGTCAGGTATTGGGTCTACGTAAGGTTGCGATCACAAAGGATCGACACATAGACAAAGTCATGCTTGTCAAGTCCTTAGGATACGACCTCATGTCTGTCTTAATGCTTTGTGATCTTGATATGGTAGTTGTCTTTGGCAAGTATCGTTGTGTTGTGGTTATGGAAGCTGACAATTCCAAAGTCTTCGAAGGCTTTAGGAGAGGAGACTTGTATATTGTTGATTTCTCTTCAGGACCGCAACCAGCCGTGTGCCTACTTGCAAAAACTTCAGAAGGTTGGCTATGGCATCGACGACTTGGTCATGCAGGCATGAGGAATTTGCACACGCTTGCAAAGAAGAAGCATGTCATTGGCATTGAAAATGTCAAATTCCTCAAGGATCACTTGTGTGGAGCTTGTGAAGCTGGAAAGATGACCAAGGTTAAGTATCCAGCAAAGACTATCATGACCACTACTCGACCATTCGAATTGCTTCACATGGACCTCTTTGGTCCTAACCATTACTCAGCTGTCACAAATGATGCATCTCTCTATGGGCATGTTATTTTTGATGACTCGTTACACATGGGTACACATTGTTACTTACAAACATGAAGTGCAGGAAGTCTTCAAACGATTTTCCTCGAGGGCTTCAACCAACTTTGGTGTGAAGATCAAGCACATCAGAAGTGACAATGGAACCGAGTTCAAGAATTCTGGTCTTGATGACTATCTTGATGAACTTGGTATTACTCATGAGTTATCTGCTCCTTATACTCCTCAGCAGAATGGCGTCGTGGAGCGCAAGAACAGAACTCTTGTTGAGATGGCTCGCACTATGCTTGCTGAGTACAAGACGCCTCGTCACTTCTGGATTGAGGCAATTTATACTGCGTGCCACATCATCAACAGGGTATATCTTCACAAATTCTTCAAGAAGACTGCCTATGAACTCCTCACTGACAAGAAACCCAATGTGAGTTATTTCAAAGTCTTCGGTGCTAAATGTTGATTAGAGATCCTCATCACAATGCTAAATTTGCACCGAAAGCACATGAAGGTTTTATGCTTGGTTATGGAAAGGACTCGCACACCTACAGAGTCTTCAACACCGTTCTTCACAAGGTTGTTGAAACTGTAGATGTGCGGTTCGATGACACTAATGGCTCGCAAAGAGAGCACCTACCCTCTATGATAGATGAACCAGCACCTGAGGAAACTATCAAGTTTAAGGCTACTGAGGATGTCATTCCTACTGAAGAATCTGCTGAAGAATTCATTCCAGAACGTGAAGAACGTCGAGCTAATGCACCTGAAGAAATTGCTGAAGAAAATGGTGCTGAAGAAAATGCTGATCAAATTCCTCGACGACAACCTACTCATCCTTGCGTTGCAAAAGAAGTGCAAGAGCCCACTAAGGTAGATGAAGCATTTCTGGAGCCTGAGTGGATTCAGGCCATGCAAGAAGAATTACATCAGTTCGAGCTCAACAACGTTTGGGAACTGGTCAATCGTCCAGATCCTCGCAAACACAATATCATTGGCACAAAGTGGATCTACCGCAACAAGCAAGATAAAAATGGCCTTGTGGTGAGGAATAAGGCACGGTTAGTAGCTCAAGGCTACAGACAGGTTGAAGGAATTGATTTTGATCAAACTTTTGCACCTGTTGCTAGACTTGAAGCTATTCGCATATTACTTGCTTATGCTAACCATCATGATATCACTTTATATTAAATGGATGTAAAAAGTGCATTCCTCAATGGTAAGCTTGAGGAAGAAGTATATGTTGCTCAACCCCCAGGTTTTGAAGATCCTAAGCATCCTGACAAATTCTTCAGACTAAATAAGGCCCTCTATGGCCTCAAGCAGGCCCCTCGGGCGTGGTATGATACTTTGAAGGAATTCCTCATGAAGAAAGGCTTCAAACCCGGTTCACTCGACCCTACTCTTTTCACTAAATCATATGATGATGAATTGTTTGTATGCCAAATATATGTTGATGATATCATTTTTGGCTGTACTGACCAACGTTATAGTGATAAATTTGCCTATATGATGAGTGGAGAATATCAAATGTCTATGATGGGAGAGTTGAAATTCTTCTTAGGTCTTCAAATTCGTCAACATCGCAATGGCATATTCATATCTCAGGAGAAATACCTCAAGGATGTACTGAGGAAATTCGGCATGCAAGATTGCAAAGGCGTCAAAATTCCGATGCCCACAAATGGCCATCTGTGCACTGATGAAAATGGTATTGACTTCGATCAAAAGGTATACCACTCCATGATTGGTTCTTTATTGTACTTATGTGCATCTAGGCCAGATATTGTGCTTAGTGTTTGCATGTGTGCCCGATTTCAAGCTACACCGAAGGAATCACACCATAAGGCTGTGAAACATATTCTTCGATATCTAGCTCACACACCAACACTAAAATTATGGTACCCCAAGGGCTCGGCTTTTGATCTCGTTGGATATTCTGACTCTGACTATACTGGTGATCGGGTGGATCGCAAGTCAACATCTGGTACATGTCATTTCCTTGGACGATCTTTGGTCTGTTGGTCCTCGAAGAAGCAGAGCTACGTATCACTGTCTACTGCTGAAGCTGAGTACATTGCTGCTGGTTTTTGCTGTGCTCAATTGCTGCGTATCACTGTCTACGGCGTCAACGTGAAGAATGTGCCTCTCTTCTGTGACAATGAGAGTGCCATCAAGATTGCTCACAACCCAGTTTAGCACTCGAAGACAAAGCACATTCAGATTCGTCATCATTTTTTCGTGATCATGTGTTGACGGACAACATTTCTATTGAGCATGTGAAGACTGAAGAACAGCTAGCCGATATCTTCACAAAGCCCTTGGATGAGAAGAGATTTAGCAAGTTGCGGTCTGAGCTAAATATCATAGAATCTTCGAATGTTCTTTGAAAAGGACACTCATCCTAACAGTTATGCAAAATTGATGACTTAGATGTGCAACACATGAAGAAACGTTTTTCCTCAATCAATGAAGAATAACACTCTAAGTGTGAAGAAATTAGTGAAGAATTTGATTCTCAGAACCCTACGACAATTGTACGCGGTGTCTGAAATCATCATTCTTATACGGTGGGTCACGCCACCACCAAAAGTTGAAAATCTTCAATTTGAGTTTTTCCTCAGTTTTGAAATTCCTCAGTTGTTCAAATTCTTCAACTTTGCAAAATCTTCACTATTTCCGTTGTTTTTATTCATTGGCTATATATATATATATGAGTTTATGTCCTCTACAGCATTCACTTATGGCTAATTCTTCAAGTTGGTTTTTCTGCTAAGTGAATGTCATCCGACCCTTCCCCCTCTATCCTATACTCAACCCAATATATTCACAAATTCTTCATGTGCGTTCTATTTGAAACTTGTTCAAAATCTTCAATGTGTCCTTGTCAGCTGAAGAATTTGCGAACGGAACTTTTTACTTATCTTATCCAAATTTTCGGCTTTGCCGCTCAAACCGTTCCGCTTCCCACAATATACTTATCTATTCACCCACGATCTAACACGATCTCCACTTCTCAGTACGTGGGTGACACATGTCATGCGAATGAGAAGGGTCAGGGGCACGTTCGTCCAAAATCTTCGGGCGAACCGTTTTTCACCGTGGCTATAAATACCCCCTCTCCCCTTCCTCACTTCTTTTTACTCCGCTCGACCTCTCTCCAGCTCGAGCTTCTCAAACCCTAGCGCCGCCGCTACATGATCGTCGCCGGTCAGGAAGAGCTTCACTGCCTCGACCTCGTCGCCGCCGTACTCGCGCCGGCCGCGGAAATCTTCACTCCGCCGCTGCCGTAGCCGTCTTCCTCCGCCAAGTTAGGGCGTGGAAGATCTGCACAGACGAGCTTCACTTCTCCACATCCCAGTTCGTCGTGTTCTTCGTTCAGGGTAATTAGAAGTTACTTTTACTGCCCTCTTTGATTCAAATGTTTACTACAAAATCTTCAAAGGTGTTTTTCTTCAAATCCTCACACACTAAACACCTCACATATCATCTGTTCTTGATTCGTTTCTCTAAGCATCATTTTTCTTCAAGATTCCTCAATTGTGTGGATCTTCGATCTATACAACTCTGGAACCTAAGACAAAGAACGCTTAGTGAAATTCTTCAAGACTCATCTGGTCAAATTCCTCGCAACTATACTCTGTTCACAGGTACTCATGTCCGCTGCTGAATCACTAGGTTCTCATCAACTTAACTCATTTGCAGTGTTCCTCGAAGAAAAGTTCCATACTTCTTCAAAGAGTTCAATTGTTTAAATTCCTCAACTGAAGAAAATGGTTGATGGAAAGAAGCCACAGAAAGGAGGAAAGAGGCCTGAGGTCAATACTGCCTTTGAAATCCCTTAGGACATTTATGCTGGGTACTGCACACCCCCTGAGGAAGATAAAAATCAGCGCAAGGTGCGCATTCAGAGGATAGAAAGGAGATGGGCGAAAGAGTGGAGGGAGTACCAGTATGTGACTCCAAAATACATGAAGAAATTCGATGTTACTCCTCCATGCTCAAGACCACCATTGGCACCTGGCCAAGAGGCAGATCCCACTAGCATCAAGCGCGGTGAGGATTTTCCTGAAGAATGGGGCAAGTGTCAGGCCAAGTTGGCCAAACAGGCAAAAGATGCAGTGAGGAAATTCAACGAAGACTCCACTGCTGCTGCTGTTGAGGCCTCTGTAAGGCCGAAGAAATCCATGGCAAAGAAGCCTGCACACAAGCCAAGTGCTTCTTCTTCAATGCCCTCACGGCCAATTTCCTCAGCTAAGCCCTCACGGCCAATTCCTCAAGCTGCTCCTGCTCCTCCAAAGTCCTCAGCTGCTTTGACAAAATCCTCAGCACCTGTGCATCTTGCCACGTGCTAAAGGACTATAGGCATCTCCATTGCCTCAGGAGCTTCAGCTAGTTCCTCAGCTTCACCTAATTCTTCAATAGGACCCTCTCTATTGAAGACAAAGACCACTACTGGACGAGGCTCTCGCCCAAGTCCTCACAAGAAGCAGGTCGCCTTCCAAGTGCCGTCTGAAGAAGACGAAGCTGATGATGAAGAACTTGCTGAGATCATCAGAGATAGGCAAGTCAGGGCCGCTAGAGCCAAGGGCACAGATGTGCCACTTCTTTTGGATCCAAAGTTGATCCTCGACTACATTGACCTCTGGCACAAGGACCCAAACACTCCTATGCCTGATTTCAAGTTAACACCTGGCCAAAGTCACATGCTGACCCATTTCATCCAAGAAGAAAAATGAAAATATGAGAAGGCCAGGCAGCTCAAGAAAGCACAGTACAGGAAGGAGAAGTTCCTGAAGAACAACGTTGTCTCTATGACAACTGATGAACTTGTAAAGATCCAGTCTGAAATCAAAGTCCTCAGCGATGATTTCAACGCTTACTATACTGATTGGAAAGGAGTCAAGGTCGGGTTTGTTAAACTGACTGAGAAGTTCACCACCAATGTTGCAACCCCATCGCAACAAGAAATTCCTCAGGCTGAAGCATCTACTCAGCCAACTGAAGAACATGCCAGCACCGCTGATGACAATCAGGCTGCTGAAGAAAATGTGAGTTCCAGGGCTGATGCCTGCATTCCAGCCGCTGAAGAAATTGCCAGGGCATCCACTAGTGGTGCGCCTGAAGAAAATGAAGAGGTCAGGGCAACTGCATCAGTTGTGCCTGAAGAAACTGAACCAAATTCCTCTGCTCCTCCTGCGCCTACCCCAACTCCGATCCTTCCATCTGCATCAGATGTGAAGAAGCCCAAGGTTGCAGAGCGTGCAGCTGTGAAGAAAAGGAAAGCATCAACTCCTTCAGATTCTTCAGCACCGAAGAAGATGAAGAAATTGACAAGTTCATTTGCTAATCCAGTTGATGTTGTTCCAGTTTCCTCCATGCCATCAAAGGAAATCATCCCTTTTGATGAAGAATATGAAATCCCTAGCGGATCTGATGAAGAAAATCCTTCTGCTGCTTCGTCAGAGCAGATGGATGAAGAAATTGAAGCGGATCAAATCCCTTCAACACCAGTAGTTTCCTCGCCTATGCCTCAGTTCACAGCTGAAGAGGCTGGCGTTGAAGAAATTGAAGATGAAGACGTGGACATTGGCTGTACCACACCTGTGATGAACGATGACTTTTGGGAAAGTCAGCACCCCAATTCTCCACTCTTCACTCCGCTGCAGCAAATTCCTCAGTCCCCAGTCACTACAGTTCAAATGGGATCTGATGAAGCTCATGAAGACATTCCAGCCGCTAGTGCTGAAGAAAATGAGAATGAAGAATTGAAGAACCAGGCTGCCACTGAAGAGGAACCAGAAATTCCTCAGCCTAAAGAACCTGAGATTGCGATTCCTAAGGTCATCATGCAACTGACTGACACTCCTCTGCCCAAGCCAAAGGATCCATTATCAAGGAAGCAAAAATTCAAGGCTGATGATTTCTTCGGCGAGCATGTATTCTTCACTGATTACAATCCTTATGACTCTGCTCGCATAAGGAAGAGGCGTTTCTGGACTGCCAGCCAGGAAAATTTCTATTCCTCAGTGTTGTTCGACAAAGACAAAGTCTTCGATCATGAGCACATTCCTCACGTGGATATGGAATCTCTGCCATGCTTCGTGCCAGTCCTTAGTGTTCTTTACGACGCTGGACTGTTAAATTTCTGCACTGACATCTGTGATTGGAATGAAGAGCTAATTCTTTAATTTTATGCAACACTACACATCACCGGCAACTCTGAAGATGTGAATTCATGGGTGCTGGACTGGATGTTTGAAAACACTCACTACAAAGCACCAACTACTGAATTGCTTCGTGATTTGCCTCTCAGTCCGCCCCTTGAAGGTGCTTGTTGCGTCTACAATGAACCTGAGCTTACCGATCACTACATGCAAGTGCTGATGAAGCCTTTGAAGCCAGGTCAGGCCCCACGAACAAAATTCCTTGTGAATGAATTGTTGTATGTGCCTCGGACTGTCTATCGCATTCTGACGAAGACATTGAGTCCTATCAAGGGCCACGACTCAAATGAAGAAGAAGTCGTTGGCATCATGAAGAATCTGCTTTTCAATATCATTCATGGCGTTCCCGTCAACTTCCATGATTTCTTCATGAGGACTCTGGCCAATGTGGCAATGTCACCATTTGAGTTGAAGCCTTATTCACCATGGATTATGAGATTCATCAGAATGAGGTCTTCACTCAACTACAAAGCTGATACACTGAACCATTGCAGCTACTTGCCCCCGATCGAAGTCCTCAAAAGGACATTTTTCTCAGCTGATGAAAAGGGCAAGGTTACTGCTGTAATTGATGAAGGCATTCGTCCATTGCATGGACAATTTCGCAAGGCTGCATCCTACTCCACCAATGATGACTCTGCCACCCATGACCCTGCCGCCAACGCACCCAAGAAAAATCCTCAAGGCACAACACCCAGGGTGATGACTGACCGTGAGCTTCTCCTCAGTCTTCATCAGAAGGTTGATCGCAATCATAAATGGGTCAAGCGTCAGTTTGGTTCAATTCTTCACAACATGACTGCTACCCACAATGCAGTGAAGAAAAACCACTACTACCTTCATGAAACCCTCAACCGCACCTGGGCTATTCTGTCTCAAGTCTATAGTGAAGAAGATCTAAAGAAAATGGGTCTCAAGGAAGATCTTGATTGGGCTGCACCCCCTCCGAAGAAGTACAAGAAGGTCAAGGTTCCTTCCTTGGTGGCCAGCTCCTATTCTTCATCACGTGACACTGATGAACATGAAGATTTGGATGACACTGCGGCAGGCCCTACACCAACAAACGACCCCAACAGCGCTGGCGCTCCTTCATCACCTTGATATTCTTCAGGGCGTTAGTCCTCATTTTCGACCCTTTTGGTCATTCGATGACAAAGGGGGAGAAATTTGAGTTAGTCTTCAAGCGGGTCTATCTTATATGGGCGTTTTTTTCTAAAGTTACAACTCTCGTTCTTCTGATGACTTTGCTGGATCGAGTTGTAAACTTAAACTCTATGGTGACCTGATACTTTTGTTGTGTTCTTCTGCATGCTTATTCCTCGTTAATGTTATTGCACGCATGCTGAATTACATCAGTCACCATATTTCATCATGCATTTCAAATTATTCATATATTATGTCAAATGCGTGTATGAATTACAAGATATAGGGGGAGATCTCCATGATTCAACTCTTCAAGTGTGCATTGCTTCAAAAGCAAATTCCTCACTATGCACATCTTCAGGGGGAGTTCTTCTATATCTTGCAATCAAATTCATCAATATCGGTATTTACACTTCATATGTTTATCCCCGTTGAAAACTTAACCTATATTGTCATCAATCATCAAAAAGGGGGAGATTGTAAGTGCATCTAGGGCCCCTTAGTGATTTTGGTGTATTGAAGACTTATAGGTTAAGGGACTAATGTGTTTATAAGTGTACACAGGTCTATAAGTCTATGAGGAGTTTGATATTTACAGATAAAGTCGACCCCTAAAATGAAGTTCTTCGACTGAAGACTTTGGATTTCTGAAGACTTTGAAAGTGAAGAAATTGGTGTGATCTTGTAGACTTGGTATTCATTTGAGGAACATGAAGCGTGAAGACTTTTGTTTTCGTAGTTTCATTTTCTCTTTCTTGAGTCATAGGAAACACCGTACTGTTAAAGGGGGTCGAGGAAATACTAAGGATAAATTTCCATGTGATGCTCAACTCAAAATCCTATACCTACCAATCCCTTCGAGTGAAGCCATTGGAAATCTCATACAGTTCAGTCATATTATTCAGTGACAGAGACGAAGCTCTTCTGGTCTCTGAGGAATTTGTTCTGACTGAGGAGTTAGGAATTCGCCAGTGCGGATTGCCTACACAGTAAGGAACATGATAGCCCTGAGGAATTTGATACTCAAATTTCCGACCGTTGCTGTGCTATGCGCCAGCTGTCCCAAAATATCTACCCACCTAACGGTCATATCATTGAAGGGCATTTATGTCTTATCATGTCGGGCTGCTCCCTAGGCTATAAATAGTCGCCCCCTACAACCACTAGCTGGTTGGCTGCTCCGAGAGAAACTGACACTTGTCATTTGAGAGCATCTCATCCTCCGAGGACTTTGAGCGAAAATCATCAAGTGAGGAAAAACCCCAAACCCAAACACCTACAAACCCAAAGTGATTGAGCATCACTGAAGAGATTGATCCTGCGTGGATCCGACGCTTGTTACCTTTGAAGACTGTGCTTCTTCCAGACGGTTAGGCGGCATGGTCTAGAGCATCCAAGAGAAAATTGTGGATCGCCGAGTGCCCGAGTTTGTGAAGGTTTGGAAGTCACCTGAAGACTTACCACGAGTGATTGGGCGAGGTCTCTGTGACCTTAGCTCAAGGAGAATACGGTGAGGACTAGGTGTCCTCGACTGTGTGTTCAGGACTGGGTGTCCGGGACTGTGTGTCCTCAGGTTTAAATACCTAGCCGCTCCAACCAGATGTACAACTGAGACAGCAGTTGGAACTGGTCTACCAAATCATTGTCTTCACCGAGCTTACTGGTTCTATTTCCTCAACTCTTTCATTTCCTTATTACTGTGTTGTATGCTTCTTCATATCTGTGTTTGAAGACTTTGACTGAAGACTTTCTCAATTTCCTCAGTTCAATTTCCTCAGTCTGTTTGTCTTCATCCTGTGTTATCCTGTGTTTACGCTTTCTGTACTCTGTGCTTGTTTTCATTTCATCATGATGACTATGCTTGTGTTATGCTATGCATACTTTTGAGTACTTATTCCGCTGCAAGTAGTTCTTCGCTAAGGAATTTCCTCACCCACAAATTCCTTAGTGAAGAATTTATAAAAATCGCCTATTCACCCCCCCTCTAGTCGATATAACGCACTTTCAGGCGGTGGTGGACGCAGGTTGACTCGGGCGGCGGTGGCGAAGGTCAGATACGGCCAGCGGTGGCGGAGGTGAGGGACAACCGGCAGTGGAGGTCGGAGGAGTAAAAGGCTAGCGGCACTTGAACGGATTACCTTGTAGGAGGGCGGGAGCCACTGCCGAGGAGTGCGGCAGCCATGGAGCAGATGGGGTGAGTGGGGAAAGGAGACGAAGTGGGGATGGGACGACTGTTCTAGAGCTTTTGTTTATCTCTCAGCTTTTTTCCTTCTAAAAAGAAGTTGGCGCGAGAAAGTTCCGCGTGAGGCGCCAGATGAAAAAATTCGCGCGGCCCACGATTTTTCACCGGAAGGCCCGTTTCCCAGTAGCTCAATGGGCTGGTGGCCCTGAAATAATTTCCCCGTGGGCTGAACCACACAAGAAAAGATATTTTCCTGTGAGGCATACATGCACCTACAGTAAAACACGTTATTTTCCTTAGGGTGATAGTTTGCCCGTCAGGAAAATACGTTTTCCCGTGAGGGGCTTCGGGCCTCACAGGATAATAAGACACTCACAGGAAAAGTACGGATTCTGGTAGTGTATGAGGGACATCACCGAGCTGAACGTGTGCAGATCGCGGAGGTGCCGTGCGTTCGGTACTTGATCGGTTGGATCGCGAAGATGTTCGACTACATCAACCGTGTTACTTAACGCTTCCTCTTTCGGTCTACGAGGGTACGTGGACAAACTCTCACGCTCATTGCTATGCATCACATAGATAGATCTTGCGTGATCGTACATAAAAAATTTGAAATACTGCATTCCCCAACATCAACTCCGTAATTTTCTACTGGTCCTTCATAAAATTTCCCTTCTGCACAAGGATACTATTGGCGTACCGGGATCGACTTGCTTAACTCTGTTTCAGGATTACTTTGAAGGGTTGACGGGAAGAACCGCCGACATTGAGAAGCAGCTTGCTGCTCTCTCTCTTGCTTCATTTTCATGTTCAGTAAATCACTATTTGATTCTATTTTTCTGACTGGTAAGACAGTTACGCGATCCAGATTTAGTTGTATCCTCCAAGTGGAGACTCCTCTGGGATTATTGGATCATTCCTAGCTATATATGCCCCTAAGAATGTTAATTTATCAAAAAAACAAAAGAAAAAAAGAATGTTAATTTGCAGAGAATGAACCAGGAGCTAAATGAGAATGAACCTAAAGAGTCCACTGTTGGGAAATATTTGAAGGTACAATCCTTCAATAAAATTGTTTGACTAATGCTCGGATGCTCGGAGCGGATGCTACCATGTGCAGGATGTTCCTCTGTGCACCGGACGACATTAGCATCCGCCCAGTGCCCAAGTTTCACTGGTTCATGCAGAAGTAGGATCCACGGTTTCTTCAGTACAACTCTTCCAGGCTTGCTGCCTACCACGGTCCGCCCCTTCATGCTCCTTCTGATTTTTGGAAAATCTGGGACGCGCGGAACAAGAAAGTTTTCCAAAGTCTAGATGTTGTGGCTTCAAACTCCTTGAGAACTATCTTAGATGATTTGATTGTTTGGTCTCATAGACTTAAATCTGAAACTTTAAAGGGCCACGCCGGTTTGTGGCGTGAGTTCCTACCATGTGCCAAACCCCGAGTTGTCACACGTACATATAGGAGGTGTTTGGGTTAGAGTGGTAATGTAAACGGTAAGGGAATTAAATCACGCTGGTAACGGGTACGTAATGGATAAATCTGTGTTCTGTTTGGTTGATGCCTGTAAAGGAATCGGGGTCGTCATCACCGGTGGCTGGAAGGAAGGAGAGCAGACAAGAACATGAAGGAGGACGGAGGACTGATGACAGGAGGAGGGAGGGAGCCTGCACCTTTCAGAAAACGGTCCGGCCGGCGACGAGGGCGAGCTGCAGCGGCGACCAGGGGCGGTGGCGATAGCTACCAGGAGACACAAGTCGTGCCCGCGGCTGGCGTGGCGCAGATCTAGTGGTGCTGCACCAGGAGGAGAGGATCGAGGGAAAGCGAAGGGGTGCTCGAAGAGGCGGCGACGCCGGACTCAAAGGGGTCGGGGTGGCGACGGCGCTGCTCGAGGAGTAGGGGGTCGTGGGAAGACGGAAGAGGAGGTGCGTGCGGTAACGCAACCGTTTATGGGGGTGTGTGGGTGTTATCGATCGAGAACTGGCCTGCAATCGTTTACGGAGGGAGCCCATTACAGCCTACAGATACCAAACAGGCGTAGCGTTTTGGGTTTACACCGTAAACAGGTAACGGGTATTTCTTTGCGAAACAAACACCTCCGTAGTGTAAATTCAATGAAAACCATATGCTAGCAAACTGAAATGATTTGGAAAATCATTATGAGTGCGATTGGTTCTGTGCTTGCTTGCATACTTTCTGCATTATCCTATTTGATATTATAAAAAAGGACGTCGCTAGGCATAGGACATGCAACGGGGGAGTGATCGGTCATCCCCGTATCGGGTTATCTCGTTTGTCGACCTTTGGATTGCTCTGGTCGTCTCTGTGGCTCGTGTTTGGCGCTAGCATGCCTTTGCTACGCCCGAGAGCATCGAGAGATGGAGAGAGTGAATCAATCCCTCACGGATATATCTTATTTTAAAAAAGAAGATTTGTTAGCATGTTTATATATACAAATCGAACTGATGTGATTTATGCCGACTAATTAAGTCCTCACCGCTTAACCAGTGGCTCAAAACTCAATAACCATACATATTTTGTTCTATTTTTAGACTGTATTGTACAACAAGGTTTGCTCGGCCTCAGTGAGGGAGGATCGATGATGGCGGCACGCCTTCGGCTCACTCCCGTGCTTATAGTCGTTGCTAGGTGCGGGGGCTCAAAACTTTTATTACTTCTCATGTTCTTTGTGCTGGCATGATATTGGACGAGGATTTACGGCACGCAAGTGCGGGGGCACTCAAGTCCTGGTGGCAGCCCTTTATTTTGGCCTCCGATTTTCAAAGTTCTATCTTTTAAAGGAAAAATCCAAAGTAAGTTCTGTTTTCGTATTAGCGATTTTAAATAATCCATTTTGAATATATATATTGATGATTTTTTTAAATGATAAGGTTCAAACATTAAAACTTAGTACGAGTGACCGGCAAAAATCAATTGTTTTGTGTCTACGACCGCTAAAAAAAGTTGGTTAAAATTTTATCTTTGAAACTTGTTGAAACCTTGCGCTTTTAGATGCAAAAACCGTAAGTTCCATCGTTGAAACTTAAAGCTTTTTGAGAGATTTTCTTTTTTTACTATGCCATCGGGATTCAACTACTCCGCTAATCACGAGGCAAATCGAGCGGACGACATGGCTTCACATGTGAGTGCCCACACACTTACTTGCCCCTGCGAATTTCCGGCATGATATTTGATGAATAATATATCAGAAATTTTCCGCATTTCTTAGGCATTTTATAGGTTTGTGCATAGAGATGTGAAACGTTGTTTGTCATATTATAAAAAGTTGTCCATCTATTGGAAAATAAGTTGAAGTTAGCCTTTTTAATATTGATTTTGTATCTGCATGATTAGTTTTGCTTTTGTTGTGCATGCAAGTTAGTCAGATGTTCTAGGGTGTAGCTAGTCTCGTGAAGTTTCATCGGAGACGTGCAGAGAAGGCGAGATGCCAGTCCGTCGTGCTATACGGCGAGTATTGCAAGATGCCAAAAACGAGGTGAGGCTGCGGTGCTATGTGAGGCGGCAGGATCGTGTGATACGCCGTGTGCGTGAGAGGTTGGAGTCAAGCCGCTGGCTAGCTAGCCGTCCTACATGCCTAGCTAGCTTAGAGCATCTCCAGTCGTTCGGTCCCCCAGAGCGCTAAAAAAGAGCGGTCTAGGGGTGAACCGGCGCTAGTTCGGCCCCTGGGGCTAGCTCCCAGTCACGCCCCCAGGCGCCGCCCCAGGACGCGGAAAATTCGAACTTGGTTGTTCCCACTCACAAAAGACGCCACAAGTCCGGTGATCGCAAGTCACAGTTCGGCGATCGGATATAGTCAGGCGTACAAAAAATAGAGCGGCAGAAGTTCGCGTGCGCAACGCATCACTCGGCAGGCTCTGCCCCAGGCGTCGGCGGAGTTGGCGTGCGCGGGCTTAGCGGTGTCGGAGCTGCTTCTGCGCTGCGCGGTGTCGGCGCGGCTTCGGTGCTGCTGGGCGTCGTGGAGGCGTCATCACGCGGGCTTGGGGGCGGCGTCGGCGGCGTTGCCGAGGAAGCCAGGTCGGTGTTTCTCTTCTTCGCGGCGACGTTGGTCCGGAGCAGGTCGAGCTTGACGGCGCTGCTCGACATCAACGCCGACCACCGCGCGTCGGTCTTCTCTTCACGAAGGACGGCCCGGGCCTGCGTGTCGGCGAGGCAGTGCTCGATGGACTCGTGCACTCGAGCGGTAGCCGCGTCGGCGTGTTTCCCCTTCTTGGCACCTTTGTTGCCGTCCGGCCGCCCTTCCGATGCGCCAGGAGTCGGTGTGTCCGGCTTGTAGGTCTCCTTGGCCTTGTCGAGGGTGTGCCGGACTTCCGCCCACTTCTGGCACTTGTCGATGCGCTTGTAAACGTGGAGTTACTTGAATTCGGCGTCGCTGTTGCTCTGCCGGTACAGGGCGAACATGCACAGCAACTGCGCGGAGGAACAAACAGTTGGCGGGTGTGCACGGCGAAGAGAGGCGGGAGACCGGCGTGGCATACCTGATCCTCGCCTGACCTGGCCGCCTGCTTCTTCTTCTTGCGCCCCTTCGCCGGAACAGGCGCCGGCTCCTCCTCGTCGTCGTCGTCCTCCTCCTGCTCGTCCTCACCGTAGACGTAGCCGAGCTCGCCGTCCATGCCGCCGCTGAGATCCACCGTCTCGTCCTGGGTGACGAACCCGGGAGACGCGGCGGCCGCGGCCGAACCTGCCGCGATGATGTCGTCCATGTCGGCCTCGGTCTCGTCGGTGTTGCCGAGGTATGAGAAGGGCAGCGTGCCACGGCGGAGTGGGGGCGTCGGGGAGGAGCGTAGGCGGGCGGCGAGTAGTTGTATGGAGGGTACTGCACGCCGGCGACGGCGGGCTAGGGCGTTCGCTGGGCCGGGTGTCCATGGGGGAAGGTGACGTTTGGGATGAACCCACCGTGCGCGTCCCCGTTGGCGTAGCCCGGCGAGGGCGATCCCCATGGCTGCGGCGACGGAGAGCCGACGCCTTGCTGGCCCCAGGGCGCGTACTGGGTGTGGCTGCCGGGTGGATTCATCATCCCCGCGTGAGTCACCTCGGCCTCGGCTTGGTCCGCCGATGAAGCAGCCGCAGCCGCGCGCGCCGCGTTGTCGCGGGCCTTCTTGGCGATGGCCCTGTTCCGCCGGTCGGCGGTGACAGCCTCCCGTCGCTGAACTTCCGCCCTCCACTCGGCGTTTGACATGCCCGGTGGCTTGGACGGCGGCGCCCTCGGCTTCCTCTGCTTCGGCTGGGCGACGGAGGCGGTCGCGGTTGCCGCCGCGCAGGGGACGACGTACTTCTTCGGTGGCTGGGAGGCGAGCGGGAGCGAGATTGGCGGGAGGAAAGGAGAAAATGGGAGGGAAGTGTGGGAAAAGCGGGAACAAACGGCGGGAATAGGCGCTGGACTCGCCGACAGGGCGGACCCATGCGCCCTTTTCTCTTGTACCGGCGCCCCAGGCGCCCCCAGGGCGCCGGGTTCTG
Organism: Aegilops tauschii subsp. strangulata; assembly: GCF_002575655.3. Taxonomy (NCBI): domain Eukaryota; kingdom Viridiplantae; phylum Streptophyta; class Magnoliopsida; order Poales; family Poaceae; genus Aegilops; species Aegilops tauschii. The sequence goes on along the minus strand of NC_053041.3, from coordinate 29,379,696 downwards.
CCTGGGTCCGCAGGCACCAGCTTCGGCCCGAGCCGGCGAAAAACGGGCTTCTGGGGGGCGACTGGGACGTTTTTTCGGCGCCGGCGCGGCAAAAACGCCTGGGGAGGGCCTGTTGGGGGTGCGGCTGGAGATGCTCTTAGCTTGCACCGTGCGTGACGACTGACGGCCATCCAGATCACGCGCGAGGCGGCTGTCGGACGGCGGGTGCGAGGGCGGTGGACATGGGCAGCTCGAGCTCGCCGATAACGGTGGCCAGCCAACCAACACGCGAGGTCGTCAGCCGATCGCCTCCCCCACCGTCATCAGCCGATCGCCTCCCCCACCGTCATCAGCCGCCTCGTCTGCCTACGGCGTCGCCGCCATGAGGCCCTGCCTCCTCTGCTCGCACCATTGCCTCCTTCGATCTACAGAGATGAGAGAGAGGAAGGACTATGTGGCTGCATGTGGGACGCGTGGGGGTGCCAGGGCAGCCTCATATTGCCGCTGATTTGAGACGGGTTTGAGGTACGCCGGTCAGTTCTGGCATTTAGGGAGAAAGTAGGGTCCGATTGAATCAGCTTTTTTAACCGGACATTGATCACGCGGACGTTCCGAACGTTTAGGAACGAAATAGGGGATCCAGCTGAAGATGTTCTTATAAACTGGTTGTGGGCTTGTGGCCTCCTCCGGTAAGCGAGTGAGCCTCAACGGCCTATGGCAGCCCTAACACGTGGGCAGGCCAAAGTTTTAGAGCAGCTTTCAGCCACCTACCACTTTGCCAACTGTGGACGAAAAAATAAACGGAAGAAATCACTAATTTTTTGGCTTGGCAGCTCCAGGCTCCAATCCAAACAGCCTCTAGATCTTTTGGGACGGATTAGTGAGGTGATGGTGTCGCCATGCACAGACAAGCGCACTCCTCCTAGCTCGATCGCTCTCCCCGCGCCGTGGCCGGAGTAGTTTGCCCGGACGAGCATCATATTGCAATCCACCCGCCGCCCGATGCATAGCTTCCTTGGGCATGTGACGAGGCGCCGTGCCTGCCCCACCCCATTCTTCACAAGCAAGCGGCGGCGACCTGCGGCTGATTCGCTCCCGAGGGCGGGCGGACCGCGGAGACAGGCTGTGTGGCCGGCTCGTGCCCCCCACATGTAAGATTATTTGGAAGCGTTAAACCCTTTGCTCGGGCCGCACTTATATTTATATGGGCAATGCCGTGGCTTATAAGAAGAAAACGATCAATAGATCGATTACAGAAGGTCTCGATTACTGAAGGTCGGTAAAGAGTTGGAACAGAAGAAGAGATAGAGAAGAGATACAAGTTTAAACAGGGAGAAGTTCTCTCACTTCACAATTCTATGTTTACAATTATTCGAACACTCCCCCTCAATCTAAACCTACGGAACTCCAAGGTTGAGATTGAACTTGAACTCATCCAGCCTTCTCATAGTTAGCGGTTTTGTAAAGCCATCAGCCAGTTGATCACCAGTGGGTATAAACTTGATATCAAGCAGTTTGCGAGCTACTCTTTCTCTGACGAAATGGAAATCAACCTCAATATTTTTAGTGCGTGTATGAAAAACAAGATTAGCTGAAAGATAGGTTGCACCAATATTATCACACCATAATCTTGCAGCTTGTGGAGTCTTAATACTGAGCTCATAAAGCAAAGTTTGAATCCACATGACTTCAGCAGTGGCATTTGCTAGAGCCTTATACTGTGCTTCAGTACTTGACCTTGAAACTGTCGCCTGTTTGCTTACACTCCATGATATAAGATTTGTTCCCAGAAAAACAGGCAAATCCACCTGTAGATCTCCTATCATCGGGACACCCTGCCCAATCTGCATCCGAGTAAGCAGTCACAAGCATAGACGAAGACTTGACAATTCTAAGTCCAGGTCCCTCTGAGAACTTTAGATACCTCACAATTCTTTTAACTGCAGTCCAATGAGTAGTAATAGGTGCATGCAAATATTGACATACTTTGTTTACAGAGTAAGAAATATCAGGACGTGTAAGAGTCAAATATTGTAATGCACCCACAACACTTCTGTAGTTTGTTGCATCCTCAGGTCCAAGTGCTTCTCCACTATCAACTGTGAGTTTCTCTGAAGTTGAGATTGGTGTACTTACAGGTTTGCAGTTTTCCAGCCCTACTCTCCTGAGTATGTCACGAGCATATTTCTCCTGTGAAAGAAGTATACCATCTTTTATCTGTTTGACCTCTATGCCAAGGAAATAATGAAGATCACCTAGATCCTTAAGAGCAAACTCCATCTTTAAATCCTTAAGCAAACAAGTGGTAGCATCTGAACTTGAACTAGCAACAATAATGTCATCAACATATACTAGAACATAGATAATGACATTTCCTTTTTGATAAAAAAACAATGAGGTATCTGCCTTAGATGGTGTAAACCCAAGTTGTTGTAACTGAGCGCTCAATCTTGAGTACCAGGCTCTTGGGGCCTGTTTCAAACCATATAAAGCCTTATCTAACTTGCAAACAAAATGAGGTGAGCTTTTGTTCTCATAACCTGGTGGTTGCCACATAAAAACCTCTTCTTCCAGAACACCATGAAGAAACGCGTTCTGAACATCTAGCTGGCTTAATCTCCAACCCTTGGAAACCGCAACAGATAGCACAAGTCGGATAGTAGCTGCTTTAACAACAGGACTAAAAGTATCATCATAATCAATACCAAATCTCTGCTTGAAACCTTTTGCAACTAACCTTGCCTTATATCTGTCTATGCTTCCATCAGATTTTCTCTTAATTTTGTATACCCAGTTGCAACCTATGACATTTATGCCCTTTGTTGGTGGTACTAGACGCCAAGTTTTGTTTTTCATAAGTGCTTCATATTCAACATCCATGGCCTTTTTCCATTCCTTACTAGCAAGTGCATCATGCAAATGAGTTGGTTCACCCATACTACTGAGAAAGGCACGTTTAATTTTATCATACCTTATAGTGTCGTCGGTGTATTCCTTCTTCTTAACAATACCGGACCGAGATCTCGTCTGTCGAAGTGGAATACCTGGCGCATCAGAATCCTCAGCAGAATTCGCAACCATAGAAGATCCGGTCGGATCCGCTATACCAGACCGATCTGGATCCGCTGCACCAGATCGCTCCAGATCCGAGGCGGCAGGGGATCTCCCTCGCGATCAGCGCTCCAGTGGAACCGCTCCGCGTGTCGCCCTTGCTGGTTGTCTCCTCAGACGCGTGGGGCGAGACGTTGGTGCTGGGGCCCGCGCCTGTCGCCTGGTCGGCCACCAGCCCATCAGCCGCGCGCGTGGCGCTCGGGGAGCCGCACTGGCCCGTGCTGGCTCGGCTAGAAGGGCCCACGCTGCCTGGGCTGTCGGCGGCTGGCGCATGCGACACAGAGGGAATCGCCTGGGATCGCGCGCCTGACAGTCTGACGCAAGAATTTTCCTCAGATCCTGTTATGTTGCTGCCCAAATCCACCTGGGATCCCGTGACAACTTTGGCTGCATCCCTTTGCATGAAATCACGCCCTGAAGCTGCACTTTTATCATCAAAATCATGTTTTTTTAGGATTAGTCACATGATCAACACTATTTAACTCACCCCCGTGATCTGGACTAGACATATACTCCGGAAGAAGTGCAATTTCTGCACGAAGTAGAGATCCGGCATTTGGATGAAGTTTTTGAAAAGGAAATATTGTTTCATCAAATATAACATCACGAGAAATATAGATTCGTCCAGTAGAAATTTCAAGACACTTGTATCCTTTGTGAAGGTTACTATAACCGAGAAACACACATTGAGTAGAACGAAACTCAAGTTTGTGATGATTATATGGACGAAGATTATGGTAACAAGCACACCCCAAAATTCTCAAAGAATTATAGTCTGGTTTTTGATGAAACAATTTTTCCAAGGGAGTAATATGTCCAATCACTTTGCTGGGAAGACGGTTTATAAGATAAGTGGCAGCAATAAAGGCTTCATCCCAATATTTTAAGGGCATGGATGCATGAGCTAGAAGGGATAGACCTACTTTGACAATGTGGCGATGTTTACGCTCGACGGAGCCATTCAGCTGATGAGCATGAGGGCAAGAGACATGATGACTAATACCAATGTCACGAAAGAAAGAGTTGAGTTTCTCATACTCTCCTCCCCAGTCACTTTGGACTGCAATAATCTTTATGTTAAACTGATGCTCAACAAGTTTCTGAAATGCTTGGAAGATAGAAAGAACTTCAGATTTAAACTTAAGCAAATATATCCAAGTGACCTTGCTAAAGTCATCAATAAAACTAACATAATATTTTTTTTCTTCCAAAAGAATCTATTGCATGACCCCATGCATCACTAAAAATAAGTTCCAATGGAGCACGAGACACACTATTTGACTAAGGATAAGGGAGTTGGTGACTCTTTGCACACTGACAAGCATCACAAACAGACTCAATATTTTGACTAGATGACAATGGAAGATTGCCTTTATTCACTACTTGCTTGACTATGACCGAAGAAGGATGTCCTAATCTTTGATGCCATCTTGCCAAGGAGGGCTTGATGACGGAATAGACTTGATGACGACGCTTTCTACTAAGTGCTCCGGATGTGATGGGATACAAGCCTCCAATGCATCTACCGTGGTGAATGAGCTCCCTCGTTGCCCGATCCTTGATGAAAAAATATGTTGGATGAGTTTCAAAAAAGACATTATTATCGGCAGATAAACGAGACATAGATGCAAGGTTTTTGTCGGCTTGTGGAACATAAAGGACATCTTTTAGAACAAGATCACGTTTAAGAGCAGGGGAATTAATAGATGCTTGACCAATGTGACAAATATCCATACCTCCACCGCTTGCGGTGTGAATTTGATCGTTGCCGAAGTATCTCTCCCTCATGGAGAGTTTTTCAAGCTCGTTGGTGACATGATCAGTGGCCCCCGAGTCGGCGTACCAGACCGTGCCATCTCCTCCTTGCTCTCTGATTGCAGCGGCGACATGAGGAGCATCAGGAACAAGGTCTTCATCGTAACGATGCCAACAGTCCATGACCTCATGGCCCGGTTTCTTGCACAATTGGCACCAAAGACGGTTGCTTGAGGAAGGACCAGAAGAGGTGTGATTGTTGTTGAAGCCACCCCCTCCAGAACGGGCAGGAGCGTTTGTGTTGGTGTAGCTGCTCCTGCCTGGTCGTGCACCTGAGCCGTTGCCGCGGCCGTGCCCACCGCCGCCGCGGTTCCTCCCCTGGTGATCGCGCCCACGGCCAGTACCGCGGCCATGCGAGGCGGCATTAGCTGAAGAATGGCGCACATTCATCCCATGGAGGAGATTGAGCCGTGCGTCAAAGCTGAGAAGCTGGGTGTACAGCTCCTGTACAGACACGGGTTCAACCCGTGCAGCAAGAGCCGACACGACCGGGTTGTAGTCGAGGTCGAGGCCAGCCAGAACTTGAGAGACGATCTTGCCTCTGGACATGGGGGCTCCGGTGCAGGCGATCTCATCCATGAGCATCTTGATCTTGGCTAAGTATTGTGCCATAGACATGTTTCCCTTCTTGAGGTTTGTGAGTTCCATCCGCGTGTTGATCGCTTGCGCTTCGGTCTGAGCAGCAAACATGGCTTCGATCGCCGCCCAAACCTCCGCCGGTGTCTGCAAAGTAACCACCTGTGCAAGAATCTCGCGAGACAGAGAACCCATTAGAAAGCCCTGAACCTACTGCTGCTGTGCATACCAGAGAACACGGGCAAAGTTGGCGATCTGCTCCTCCTTCCCATCCTTGGTGATGGTGAGGGTTTCCGGTAGCGCCTGGCTCGACGGATCAAGGTGGTGGCCCATCTATGCGCCCTTAATTTGGGGCAGCACGATGGCCTTCCACATGATGTAGTTGTTCCTCATCAGCTTCTCTTGGGGGGGGGGGGGGTGATCCGAGGGACGTCGCAAAGGATGGGGTGGACGAGGAGGAAGGGGCGAAGGTGGAGTGGGATGCAAGGGACGTGGCGAGGGCACTCATGGTGCTGGAGGTGGTGGAAGTGGTAGTCATGGCGATAGGTTGAAGAACGGCTTGGCTAGATGCGATCTCCTTTCGATCTTTAGGAAGAAGTCGCTCTGATTACCATATAAGATTATTGGGAAGCGTTAAACCCTTTGTTCGGGCCGCACTTATATTTGTATGGCCAATGCCGTGGCTTACAAGAAGAAACCGATCAATAGATCGATTAGAGAAGGTCTCGATTAAACAGAAGAAGAAGAAGAGATAGAGAAGAGATACAAGTTTAAACAGGAAGGAGTTCTCTCTCTATACAATTCTATCTCTACAATTATTCCAACACCACACTCCTCGCGCTGCCCGCGCAAACGTGTTCACGGCACCGCGCTAGGCTCGTCCGTAGCTGCGTGGGACGGCGACTCGATCGCTCGACTGGCCGGCCGCGCGTTTGCCCATGCCGCGATGATGAACGATGACGGCCTCGTCCACAACCACGGCGATCACCACGCGCGCGCCGCCTACGACGTGGCCCCGCCGAGCGACACGACCGGATCGTCTTCTGTCACCAACCCAATCCACTACGTGTCCGCCTATCCGGTTGATTATGCCCCCGCTCTTTCGCCGAGACACGACTTGCTAGAGCGGGGCTCCACGTACCAGGCTGCGTGGGTGCCTTGAACGGGTTGTGACGGCGGCGACGGGTGGCACCGGCGGATTGGGGCATGGACGGGCACACGCGACCGCGACGTACCTTGCCATGGTCGGTCACTCTCATGACATGAGCTTGACCGTGTCGGCCCGAGCAAACCCAGGCACACACGCTGAATTGCCGAGTAGCACGTACGAACTGGATCTCTCGGCACGGATCCAGGACGTGACGGTGTCGCCATGCGCAAACCAGCCGCGCACGTGGGGCGCGCGTGACGCCCGTTGACACCACACTCCCCTTTGGTCGAGCTCGGTTCCACCCACACTACACTGCACGAAGCGGCTGCGACCCGCCGCTGATTCGGTCGCCAGCGAGCCGGCGGCACGTGCCCTCGCGCCGCCCGCGCAAATGCAGACGGGGCGCAAACGCCTCCATGCACCGCCGCTGCGTGCGTGCGTGGGACGGTGGCTCGACTCTACTGGCTGCCCGTCCGCACCGCGATGACCGTCACTCCCTATACGAGCTGGCAGGTCACCGCGACCACCGCGCGCTGGCTACAACGTCGGCCCACACGAAGACACGATGTCACGATCGGATCATCTCTCATGTCACCAGCCAAATTGACCGAGTTAATTGCAAGGCACTACCACACTTCGGCACGTTGTGACGAATCAGTACCACTAGTCTTTTTTTTTTGCCATGCAGTGCCAACTCTAAGCCTAAGTGTTGCAAAACGGTCTCACAGCCGTATAAGCTCGTATTGACCACGTATCTGACCGACCGGGCCCACTTATCAGGTGCCACGGTGGCCTACCCGCGCGCACCCGCTCGGTCACTCGATCCAGCCCGGGTCGGTCGCACCAAGTAGCTGGGTCGGGTCGAATCGGACCGGACGAACCCTAGTTTCCCTCTCCCCTCTCCCTCGTCTCCCTCTCCCCTCTCAGGCGATGGCGGCGGCGACTCCCGGCGGCGCCGACGCCGCGGGCTGGTACGGAGACCTTCCTGGCCTCGGCCCCGATGACCACTTAGGTCTGGACGACGTCGACGGCTCCAGTTCATACTACTCCAGCGCAAATGAGGATTGGGAGGAGGAGGCCGCACTTTCCATGGAGGACAGGCTGAAGCTGGCAGAGATATGGGTGGCCCACCCTAGTAGTAGCCATCAGTGGACCAGTGGAGTTGCTGGCGGCGTGTTGTAAGTCGTTCTCTTCTCTGCTTCTTTCTGTATATTGCAAAACAGGGGGCTAGGGTTAGTGTTGCTCATGACAGTCTAAATTTGTGCTGTCAATTGTAGTTTAGATGATGCTGTTTGGGATGTTCGGATTCATTTCGATGCACAACACAATCTGGATAGGAAGATATGCAGCTCAGATGTGACATTTCTGAACTTATATGCACTCATGCACACACAAGGTTGTTCCTTCTCTGATGAACTGTACCACATGAAAAATTTAGGCAGAGGAGAGGAAAGAGAGCAAGGGTTAGAGTTAATTGACACAAACATCAAACTGCAGCAACTTAAGAAGGAATATGAGCATAGTTTAGTTCTGAATTTGCTAGTGAGGACAACATCACCTTTTGTATGTCAGATAGAAGAAGATTTAGTGAGACCAAACTACAGCAATGTCTGTCAGAGTAGAGAAGAAAATTTAGCAACTATATTGTATAGACCACCTGTTGTGTATGATCTCAGTGAGCCTACAGTTCTTGCTGTTGATCAACAAGGTGTTGTTTTTCATAGTCAGTGCACACAAGAGAGCAGAAATTTCAGTAAGGAGAAGCTCAAAGCTGTAATGGAGGAAGAGGCAGTGCTAGAGGAGGGACATAATAACAGTGATGACTCTGAAGCTGCTGCATATGACAGTGATAACAATCCTTTCTACATGGAGAAGTACAGGATAATTGAAGACACAGAGATAATTGAGGGGAATAAACTAGCAGAGCAAGAAGTTGAAGATGAAGATTCAGATGAAGATTCAGATGATGATTCAGAAGAGGAACAATTACATTATGAGGGTGACACTGAGGTTGAGGACTTGTTTGAGATGGAGGAGGAGGAGGAGGAGGAGGAGCAGGAGAAGGATGATGAGGTCAATGTTTTTGCAACAGAAGAGGCACCAATGCAAAAACCTGCAAAGAAGAGGAAGAAACTGGTAGTTAGGAGAGGCCCTACTACTAGGACACATTCAAGTGTATTGGAGGAGGTGCAACCTGATTTCATTCCTTCATCAGATGAAGAAGATGATGGGTTGCTGTTTGAGGATGAAGATGATGGACATGAGCCACTGTCATTTGTTCTACCTAAAGGGAGGAAGAGTAGGGCTAAGAAAAGGAAACGAAGGATCTGGCACAATGACAAACTTGAGCAACCACATCAGTAGTTATGTCTGTACATGTGCTTCAAGAATCAACAGCAATTCAGAGATGCTTTGTTGAGCTTGCACATCACACAGGCCAGAGACTTCAGATATCACAGAAATTCAGACCAAAGGATCATTGCCTGTTGTAAGCAAGAGCACTGCCAGTTTTGCATAGTTGCTGCAGTTATCAAAGGGGAGAAGACTTTTGCTATTAAGAAAATAAGGCTGGAGCACACTTGCCCTAGCAGCACTGAGACATCTAGGATTAGTGCCAAGTGGCTTGCAAAGACCTATGAGTCATTGTTCAGGTATGATCCAACCATCAGCATACACACTCTGATTGACAACTGCAATGAGAAGTATGGTGTTGATGTGCCAAGGCACATGGCCTATAGGGCCAAAAACCTAGCTGTGGAAGCTGTTCTAGGAGAGCACAAGAAGCAGTATCCCAGGCTAAGGGATTATGCTCATACCATCATGGATACAAACCCTGGTAGTAGAGTTTTAGTTGCAACAGTTACTCCAAGACCAACTACAAAAATACCACATCCAGGACCAAGGTTTTATGCTATGTTCTTCTGCATAGATGGAGCAAGGGAGGGATTTCTCAATGCATGCAGAGCATTCATTGGTTAGTAATGCTTTATAATTCTTTCTCAATTGATGTAGTGGTTCTTTATAGTTATTTATACTTAAATATATAGTTTAGTAATGCTTTGTAGAAGTTTAAATTGTTCTCTGGTTGCAACAACAGGTGTTGATGGATGCTTTATTAAGCTCACCACTGGTGCTCAAATCCTAGCTGCCACTGGAAGAGATGGGAATAATAATATTTTCCCACTTGCATTTGTTGTTGTTGGACAAGAGGACACAACTAACTGGTGTTGGTTTCTACACCAATTGAAGATATGTCTAGGAGGAGAAGTTGGAAATTTGGGCCTTATACTATCATGTCTGATAGACAGAAGGTATCCATGCATCTTTCTGTTATGTTCTTGCTTTTATGTTCTTCTGCATTAGCATGTTATGTTCTAGATGTAGTAGTACAGCAGCTAAGTCTAGCATGCTATGTGAACAGGGGCTACTAAATGCAATAAACCAAGTTTTTCCAAACTGTCATCAAAGATTTTGCCTTAGACACCGCTATGCAAATTTCCAGAATGCTGGGTTTAGGGGGAAAGATCTTAAGAAATGCATGGATAATGCCAGCTATGCTTATAACCAGCAGAAGTTTAACATTGCCATGAATGACTTGAAAAATGAGAGTGAGGAAGATTGGAAGTGGCTAAGTGGAATACCTAAGCACACATGGGCTAGGCATGCTTTTGCCACTAACTGCAAGAAAGACTTGGTTGTTAACAACCTGTCTGAGGTGTTCAACAAGTACATCCTAGATTTTAGGAAAAAACCTATTAGGACCATGATTGATGGTATTAAGGACAAGCAGATGGTGAGGTGGCATAGAAACAGAGAGAAAGGAAAGGCATCTCTGTGGGAGATCACACCACATTATGATGAGAAGCTTGAGGAGGAAAAGGAAAGGGACAGATTCTGCAAACCTATTCAAGCTGGTGTAAATCTTTGGCAAGTGACCAGTGGGCAGCAAACACATGCTGTAAACTTGGAAGCTTATACATGTGGCTGCAGAAAGTGGGACCTGGGTGGCACACCATGCAACCATGCAATATCAGCAATTAACAAGGCAAAAAGATTTCCAGAGGACTATGTCTGCAGTTTCTTCAAAAAACCTTTTTACCTTGCTGCATATGAACCAATGATATATCCAGTTCCTGGTGAACATGATTGGACAAGGACAAGTGGACCAGACATAGAGCCACCCAAATTTCATGTGAAGAAGGGGAGAAGGAAAGAGAAGAGAATAAAGGGCAGATTTGAGGTTCCAAAACCAAAGGACAGTTCAAGAATGGCCACTATAACATGCAGCAACTGTGGGCTCCAAGGCCATAGGTACACCAACTGCAAGCAATAGTTGAGACCAGAGTTGGCTTTGAGGAAAAACAAGCATGTGGTAAACCCTTGTGAATTTTACTTGCTAATTGGTCTTCTTTCCTTCTATGTTTTTTGTGCTAAACCTTTGTGACTAACAAGCATGTTTCCTTGTAAATGTTTGCAAGGCACCTGCAAGATCAAGGAATGAAGATACTCCATCAGGATCACAACAGCCACCAGCAAGGTCTGCTTCTGCAACAACTGCTTCTGCAAGAACTGCTTCTGCAAGAACTGCCTCTGCAAGATCTGCTAGTGCAAGATCTGCTACTGCAAGATCTGCTACTGCAAGATCTACTTCAAGATATGCTAGAGTGTCAGCTAGTGCAAGTGCAAGATTTGCAAGGCCTTTCACTGCCCCAAGATTTGCTGCAGGAGCTTCATCTTTTGGTCCTTCTACTTCTGGTGCACCTTCAAGTGTCCCAGGGAATTATACTCGCTTGATGTCATTCTTTACTGCCAGTGGTAACACTTGAGTGAGAGAATGTTGCTACTTGAGTGAGAGAAGATGTGAACTAAGTTATTTGTGCTACCAAACTGATGGATGTCCTAATGGATTACTAAGTTGAGTCTGATGTGAACTAAGTTATTCATGCTACAAACCATGTATTTTCTGGTCATTTGTGGACCTATGATGGTCCTGTGAACATATTAGGCCTGCAATCTGAAATATTTGGCCATTTGGCACTTGTGAACAACTCAAGGCTTTTTGTGTTGTTCATTTGGCATTTGTGAAACAACTCAATGCTCATTTGGCACTTGTGTCAAGATATTTGTTCATTTGGCTTTTGTGAAACAACTCAATGCACATGTGTCAAGAAACCATGCACAAACTGGATGATAATGCCACAATGGTCACATACTTGATTACACCAAATCTTTTTTACAAAGACACCTGACACATTACTAGGATCAACAACAGTAGTGGCACTAACTTGCAACACCTGACACTAACTTAACAACAGTAGGATCAACAACACAGGTAGGATCTAACCTGACACTAAATTGCAACACCTGACACTAACTTGCATCTTCAGTACTAAACAGGCTTACCGCAGCAGCATCTTGGCTGACACTAAACCTACCACAAAGACAAGAAAAAGAAAGACAACATTGTGATATTTGTCCTTCAGTGCATCTATCTCTGCATTTTTCTCCTTGAGCTGTTCTTCCAAAGCCACCACCTCTCTTCCTCTTTGAGCTTCAGGCAGAGCCACAACTGCACTGTCATCTTCAAAAACAACAACACTTGATTCACCTCTCAACCTACGCACTTCATCTCGCAAATCTCCAATCAAATCACTCAAAAACTTTGGCAAAGGATCATCATGCCATTCAAGGAAGCCACAACCACCATGCTGTACCAACAGAAATGAGGGTTTGAGAAGGGAGAAGATCTAATGAACAGAAAAGTAGAACAAAAATGAAACTTACCATGGTATCCACGCAGGCGTAGTACCTCCTGCTTGGGTTCTGACGGCTCCATGAGATCCATCTCGGCGCCTTCCTACGCGGCCTGCACTAGCAGAGCTTCTCCGACTCATACGCCATCGGGCTCTCACGGTAGGGCACCGGCGACCTCGATTCGTCCCCTCTCCTTCCAGAGGCTCGGCGGAAGCTGGGAGCCTAAGAACGACCCGAAGACCACGACATTGACATTGACTTGGACGCCGCCGCCGCCTGCGATATAGCCTCCGCCGTCGCCTAACCCTAGTTTTTCCCCCAAATGCACAAACTATTTCCTGTTCACCCCCGCGCATTGCTTTAATAACCAAGGCCACCACTCAGGGCAATCCCTGTTGACGACGGCCACGTCAGCGTTTTTTTGCTCTAATGTTTGATTTGGCCAGGGATTCGTTAGTTTATAGGTAGAACTTGAGACATCTAACTTGAGCATTAGCTAAATATTTCATCCGAGGTTCAAGAGGAGATATAACCTGAGCATTAGCTAAATAACATAGCATACTGGAGTTCAACATAACCATAGATTCTTACAGCCATATTACTAGATTCTTACAACAGTACCTAAAGACCATAGCATAGTGGAGTTCAACATTGTTCACAACTACTACATCCATACATTACACTTAACTAAATCACCCTTCACAAAAGATTAGCAAAGTATTATGATAGGTATGCTCTGCTTCATCTACCCAGATCATCTTCTTCTACCTCATTCCTTCAAGATGTCATGGATCAACTTCAACTTCTCTTTGCTCTTCTCCAGTGACTTCAACTAAACAGCAAGCTGGAGCTTTACCTCATCCCTGCGTTTTATCAAATTCTTATGTCCCCTCTTGAGATCATACATGTGAAGGTTCAGCAGCACATTCTCTTCTGTGACTTTTTCCAAAGACTTGGTGAGCTCATCAACCTGAATCTTTAAATTGTTGTTGCCTTCAGCTAGCTTTTCCTTCTCTTTCAAATGATTCATCTTCATGTTCCTAATGACAGTGCCTTGAGCTTCTATCAGGTTCATCAGCACTTTGTACTTCTCTTTCATCTTGAAGTTGTCTACCTCTTTCTTCTCCATCTCATTCTTCATGGCAGCCACAACTGATGCACTGGCTCTCTCATCTCTCTTCTCCTTAGCTTGCAGAGAGCTGAAATCCAACACCCTGTCCTCCTGGACACTGAGAAGTTGATGGACATCTTCAACTAGTTTGTCATAGTTGGCATCCAGATTCCTTTTCTCTTCTTTAAGGTGGTGGATAGTAAGTGAACTTTCCAGGTTATCCTTCCTCCTAGCAGTCCTGCTGTCTTCAAACATTTCCCAAAGCTTCAACAATGCATTTTGCATTGTGGGAGGCCACTCTGGGTCAACCCAAGCAAGGAAACCACAATTTACAGCTTCCTGCAATATAGCAAACACTTATATTGTTACTCTCTGAAGAATTACCATTATGAAAGGGCTTTTTAAAAAAATGAACTAACAACTGCAGAACTACAACCTATACATGTGGCCAACTAAACAATGCTACTTCAACTGCAACCTATACTACCTCAATTAAAAATTAGCAACTACACTGCCTCAATCAACTAACAATTTGCTTCATCATCAGTACTAGTGAACATAGCCAACTAAGTTGCTGCCCATATACATATTACAGTGAACATAAGCATCAAAACCATAATCATCAGAACTACTAATAAATAACCAAACCATAAATATATTACAGTGAACATAGCCAACTAAGCTATTGCAGTGAGCATCAGTACTAGAAGCATCAAAACTACTAAGTGGTAAACAATGTGCTTCATCATCAGTACTAGTAACTATATTACAGTGAACATAGAGAGAGAGAGAGAGAGAGAGAGCATCAATCTTACAGGCTGAGCACAAACTAGAAACCTCCTGCCCGTCTCAAATGATTCAAAAGCAACACGGCGCTCAGTTGGCAGCTGATGCTCCACGCAGAGCCCCTCTGGTGCCTTCTCCAAGCCATTGTAGTCTTGGTCTTCAATGCTAGCAGGAATCTAATGGGAGCAAATCCTCAAATCAGAAAACCAGATCATCAAATCCCCAAATCCCCAAATCACCTAACCCTAACCCTAGCTCTACCACTGGCCTGATAATGCATCCCGTCGTCGGAGGAGGAGAACTGCAGGCCGGACAAGTCGTCGCTGCTCTCATCCTCGAAGACCATGGCGCGGCAGCGGTGGCGGACGCGGCGGTCTGCGCGGCGAGCGGCGGCGGCGGCTGGAGAGACGAGGGCGATGAGACGAGGAGAGGGACAGAGTGCGGCTTGCTCCGGTTGGGTTCGACCGGACCTGGCTACATGGAGCGACCGAGACGGGTGCGAGAGTTACCGAGTGGGTGCGCGCGGGTAAGCCACTGTGGCAGCAGACACGTAGGGCCGGTAGGTCAGATACGTGGTCAATACGCGCTTATACAGCTGTCAGACCGTTTTGCAACATTTAGGCTTAGAGTTGGCACTGCATGGCCAAAAAAAGTGACTAATGGTACTGATTCGTTACGACGTGCCACGTGCCGAAATGTGGTAGTGCCTTGCAACTAACTCAAGTTGACCACTGCGTGCTACGCCGTAGACAGAGGACACCAGTCGCTTCTAGCGGGACGCCACGTGCGGGACTTGAAGGGGTAGCGACGTACGTGCTACTCGCAATTCCGCATGTGTGCCTGGGTCTGCCCGCTCGGACCGATACGTGCCTGGGTTTGATATTCCGCATGTGTGCCCAGGCACACATGTGTCAAATATTCCTAATTTCAAAAACTTCCAAGAATAATGATATTTTTTATATCTATATCTATACCTACTATTAAAGGGAGGTGATATTCTTGGTTTCGTCCCGTTTCAATTAATTTCAGGTACGCTATTTGGTTTCGTTACTGGCCACCCGTTTTGGCCCAACGGAGGAAGCCCACCTGACGGCGCACAGTGGCCCAGGTCCAGAGAGCTGGCAAAAAAAAGCTGATGGGAGGGTTCCATCTCATAACGTGCCAACCGGTCATGCACAGTTTGTCTAACTGACCCAGCTAGAGATATGAGATGATTTTTTCCCGTTGCACGAGCCTTTTGCTAGTTCTTTTTGAAGCTTTTAACTTTTTGAAAGTTTGGGCATTTTTAAACATTCAAATAATTAAAACTTCACATTTTGAAAACCTTCATGTTTTTGAATTTCAAAATTTCAAAACTTCGTAGACCAATCTGTGGTTGGATTGTTAGGAGGACACCGGTCTTCCCAGCCCATCACAGTTTATGTCCTAGACTTGACACTGGTGGTCGCATTTTCTGGATTTAATTTTGCATCCACTGGAGGAGACGTTACGGTCGACAACGAAGGCGTCTGTGGCGACTCCGTCAATCGTAAGATGATATGCCGGCTCAGTCTCTTGGAGCTGTTCACAGGTGTATGATGTGCGTGCGTGTGTCCATAGGGGTGAGTGAATGTGCATATGTGTGCGCATCTGCATCTATACTGTGTTACAAACTTTAGAAATAACTTACAACAGTAAGGGGGGAAATCGGCCCTAACTTTTGGAATATTAAACATTTCTAATTTCAAAAACTTTAAAATATTGATATTTTGTTTTATTAAAGCTTTTAACTCTTTGAAAGTTTAGAAATTTTTAGACATTCAAATAATTAAAACTTCACATTTTAAATCTTTCAAGTTTTGGATTTTCTTCCAAATAGAGCTTCATAGCTTGCTCAAACGTTTGGAGAGAGTGAGCTCAGGATCTGGCAAGGCGATTGTGGAGGAGGCTCTCAGGAGCAAAGAAAAGAAGAGCGGCGCCACACAAAAGGTGTCTGCTTGATGGATGGTTATCAGTATCTTGGGTTATCCTTATGGCCTAGCTTTTCTTCGTTGATTTGGTGGTGCCCGCGGTCTTCGGCTAAGTTACTGTCGTTATTGGGTGTCTTTGCGATGTATTAGTGGTCATTAGATGTTCGGTTTGGTTGTCAGGTTGCATGCTTTGAGAGTAGTCTAAGTGTGGTTGGTCTGTATAGGTTTTCGCCCGGTTTTCCGTTAATTAACTGGGAAATTCTCTTCTGCTTAATTAATCGATGATGCAAATCTTTTGCCTCCGTTTCAAAAAAAAGTTTGGATTTTCAAAATTTCAAACTTATCAAATTCTAATTTCAACAAAGAGAGAAATTTTGAGGAGTGGCATACAGTATGAAAAAACCAAACACAACAAGTTTCGATGGCCCACCACCCACCACCTTTTGGCTATAGGTGCAACCTCTCATGCTGCTACATGTTGTGGAGAGCTCTGGCACCAGTAATTAATTTTACTTTCATAAATATATTATGTAGATATTGTTTGGAGACATAGAACTCATTTCATAGGGTAGTCCAATCACATAACAACAATTGTGCTCTGTTTTAGGCACTCAAACATTTTGGTGGGACTAGATTTCAGATGTATAACCTTCTAAATAGTCCACAATACACAGAAGCAATAGACACAACAAGGATCTCGAAAATCTATGTCCACTTCATAGACCACACCGAACAGTAAATATGGAGAATGGTACTAATTCAAAACAGAATGGTGCTTTTGCACTCTTGTGAAGAGTGAAAAGTGCAAATGTAGTGAAAATCACACAACAAGTACATCCAATATACAATCCACAAATGTGCACCATAATTACCAATTGTACACAAAATTCTAAAAGCACCCTAGGGTAAATGCCAACCTGGATGTACATTAAGATCCAGTTCGCAATACGCCTATGTAGCTAGGTAGCAAACCGAGTGGGAGGGCGGTTGTTCTTGAGCGGTTCATCATTGGCACCAATATAATTCATAGAATAAATACCAACACCAGAAACCAATAGTGTGCACATTTAGGTATAAGATGATCCTATCAAAGGCAACTAGTTTTTTTTGGTTGCTTTGTATTTCATAACCATGTAAAAAGTAGACACATCTAATAAACATATTATTGAACCCATTGCAATATGTACAACCCATTTACCACGAAAAAAATGGATTAAGCACTATGTTGATGATCCAGTGATCGTCTCGTATACACCCCATGCACTCTTCATGTTTCCATTTGTTTATATCTAATAGTAACTAGCAATAACTTGCAAGATATTTCCGATGCAGTAAATTTAGATATCCCTACCAAGTTATTTAAATATGCACACACATACATATATACAACATATTCAAATATCACAAATTAATTCAAGACTGTAATTTACCATTTTTTTCTAGCATTTAGGTGGATTTCATTTTAATTATTTTTAAGTTATAATGCACCGAAAGAAACTAATGTAAATTTCTAACACCTTACATTAAATTTCCTATGGTAATGATTTTACAAAAAATATTTGTTAAAGGTACAAATGTTTAGTATAAATAATAATATTAGTTCCACTTCAATGAACAATGCAATTACACAAAGTAAAATTTAACCCAATCGTTAAAGTCGGATATTGCTGAGTTGAGAGCATACGCTGATCAATGTATTCGTATTACTGAATTGGTAAATTTAGAGAAAACTTCTCAGATTTTCGTTATGTAAGTTGGAGGAAACAACTCTATTAATTACAGTGTTAGGAGTAAATTGTTATGCATTAATTCATGTTGCTAAATGTTTACTGTGTCTTCATAACTTTTAATAATAATTCAATTTCGTAAACATTTTTGTGTAGTTTGTTACATATCATAGAGTTGTCAAAAAGTATCTATAAATATAAGTACAGTTGATACACTATGTCATGCATAAATACTAAATATGTCAAATTACACTTATTCAAAATATAATGGTGAATTTTTGCTTCATTTAATAGATAAACAAAAAATACATCAAATATAGAATAATTGGCTACCCGTGAAGAAATATCTATTAAGGCGTTCAATGCGACACATTTTGCAACACACTTCTGTGTAGGTAGACATCGAACTGAGAAAAATGAAGTCGTGTATATGGGAGCCTTTTGTTATCTTGCCATGGAGTGAGAAGACTCAAAGACAGGAAGAAAAAAGAATGACCACCTCGAGGCTAGGGAAATAGAGGCCAATGGTCAATGTCCACATGTTAACAATGTACTATGAAGAAACCTTTTTTTCGACGTCAAATTAAAACAGTGTTTGTGTTTGAACAAAAGTATGAGGAACGATTTTCTTAGCAATGATGTAATATGAATTTAATTTTATGTTTAATATAAATATATTCTTTGGGTGTTATATTTGATCTGTTGTGCATTGTACTCACGGAAGAGGAAACATACATAGTTAAAAATTGATATTATGAAAGAGAGTGCACATAGAAAAGGTAACTTGAAAACAAAAATCATTATTGTAGAAGAACAACCAATTCCTTCTCTAAGGGTATTTAAAGTGAAAACACCAATTCACAACTTTACTCCTTTCATCGTATTTATCAATATCTTTCCCATGTAGCACTAACGGACACTCTAGTGTGCTTGTCGGCAAGGTGTCTTTATCATTTTCTTTTTGCCATTTGATCCAACCATTTTAAATGCCCTCAGAACCCTTATGTTTTACTCCCTCCGTCACATAATATAAGAACGTTGTTGACACTAGTGTAGTGTAAAAAATACTCTTATATTATGGGACGGAGGGAGTATCTAGCAATGCAGCTCTGCGGAGGGCAACATTTACCATCATACCTCTTTCTTACCGACCGTTACAACTCCACATCCAAAAATAATAGTCCACTAGGAAATATGCCCGTGCGGTGCAACGGGAAAAGCAAATCCCTGCATGCTACAAGTGACCCATTCATATTGTCACTCTGTCCGCTATCATTGCCGATGGTTCTCAAGGCGCTGATCTTGGTCATAATACTTTTAACACGTCGCTTTCGCAAGCCTCTCTCTCCACCAACTTAGTGCATGCACCATCCCACACTCTTGCCCTCTAGTCCAAGACCCGTTCGTGTCGTCGCTCCTCCTGGGCAGTAACGACCTCTCGCTACACATGGTCATAATTACTTGTAATAATGGCGGACATCACCATCATCTCATATGCATCTCGTGCATGTGTCATCCCCTGAAAAAAATGAATTATAAAGAGTAATAGGGAACATATTAATATCGTGAAGATATCAATTACATCCAAGTTCTGCATCAACAAAATGTCAAAATATAGTTGTCTATATGCAACCCTATGATTGAAATATTCAAATGATTTTGAAACTCAAACAGTTTGACCGCTGATCATATCAACTAAAGGATCTTCACAGAAAGACAATTATCTATCAAAACTAAATCTGAAAGGGAAAATCTCTGAAAAGAAAATACCTTAAATAGGACAACACAGACAGGATTACGAAATAAAATAATAAGCTCCATCAGATAATATACCTGATCAAATCACCTGACAATGGTGCCGCTCTAGGTCGTCTGCCCCTCTTATCTCCTTCTCCCTCTGCTTTATCTTCATAGGCATGGTGCCGGCGCCGTCCACCTCGCCGCGAAAGGCAATGCGCACATAGCATCCGTCAGTGGCGACCTCAGTGGCGAGATCAGACATCAGCTATGCGATGTGCCCAAGTGATTTGAACGTCAGGTCCATGATGTCATCCTTACTGTCTTGCTCCTCCTCCACCCCTCATCTCCCTTCCTCTACGTCCTCCACCTCCCCCTTCCCGCCGCGGTGCTCTCCCTCTCCTGCTCCGTGCCATCGACTTAGCCATGATCCACTGCCAGTCACCTTGCCCTCGCCTCCCATCAATGCCAGGCTGTCCTGCTCGTAGATCTCGACGACCGCCTCCTCTTTCTAGGACCACCTTTGGGCTGACGGCGATGACAAGGGCCTACTTATTTCCTCGACTACTCCCATGATGCGCGCGCTACCGCGGCGAAGGACACCCCGGGGAGGTTGACTCCAGGTGAGGTGTGGTAAGACCGACGAGACGGCAGAGGTCGGGCCGCTGCCGATGGGCGGCGGTAAGGCGGGAAAGCAGTCCACCCCGACAGTCGCCGTTGTCGGAGCCAATGATTTGGGGGGCCAACAGTGATTGGACGATCACGACACCACTTGTCCATGCTGGTTGGATTTCTTGCGATACATGATATATATGTAAACAAACAGCAATCTGGAGGCATCGACCTGATTTGGAGACGACGTTTTATTTCCTTAGCATTAGTTTTTGGATTTCTTTTGTGTGCCCAAGTACAGGTAGATACCTTGTAATAAAAAAAATCATAGACATAGATTACATGTGTGTAGATCTATTTTTAAATTTCAACCCTCAAATTTTTGAGGTTTACACAAAATTAACGGATATAAACAGATGACTTATGGAGAACTATGAAATCTTCCGTCCTTTAATATTAGGTATAGAATAGATATAGATATAGAATAGATTATCGCAGAGGGATTGAAGCATAACTTAAATATCGTGGACTTTTTCGTATAATCTTGTTGAGCAAGGGGTACATGCCAGGATCAGAAGTCAGTGATGTCATTTCAAATCTGTGATGTCAAATACATGTATTTTCACCAATTTTATAAAAAAAATTACATGATTTCTACTTGTGTACAAAGGATTTGCCAAAAACCTGTGTGGTCAATTGACCACACTGCTCTCAACGTGGCTTCACCACTGATACAATAGCCTGAAAAAATAAATTTTGCTAACATGAAACATATAGTTTATCATGACTCCATGAGTATTATTTTTTTGCGGGGGAGCATTTTAAAATTTGTAGAAACTATATGTATTAAGTGTAACTCTGACATTTTAATATATCATTCTGTAAACAAATACTCCTAGGTATCATATTATTAATATTACAGTATGTTGATAAGGTTCGTCGGTGAAACTCATATTATTGGTCTTCCATGACTGCTATCCAATACAGTATATGTGAGGTTTGATACAATAGTATATTTGTTACAATCACCCCTGATGAAGTTCGACGCCATAAATTTGTCGGCCAGATTATACTGTAAAAAACTCATAAGAACGGGGGCAAATGGCGTGGCAACAAACAGTGGTGCCATCGGACGATGTCAGCCGTTTAATCGGCACTCGCGCGGAAGAATCCTGAGCGTCCATCCATTCTTCGCACCCATTATGGTTCTAGTTCTTCCCAGGTGTCGAATTGTTCAGAATTGAATAAGTTCAGAGAATCAGGATCCTGACATAATGCCTCTGAACTTGTGCTTCGGCTTAACTCCTGGACGAAGTGGTTCCACCCAGGTGAGTGCCGATCACCGGCGGTGGCCTTCACCTCCAGGAAGCATGCCCTACTCCTTGATGGTGAGCAGCAAGCGACACATCGAATTGGGTACCACCACCAAGGTCCAAGATGAGCACGTCCTTCCCCCCGGTGATTTAATGTTCACCTTCTTGTCAAGGCAGCACCACTACGTCTTCTTGCTGATCACCTGTTCAATCGTGTTACAGGCTTGCGGATGAGGCGCCATCGATGATTGATCTCGTCGCGCGACGCCTAGGGCTAAAGTCAGAAAACCAGATGAACGGTGCAGTGGTGCATCCCGAGATCCCGCAGCGGCGACTCGTCCGGACGTATCTCCTCGGTGGCGCCGCCCGCGAGCGTCACCAGCCGGAACGGCATCGTCCCGACTGTCCCGTCGTAGCCGGCGGCAAGCGCCGACGGGCAGTACCGGAACAGCGCCGTCACCGGACGCCCGGCGCCGAAGCTCTTGCAGGTTATCCGCCCGTCTGGGAACCGCACCCGCAGGGTGCAAGCCTCCTCGCCCGCCGCCGGCTCGTCGTGGTCCACCGGTGCCACATGGATGTCGGCGGCGGCGCACGCGTCGTGCATCGTTACCGCCCTGAAGAACGCCGTCAGATCGTCCACCGCCATCGGTCCAGAGGCCTGTTGCCGGCTGGCGGCGACGGCGCCCGAGTCGTGCATCGTTACGGCCCCGAAAGACGACGTTAGCTCGTCCACCTCCATTGCTGCTTGCTTATTTTTTTCCTTAATTAGATGCTTCCTTCTGGTTTTGATCACGAATCCAGGAGAGATCCATGGTGCGTCCGAGGATTCTCTGCTTTTAACACGGAAAGATCGAAGAGGTAGTCGAATTCGGGCTCCGAAAGTGGATCGAGTGACCTGATGAGGGCCTCGTGCTGGGACTGACGCTAGACGGTCCATGAATACCTAAGATAATCATCCCCGCTAACTTATTTATCTACCAAATAAGCATACCATCTCATGTAACAATTATGAACGGAATAAGCCCACCACAACATTCAACAATGCATGAGTTTTTTTTCATTTCAATTATTGTACTTATATTCAATAAATATTTTTACAACTATATCAAATATAATATGTCATATGTATTTTTAATTTTGATTACCCAATTATTGTCATCAACCAAATCGGGCTGAAACGCGCAGGGTATCATCTAATTCCCTCCATGATGGTAACTGCGATAGAATCATTTTTTAATTTACATTTTTCTGTTTTATTTTCTTGAGTTTTTATGGTTCTTTTTAATTTCCTTTTCTTTTTCATTTTTGTTTTCTTCCTGTTTATTTTTCTTATTCAAAATTTGCAGAAATTTCGAAAAAGTCCTTATTATACAAATTGGTTCATGAACTCAAATAATGTTCGTATTTTTGAAAAACGTTTGGAAATTTTAAAAAAGATTGGTTTTTTAAATTTTTTTGTTTTCAAAAATATTTGAATTTTAAAAAAATCTTTGTGTTCTTCCAAAAATCCGAAAATTTCAAAAATTGTTCCCATTTTCCATTATTTTTCACAAATTCAATAAATGTTTGAAAGTTTACAAAAATCCTAGTTTCGTTTTTTGTTCATAGTGTCAAAGAAGTGTTCACATTTTTCAAAAAAGTTCAGGATTGCAAAAGTTGTTCACTTTCTCAAAATTATTCACAATTTTGAAAACATATATTTAGATTTGCCGCTCCAGTTAGTTCTCAAAGATTCGGACTGCCAATCAGTCGCTAATGCTGGTTGGCTCGAGTGGTGGCAACACACGTTCAAGAACACGAGGTCGAGAGCATTGGTGTTTGGGATCTTTTACGTCAAATGGGTTGGACGAGTTGGCTGCCTCTTTGTGCTTGAACTGATACATGACGCAAAATGCTTCATATAGGAGGTCCATTATAGCATTGCGCGTTCATGATGTTGTTCTTGTCGTACAAGCCCGTGGGCATGATCTTTTTATGGAACAACGAATCTCGCCTCAGGCCAGTCACATTGAGGTTAAGCACTCCCAACAGCATGACGGGTTCAATCAAGTTGGCGACATTGCCGTCCTCACATACTTTATCAACAGTGAAAAACGAAAAAAGTGCAACATGTTAATTATCCTCATGTGTCTCTCGCTCCTCGTAACAAACCTAACTGCCTCTACTTCGCTTAATGAAAAAACCAAACTAATGCTACTATTCATGAGTTGTGTGCTTAGTGTGATGCAATCCACATATTTTCTTAAGTTTGGGCTCAATCACCATATATATACCCTCTCATATTTTGCCATGGTCGTTTGCACTATCCATTTATCCTTCTGTTACTTACATGGGAATCATCGTGCATTTTTTTACCTCCCAACACCAAACACCAAAGTATACATGGGAATCATTATCTTTAGCTAGTTAAGATGCACACATCTAACACCAAAGTATACACACAAAAAACATGCCAACAAAGAGCAAAGTCATATAAGACCAAAGTTATGATCAGGCGAGGAAAAAGAAAGAAAAAACCAAAGCGGTCAGATCCGGGATCAGCAAACTACAACAATGACCATATCCATACCAACCATCTCATGACACAACATGAACAACAAGGTCTTTCAAACAGCAACGCCTTTAGGAAGGGATCGGCGCTCAAGCGCCGCAGTCACCCGATCCAACCACATCCAAGGTTAGAATCTGGAGTTTCACCCTGAAGGACCACAAGAACTTGTCTGTATGGTTCTGGATGTGAGGAAACATGAGAGAACACTGCGCCTAGATGCTTTCCTTTCTTTTCATTGCAGCTGCTGCGGCTTCGGCTTCCGGAACAGGTGAGTGACAGCGTGCTGGTGTGCGGCGGTCATCACTATGCCGCCAGCATATGCTAAGCGCCTCGTCATGTTTCTATTTCCATGGTACACCCCGTTTTTCCTTAATTAAAACTTTGGGCGTATTTCTTTGCTACGAAAACAAACACTATAAACATTTTATACTAGATGAACAATCTTTTAACAACACAATGAATGTTGTGTATGATTTTTTTTTTTGAAAACTTAACCTAGATTCTCAGTAGAATGAGCGCTAGTAGCTCCCTATTTTCAAATAAGAGTCCTTTTTAGCAAATCTAATAAGAGCCCTATCACCGATTCCTCTTTAATCAACTAGAGATAATTCACAATAAAAAAGTTTAATTTGAAACAAACTCATTGAGTCGCTAATCAACTTGGGCGACTCGTGTTCATTCAGTTGGTGGGCCTGTACGCATGCTCATCTCCGTGGACAGTTTCTAGCCAACTAGATCTCACCTCGGCTACGGGAAAGCTAAGCAGGTCCAACACCAACCACATGAAAGGTCCAGTTGCTCACACACTTTATCAACTGCCAAAAAGGAAGAAAAACAGTGCAGGAGGTACCCTCATGTCAATCGCTCTTCAAAACAAACCTAACTAATGCACTACTCCTCACGAGTTGCGTGCCCTAGTGTCATGCTTGCCACATGGTCTTGTTTTCTTCTTAAGTTCCTACAGTATTGGGCTCACTATATATACCTTCTCACATTTTGGCCTTGTTGTTTACATTATCCCTTTAGCCCGCTCTTCACTCACTTGAGAATCAGAATGTGACGCTTATATCTATAAAACACTATCTTTAGCTAGGTATCATTTCTATAGATTTGTTTGTTGTAATTGTACCACTTGAGACATTAGTGGAAACTGACTGGCTTTTATATCCAATCTTGGTTCGTCTAGATTTGATGGGTTCAAACCTTCAAGAAAATATGACATCAACTCGTTTAGCTTGTCTATTCAGAGACCTCTTGGAATGTCGTAATCCGACAATACGCAGGTAGCGGAACAAATAGCAGCCGCCTGCCCTAGAGGCACATTTGTGTATGGAGCGCCACCCACCCTTGATGAGCTCCAAATATTTCTCCTGTCACCAAGGGCGGCCTCTCCTGAAAATGTGCTCGATACCCTAAACATGTGGTACAAGTTGCTTGCTTTATTGACGAAAGCAAGAAACCATAGGTTCTAATTTCTTAAAATCGTCTTGGCAGTGTCCGGAACCATTGTGTGGAGGCATGCACTTTCCTCTTTACCACTCACTTTCTCTTGAGGTACAAGCCACCATGACTCGCGTCCCATAGAAGGGGGGCACTTGTCCGACGTCGGGAGCTTCATCTTAGTCATATATGACCCTATACTCACCCTCGGGCCAGGTAGCGACCGAAGAAGACATGAAAACTATGATTATAATCAAGGTCGATGGCATCCTGTTGAAAATTAAAATAATAATGCATAAAAGATTAGCCACATTATCCGATTGGACATGTGTGTATGCTACAAATTACTAGGATGGACTGTACTTTCCACGTGAGATTTTACGGAATTTTAGATTAAGCCTTACATGGCCATGCTCCGTCTTGGTGTGTACTAATAACATTGATCCCACGATTGTATCCAAGAAGAAAAAGAAGAACAATAAATCAAGAACATGTGAATCTTTATGCAGGTAAGATTTTCATGAGCAAGTTATAAGTTATAGCAGCAGGATTAAACTCCATACTTATGAGTTGTATATTGTAGAATCAGAAGACTAACCATGCAACAATAGAACATCGAAGAAAGTCATCGCTGGCCAACCATGCTAACTCATAGGTAAATCTGTTTTGATTTTTTGACTCGATAAATTTCCTAATGTTGATCCCTCACTCACTAGTGTGTATGATCTTCAATTCACACGCCAGACATGTATGTCGTGATTTATTCTCCCCACGTCCTTGGAGCATGGTAATGGCAAATGAACAAATCATCTTTAGATATATGTATCTTATATATTTCTGGAAATGTCGTCTCCATTTGTATCATCATATTTGTTTGTTGTCGGGCAATTGTGAGCTCCTCAATGCACGTCCACAGAGCCGACTATGAAGCACCAAATTCAGTAATTCAACATATAAGTTGGATTATACATCATGAAAGTTTGTAAATCAAATTAATCTGGACTTGGCAATCAGGCTAGGGGCCTGAAAAAGGTTACGGCACACTAACATGTCAGGAGTTTCATTTCTGAAATTAAGAATTTGTACTACTCCCTCCGTTCCAAAATAAGTGACTCAACTTTGTACCAAGTGTTACTTGGTACAAAGTTGAGTCACTTATTTTGAGACGGAGGGAGTACTTACCAACTGTATTCGATCTTGCAAGTGCATTTAGCAATTAGCAGAGTCCACGCACCAGTTGCAGCTTTGCCAGACCGAGAGAATGCATGAAGTTGACTACAATATACTGCTTAGGACTGTAGCTTGACCTTAATTACTAGTACTGAAAAAGTTGTTAACTTAATCTAGTGTACCCATAAATGTAACTTAACCATGGCTCCCTGCAATATTTCTGAAAACTTAATCAATTGTTTTGTAGTGGTATAACCATTGGGTATCATGAGTTAAGTTTTAACGAACATCTTATGTTGCTTCTGTGTGCCTCCAAGGACCATTCTAAGTTTCTAACTATGAAACAATGGATGTGTGAGCTATGCTTTAAATCTCACACATCACCCTTAATTAATTCGAAGTGTAAGAGGAACTAGTCATGTGTCACACACCTCAGAATAATCCTAACTAACCAGTGGTGCTCATGAGTTGTGTGCCCTGGTGTCGTACTTGCTGCATGCTTCTGTTTTTTTTTTTAAGTTTCTCTGATGTTTGGCTCAATATATACCCTCTCATATTTTGCCATCGATGTATGCACACTCCGCTTGGCTCTCCAGCTGCTTACCCAAAATCGGATTGCAACTTAATTTTATGAACCAAGCACCATCTATTAAGCTAGACGTCATATCTACAACATTTTGCCATGGTACAAGTTGGTGAGATATTAGAGGAAACTAACCGGATCGTATACTCCGTTCGATCGTGATTTCTAGCTTTGACGTGCTTCAAAATCTTTCCGGCATAATGAATACAGTAGTTGGCTAGAGTCAATGTCTGAAATTTAGACCTGTTGGATAAAAGGTAGACATGTACGTGTTGACAAAGTCCAGCGAGGTCCAATTGCCATTAACTGTCATGCATGAGTTTATTTTGTTTGAAGCTCTGCCATGTACACAAACTGAAACGTTGCTCAGTTGGAACATTTCAAGTCTCCATACATAGCAGAGTGCACTGAAAGACCATAACACATCCACAACTCAACTACATCACACAACTCAACTTCATCGTCTAGTGTTCTTCTGCCAAGACTATTTCGTTTGGTAGCAACAACATCATCATCTTGTTAATTTGTTTGCTGTGTTGATTAATTTCTCAAGAGTACCTGGTACTCCCATTGCGGGGTTTCGCTTGAATCAATCAAACTCATACTTTACACATGGCACACCCATTCTTTTGGACAATGGCATTGCCGTAACAAAAATATTCAGAGATTCAAGGGTTTGTAAATAGTAAAAAAAAATGAATTTACGGAACCACCTCATTGATTTTAAACTGCTATTCAGAGTATACAAGGTGCTGTCGTAATTTGATAATTTCTACCCCATAGAAATGTTACATGAATACAGAAGTTAGAAATGTATTAACTAAGACAATAACATGAAAAAGATGTGAACAAGCTGGCCAAACCAGTTCAGAGCGTTAGCTAAAGGTTCTAGTTCAAGCAAACGGAAGAGAACTAACAAGAAACAAAGGAACCCAGGCCTGGTAGAATATACATGCCCAAGGCCAACTCTGGATTTACTGGAACAATGACAGTAAAGTGGTCTCCTTTTATTACTCCTGCAGTCATAAGATGCTCATATGTATGTTAACTATGAAACTGCAAACAGGGCACAATATAGTGCAAATGATGGGCACAATATCAATTGGCTGCATCCATAACCAACACTGCTTGTATGAAAATAAACATATTACGTACCAAAGCTTGTTATCATCAAGCAAATCACTGCAAGATGTTGCTTTGCTGTGCCAGACTGTAACCAGATTAAATAAGAGTACGCTGAAGGCTGAACAACTTGAGCAACTCAGATAGTTGGTGGACACAGGGATGGTGGGAAACCAGCATATAGATGACCAGCTGAGATCGCTTTGCTAAGCCCAGCGAACAACTCGACCTGCAATGTCTTCAAGTCCACCGAGAAGTATCCAAACTTAAGATCCTCTTGTGAAGGCGTGGTGTACAACGCGTCTAAAAGCAAGTATCCCCCAGCTACACCAACCAGAATTGCACGCTTTACCGGCATCGGGATGTCCTTCTCCAAATGCCATTGATTATTTCTTAGAACAGAATACGTGAGCCAGAGTGGGTCATTTTCAGTGTCCTGATCATACCATTTAGTGAGCATGCCAAGCTTTCCCTCCGATGCCTCGAGAATGACAGATCGGCCCATCCCTCGATGGTCAGTGTAGTGTTGCTTCCAATCATAGAGATTGACTTTTCTATGCCCGGGTCT
Source organism: Aegilops tauschii subsp. strangulata (assembly GCF_002575655.3). Lineage (NCBI taxonomy): Eukaryota > Viridiplantae > Streptophyta > Magnoliopsida > Poales > Poaceae > Aegilops > Aegilops tauschii. The sequence continues at coordinate 29,350,642 of NC_053041.3, read as the reverse complement.
AGTGTAGCCCATTATCCCACCGTCCAGTCCTTTTCCCGGTCTACTACTCTGACTGTTCAGTCCGACAAGAGAGAAGGAAAAGAATGTGGCAGTACCCTGGCAGCAAGAGAGAAAAGTGTAGAACTCGAGAGATCCCGTGATACAAGAGAGAACACCTTCCTTGGATAAATTGAAGAGAGAGGAGACCCTGCTTTTCTTTTGAGAGTGAGGTGATAGACTATGTCACATAGAGTTTTTAGGGAAAAAGACACTTGTGTTTGTGAGAGACAAAAAAAATTATGAATAACTCAACATACTTACTTCCTTTGAAAAGACAAAGAGTTATTTGACTAAAAAAATGATTTCACTCAGAAACTAAATCATAGATATATTGTGAAAATAAATCAAGTGCCCATTTTTTCGCTCAAGAGTTAATTGCCCATCTTTCTTGACAAGAAAATTTAAGGCACTTCAAATGTGCGCAGAAGACAGTAAAATACAAGAATGCTTGATTACGTTGCCTGCCATGAAATAAGTAGACAGTAAAATTAGTTGCAGCAGTATTTAAATTATACAATGAGGACTTTTCTCTGGACCGCCACGGTGCCATCCCCAGGAGTATTTCAATATATCCACTATGTATACCACAATCTTGCTTCTGAAGTTGATGGTTCGTATGTGCGGGAGGCGATGATTTCTCAACCTTCGCCTACCTATATAAGCTTCCCGATCTGTCGATCTATTATAGTTAATGCGCAATATGGTGAAATCGGCTAAAAGATATCACATTAGTTAGAAAATATTTGCCTTTGATTCGGTGGATCTATATATATTAAAACTATGATTTTGTGGCCATTCAATATGCGTTAAATATATGACACTTGTTAGAAGAAAATATTTGCCCTCGATTCGGTGGATCTATATATATTAAAACTATGATTCTGTGGCCATTCAATATGCATAAAATATATTACACTAATTAGAAGATACAAGCCCTCGATTGGTGGATCCATTAAGACTATGAATCTGTGGCCATTCAATCTGAGTAATGTATATGGAAAAGTGGGGCCCACCAATTAATTAGGAAATACTAGCCCTTGATTATGTGGATCTGTGAAAACTATGAATCTGCAACATGTATGAAATGGTGGGCCCCACTTCACGTGACTTGGGAACAAATGGTCATATGTGCCGGTCAAACAAATCACATAACAATCACTTCTCCTATGAACCAATACGTGGTTGGATTGGTAGAGGGGCTGTGGTATTCCCAGACCACCAGGGTTCAAGTCCTGGTGCTCATATTTATCATGGATTTATTTCTGGATTTCCGGCACTTACATCTGTACTGTGTTAAAAAAAAAACAATCACTTCTCCTCATGCCTTATCTTATCTTCTCTTTCCTTTATTATTGCTCTGCGAAGCTAGGGTTTAGTTCACCTCCACCCCTGCTGCCGGATTGCTCCCGTCTCTGGTTAACACTCGTCGGAATCGCTAATTATTTTCCGGTGAACTTACATGAAGTGGTTTGAGAAAAAAGATAAATAGACTAGAAAATCTTAGAAAAATTAGGAACATCTGTCCTTTAGTTTTATACTTCAAAATACTACAACTGTTAGATCCACTTTACAGCTCAAGAAATTACCACAAATACCATCCTCTCAAAATTACCCATCATTGCCATTATGTAGAACTTATGCCCTAAATAATTTTCCACACGGCTAGCTAAACAAAATCGCCCGTCTAGGTCAAAAGAAAAAAAGATCACCCGTCCAGGTTAAAAAAAGGAATCACCACCTAGCGTGTCCATGTCAAAAGGAAAAGGAATCATCCGTCCAAGTTATGAA